>NC_082601.1:5212500-5545277 GCF_030936135.1 Gavia stellata
TGATTTTCATTTGGATTCCACAGACTCAGATTTTTGGTACAAGGAAGTGTGGTATTTCCCCCTTTTTTTTTTTTTAACCTACAATAAGAAGAAAAATCTCCTTATTTGCTAAGGTTACAGTGTTAGTTTAATTTTCATAGGAGCAGTGGAATATTTTGATGTGAGTAACATTTACCAAGTCATTAGTTTTATGCAAACTAGGAAGGAAGATGAAAGAAAAAAAATTATCAATTATTTATAGATTGTTAAAATGTATCGTCGTGCAGTGCTACTGTATAGAAATGACAATTAGCCAAACTTACCTTCTATAATTAATAATGCATATATTATGCTCTTTGGGCAACTAATCACCAGTTCTACAAATCTGCGTGACGCTGCTGAAGATACCTAGCGCACGCACGGGTTAAAATGGGGAAAGCAGGGCAGTGTTCCCCCATTAAGGAACGGCCAGCTTGAACAGGCTTTCAGCTATACTTAAACTCACGCCGCGCTTCCAGTTGACAAAATGGTGGTCTACCAAAGCGCTTGACAACCTGATTGGCACATGTGAAATTAAAATCCAAAGGCTCCTAACGGAAAAGGTCTCCCAAACTGGCGGTTTGACTGATACACTGAAAGCAACCCACCGCGTTTATCACCCTCTGCCTCGACTCGAAACTTCGGAAGACGGTAACAGCAGTGCTCCTTATGTCCAAGCTACTGGCCAGGCAGGCGCAGGTCAGCAGGCCACGCTGCGCAACCTGTTTCTCCGGCGGTACAGATTTGGAAACGGCAGATATAGCTCGCGAGGGGCAGCCGCTCCATTCGCACCTATCAAAACAACAGGCAGGGCTGCCACGCTTGCAGCTAGAGGAGCGGAGCGGGCGAGAGGCAGCACCGCCGCGGGTGTGAAGGGACACCGGATCCCGACGGGGATGCGGGTCCCCGTTCGGGCACCCCTCCCCTGGGGACCGGGTGAAGGTGGTCCTGACGGAGACAGTGCTCGCGGCCAGGTGGCTTCTTCAGTCCGACCTGTTTTGCTCCTCTGTGTCTTAAGGAGGGACTCTTAAGCATCGTTTTTCCCTTGAAACTGTTTTTTCCTTTGAAAAGATTTTTTTTTTTCCTTTTTGCTTTATTTTTCCCCTTTGGAAATTCGATCTCATGATACGGCTATTAGAGTCAGGTCTCTCACTGAAATGTCACATATTGCCATCCCCTTTTTGTGGTCTCCTGAGAGCATCCTTATGGTAGTTGTGGTGGGATTCAGTCACTTAGATGCTGGCAGCTAGTCACATCGGAGAGTTACCCTGTTGTATCCACACTATCCTCCAACCGTGCCGTGAGGAGCTTCTGGGACACTTCATGAAGTGTCTCAGGTGCTCTAAGACGTATTAAAAGGCACTAGATGCATCGTATTTTAGTAAATATATTTACCTGACGTAGCTGAGCATTTACTTAGTTAGTTAGTTAGTTAGAGATTAACTGTATCTGCAGGTTTGTAAACTAGCTCACTAGCTTTTGCTCTCAGAGGTGGGTCACGCTCCGTTGCCAACATTGTATTCCACTACCAAAGGTTTGGGAAAGGGAAGTGAAGAATTTGGGTGCGCATAGGGAATGTTGTCCCAGCACATCTTGACAAAAATCTCTTGTTACAGAAATGTTTTGATCTATAACTATAGATCTTTTGACCTACAGGGTACAGCTGCTCCCATGGCTGGTGGCTCATGTTGGATTTGAACCGGCACCATGCTGAAAAGACCAGGTAAATAATCATTTTGTGTTTATTTAGCTTTGTCCCACTGATTTTACTGCACGATTTTCCAGGGAAGATTCCCTCTGCAAAACTAAATGGTTCCTACTTTGTGTTAAGCCCTGGTAAGAATTTGTTAAAAGCTTTGATCACTGGCTACCTGTTAATACGCAGAATACTAAAGAGCCCTCCACAATCACAGGGGAGAGTACAGAATTATTATTATTTTTTATTTGTTATAAGCATACTATTTGTAATAATTTATGGACGTTCTTGAATTTATAAATATCACGGCTTTGCCAAATATTTTAACTATCCCTCCATGGCAAATTGTCTTTAAATACTGGCAGTTTTTTCTTTTTAACATTTACTTGTGGACCAGAAACACTTGCAGTCTATTGCCCCTGGCCTTCTGTGAGAATGTTAGTTAGCAATGCTCATAAAAACTCAATTCATCAATGTGAACATAATTTGCTATGAACAGAAAGCTCACAAAAGGGTGAATTTGTCAGATAGACAGGTGGCCTGAGATCTCTCCCTGATACTGAACGATATGAATAATAGATTCTGGTAAATGTATGCCAAGACTTGAGCTGTAAACACAGCTGCCTCCATTCCCTTCCAGAATAACAGCTTCGAGAACGAAAGCACAGGAACCACAGTTCCACCTGAGGACTAAGCCTGTGCACGCACACACACACACAAACACGCACACACAAATACAATGTACTTGCAGGCTCGCAAAAAAAAAACAAGCCCCGGAAAAAGGACTTAGCTGTTTCCAGCTCCTTTCGCAGACCCTTGCTATGAACGGATTTTAACATGTGTGGAGAGCAGAAGGAGAGAATAATAGAAAACATTTAAAATATATTTTAAAATATCTGCAGTCACAGAAATAAATCTTTCTGTGATCCAAAGGAAAAAAAACCCAAACCCTCAGCTGGCTTTTGTAGGTAAAGGATCGAGACATGAGACAAAAAAAAAAAAAATCATAATGTATAAAATAAAATTATAGAGCTTTTTTGCTTTGATACTACTTCCAAAAATCAGTTAACTGTAATGATCCTAGCTAGACCTGCACAATGTTTTTTTTGTTGTTGTTGCAGGCTATTGGTATTTATTTATACCACATTCAGTTTTAGCTGGGTTTTTCAGGCTTAAATCATTAATTACTGTCCATAGACTAGGTTGGAAAGATATTATATGTGCAAAAATGACATTTAGGCTTTTCTAATGAACAGCTTTCTGCTGGATGGCTGCCCAACATAACTTTAGAGCAGGCTGAAGTCTGTTCCAGGCAATCCCAATGACCGACAGTACAAAAGGGTCGCTCTAATGTTTGGAGACCAGCGGGAAGGACCTAATCCTGGGTCAGGCCTCTCTGGCAGCATCATATAGGTGGGAGGAAAAGAACCATGGGACAGTGACTTTACGTTGCTGAAAAAAGCCAAACAAGTCTTAAAATGGACTCAGTTGGGGCCAGCCATGTTCATTTTGAGAGGGCATTAACAGTGCGGTGCAAATGCTCTGATGGAGTTGACTTTAAAGGGCAGACATGTAATGTATTGCAGAAGAGAACAGCTGGCTGAAGGGCTTGTTTTGGGCTATCAAATGTTTTTATTTTTGCAGTTCTAGCTGAGGACTCTCAGCTCTATTCTTTGCGTGTTCAGGGTTTAATATATTTTCCCCCTTATAGGTAAAAAAAAAGGACTTTTCCCACACTAGCATGCCTTATTTTAGGGATAAGGCAGGGTCCTTATTTGATCCTTCCCTGGCAGTGACATAGCCCGGGAAATGAACTGGGAATTGTATCATCTGAAGTTCATACATGTTTGTTAATATTTGTTATTTAGGGAGGATGCTTCTCTGTAATGACTTGGCTAAGGTGAGAGACATGTAGCACTGAACGCAGAACCAACACATCCTAAAGCTCCCAAAATGTGACCGCATATGAGATATTAAAGGCAAAATGGAAGTTCTGAACAAATGAAATCACTGTCAGAATAATAAAAGAGAAATGAGCTATGATCTAATCTGTTTTCTAGCAGTGTCACAGAGGAGCTATAATAAAAGCTATTTGCAAAGTTCAGAATCATTTCCCGTGCAAAGCCATTCACACACTATACGACTCTGGACAAATGGAGGGGGTCTTGGCTTTGCCAAAAAATTGTATGTGGATAGTTTACTATTAGTTTTAAGTTTGTGCACCTAAATTTCCCAGTTGGCTGAAATTTAAACTCCCTCCCTCTTGGAGATGGCACATGAACTTGTGCACCTGGCTTTCTCCCTCTATTTTTGGTGTATCATCTTCACCCCTTTCCAATTACAAACTGCAAGTGTAAAGGGCAAACAGAAAAAGAATAAAGTCACATCACTGGATGCTTATCTAGCCTGCTTTTGCACCATGCATGCTATAAATGAGAGCACGGCAAAAGATGTCTTCTGTCCTCACTGGAAATGCTCATTCTGTTCTTCACCTTGGAACAATGCATGAAGTGCAATCCCAGTTACAGTGTGCCTCTATTTCTGCGGCATCATCTCTGTAAGCAGTGTGTGAGGAAGAGACATACAAAAGGGACACAAGGAAGGATGAAGTGACTATATAAATGCCTGTTTCCTGCCTGATCTTCACAATGAATATATGACAAGGGATAAAGTAGCGCTGGAGGTATACCTAGAGTCATGCACAGAGGTAGTGAAGCAGCTGCTCCGTATGCTCCTCCTATTAAAGCAAGTAAAAGCAACTTAAGGCTGTTCAAAATAGTGATAATTTCCCTGTGTTATTTTTTGCATTTTAAAGGGGATATAGGTTGGGCAGCTGGAAATGGGACTGAACCAAAGGCAAGAGAACATGGAGCAGAGCTGAGCTGTCCTTGCTCTAGGCTGTGGAAAAAAGTATGAAAAGGTGGAAAACAACATCCTGTGCTGACTTCTGGACAAGTGGAATAACAGCAATTGAGCTCTGTATAGATCTTTCTCATTTCAATTCAGTGCCTTTTACCGTAAGCGGATTAAGGCACGGCAGAGGGAGAAAAAGAAAGAGAAAAGACTATTTCTGCAGTATGGCATCCACCAATTTCAAACTTGTGGACATCTGCAGTGGAGATTTAAGAGCAACATGGACCCATAAGGCTCTCTGTCAATCAATGAGACAGAGATCTCCTACTCAGGTGGGAAGAAATGAACTGATTATCATCAACGGGAAGAGCAGCAATGACAGCGAGCGGTGGGACCTCCCTGGCTCCCTGGAGCCTGACAGTATGGCTGGGAGTTTTCCCTCTAGATGTTTCGGTGTGTGCTTATAAGTTATCTCCTGTCCAGGATGGCATCTATTGGAAAGGCAGTTTGATATGGTCATTCATCGTGAAGACCTGGTGACGAGCTGTAATAAATCACCTCCTGGACTTCCTGGGGCTGGGCACTGTCCTCCGTGAGAGGGACTCTTTCAGACCTGCCTGTGTTGCTTGGCAAAGAGCCCTGCAAAAATACACCTAGGATTCATGTATGCAACCGTCATGCAAGTCTCATAATGCAAAGCGGGCAAATCACTCATTTGCACCTAAATCTCTTGGTTGTCTTTGCACAAATCTCTCCTTAATCCTCTCAGTTCCCATTGCATTTGCCTCCTTTGTCTCATTTTCATCTTTGCTTGTCAGTCTTTCTCTTTCCCTCAAATATGTCTCATGCTCCAAAGTGAAAAAAAGAAGATAAAAAAAAGTTAATCATAGAATGAAAGCTTTATTCAGTAGCAATAAATCTATTATCTGGCATATGGGTAAGGTGAAAAATCCTTTTGCATTTTACTGGACATAGGAGTTACTACACAAAGTGATTAAATAGTTCTCCTGCTGCCTGCAAAAGCACCATCACGCAGTCAGCGTGAGTCACCAGCAAAAGGCAAAGAAGTCCAATAAATATATGATGCGTTGTGGGGAGGCCTTATGTGTGGAGGAGACAAATATTGAGGTCTCTGTCTGGTGGAAGACAGTATTGCTGTGTCAATAGGGATCACTGAGTAACTGGCTACAGTGAACTGAAATGTGGGAGCTCACCCAGCCATGCCACTGCATGGCGGACTTCGCAGGGTGATTTTGGTGCTTTCTGACATACTGAACATGAAAGCTAAATGGACAGCTTAAAAATAAGAAGCATAATTCAACCCCCCCTACCTATTATAATGCTGGTGTTATTTCTTTATATATATAAAAAAATAAAATCACAGAATACCTGTAACTCCCATGGCATTTTTTGCAAGTGTTTCAGTTTCTATTTGACTTATAATGGAGCTTAAGATCAGTCTGTTGCAGAAAATGAGACTCTCTATGCACCTAAGCAAGTCTGTTCTGAAGAAGAAAGTTGATTTGTGTTATCTAACTTTGATATTATTGAAATCTACCTCTGCCTGTACTTCCAGAACTCCAGTCCCAACAGTACTTGAATACAAAACTTATTTGTATCTCTATTGATAAATTATTGTTCTTCGTAACAGCATCTAGTCTTTCTTTCTGATACAGCCTCTCATTTCCACCTCCACACAGCTACGTGGTTTCCTAATTATGTCTGATTATTTCACCACCATCAGCAACAACCAAAAAGGATTTAGTCAGGTAAGCATGCCATGGTTTTTTTGCATGTGATACAGCTAACCCTGCTGTTCCCATCACAAATACATCACCAGTACAGTAAATGTATTTATGAAGGAAAGAATGGTATATAATGAACAGCATTTTATAAGCAAGCAGATGCATTGTTATTTATGACAAGGAACATACTACATAGCTCACAGTGCACCAACTGATCAAGAAATAGGACATATACATAGATTTTCTGATCTTTTGCCTCTTCCCAGAAGTCACAGTAAAACTACATGGCTCTACAAGTAAGACATGACCTCAAAGCCACAGGAAAATTCCCATGCGTAGAGGAGTCCTTTGGTGACTTAAAGCTGCCACACTGATTCCTCTGACGTTATGACTTGGAGCCATCTCAGCTAGACCTCAGCTTTTTGTCCATAAACACACAAGATAGACGTGCCACAACATCCAAGGTCTAATTAGGCACAAACATCCAGTAGAGTGTTAATAAAAGCCAGGGAAAAAAAAAGCAAATGCACTGCTCTTCTTTTTTTATTGGGAAAAGGGAATTGCAGGAAATTAAAAATTGCACAGTATATTGGGCATATATGGCCAAAAAATGAAAAAAAAAAAAGAAAAGTCTGGTATGGTGAATGAATTAAAGAATAAAAAAGGCCAACATTCCTCCCAAGGATATGTAACCAACCTCCTGGAAAACACACTTTGATTGCATCTGTAGAAGAAGCAGGCTGGTGCACCAGGGGAACGCAGCGCAGCAGGCTCACGCCGGACAGGCTACACAATCTCCTAACATGCAATATAGCTCTCAGTAAAGCCTCTAAGCTTCTGGACAAAGCATTCCCACATTATTTTTCCAGCATGCTGTCTTCAAGTGAACACCTCCTTTACCTTCTGATGTAGGAAAATATATTACAGGCACACAGCTGGGGTAAGGGAGTCTGCTGTCACGAACTAGAAAAGAGCTGCCTCTCCCAGGTCACAGTCCCTAAAATTACTCCTACATTGGTTTGAGATGGCCTTAGCCTTAACGGAAAGTTTTTTGTTTGTTTTTTTTTGAATGGAAAATTTATAAGTGTTATGTATACACATACACATACACCCATATAAATTATGATAGCTGACAAGAATAAAAGAGTACAAAGGGATACTTATTTCTTCACTAAATATGCAACTTGATTCCTCATACAAAAAAACCCCAGACCTAAACTAAAATACCACCCCTCCTTCCCCCACCAAGACCCAGTGGTTTGGCATTTTTGAAGAAATGTTCCGAAGTACCCCAAGCTGCTTTCTACGTTGAGTGGAAAAGCCTGAGCGCACCAGAAAGTCTATAACTCCGCTTGAACTATTGCACTAAACATAGAGATGGCCCTTTCTTCCCTAAAACGTTCTGGGCCACGAGCTGGATGTGTCAGCAATATAGCAGATGGGGAAAATGTATACAAGTATATTAATTTTGTGGCCCAGATTTATGCAGAACACATATTTGCATAGCTTTCTTATAGGATTTTAAATCTTGTTTTAACCCTTACTAGATAGATGTGGAGCTTGGAAAGAGCAAGGAAGTATAGCAAAAATGTTTGTAGAGTGGGGGAATGGAAACGAGAGGGCTGCTGCTGTCACTGCTTGCTTTGGTACCTGAGTTACACAAGTTAAACTGCATGCCTCAGTTTACTCTCTGTGAAATATTTATACTAATGCTAGTGATCTCACAATGACTTTGCAAAGCTTAGTTAATCAGCCTATAATTAATTAGGTTCTTAAAGCTTCCTGGATGAAAGCAGAGCTGGGTGAATAAAGCCAAAAATGAAAGAATATTGCTTTTTTTTTTTCTTTTTTTTTTTTCCCCAAGGAAGATCTGCTGTTGTGCCTGCATGTTCACAAATATTCAGGTGAGCATTTTTATTCACTCAAAATCTCCCAAAGACAAAAGGGCTGTGCATGCCAGCGCGGAGGAGTATTTCTGAGAACATTCATACCAGATGTGTGCTCATGACCATCCTGAAAAACTCTTTTCATTGTTTGCACAATGATTTGTCAACGAGTTATAACTGTTCATGAATTATTTGCCAGAGGCAAAAATAAATTCCCTAATGGCTTTACAGGCTGGTCTATACGCACTTTTCATTCTGCTTTAACTATAGCTGTTTAGAAACGAATGCAGCCGCTTTGGTGCGACACCCTGCTGTGGTCAGAGACGTACCCGTATCTAGGATGGGGCCACTCAATTCATTTTTACTGTGGTCTACTGAGAAACTCTAATGAGGGACGCAATTTTTTTTTTTTTCCTGAGGTTTACTGGGTAAACTTAGAGGCGTCGTCTGCGCTGGCAGCGGCGCGGCAGCCCCAGCTGGGCTGGCCGGCACAGGCATCGCAGGCTGCCGGCACAGCTGGGCTCTGCCGCGGCACGGCGGGGCTGGCGGGAGGTAACACGGCTCCTGCAGGACCGGGGAACGGCACTGATGGGCAGCCGTGGGAAAATCCACTTGCAGCGTGGCTCTGCGGCAGGGTTTTCTCTTCGAGGAAACCTGGGGTAGGGGTAAGCCTCCGAAGGGTTTGGTTGTTTCTGTTGTTGAATAGACCAAAATAGGTTTTACACTATTTACTACATGCTGAGTGTTATAGTGCTTAGGTTTTGCGTCCCCAGCAACCGCGATGGGACCCTCGACCCTCAGTGAGATGCTCAGAGACCCTGGGCAGTGCACTGGGAGAGATTCAGCAGCTCCAGCACGAGCGCAGCCAGCAGCCTAAACCGACCCAAGACTGTAAATACACACGCAGCCACCAACAGCAGAGAAGCCACGAAGAAAATCCTCTCTGAGATTCTGCTGGAGACGTAAACCTCTCTCCCTGGGCTTCCTTCCCAGCCTCTGCCTCTCTCCTGGGCTTAGGTGGTCGTGTCCTTTTCTGCAGGACACGGTAGCACCGACACCTCAACCCACCCGTTGCTTTCCAGCAAGGAAAGCGCGCCTTCGCTGCTGGTGTGTAAACTAGTCCGTAAAGAGACTTGAGTTACATGTATCGCTTTAATACTGTTATAAAGTGAATACTTACAACACTGAGTATTGTATGTAAATGCTAAGTATTACAAAGCTTCCTGATACGCTCTACAACCGACCTCAGGCACCTTCTGTGTTAAAATTGAGGCAACTTTTTAGGATTAGCACCTGCCTAATCTATCTATTTTTGAAGTCTATCCACATAAATTTCACACTGAGACACGCTGGGGACAAGTAAGACTTACAGAAACAAATAATTTTGTGAGGCTGTTCCTAACTGTTTATTTTGCATGCTAATTTATCTTTATGCCACTGTACATGCCCACGTGTATTGTTCAAACCAACATAGCCAGAGAAGGATGAAGACTGTAAATCATCCCTTAAATTTAAATCAGCCCCAGAACATCATGGGACTTAATGACTGATACACACTGGAAGTGACAGACAGGAAAACCCTGTTAACCCTCAGGTTCAGAAGATGATAAGCTAAAACTTTTTTAAAGAATTCATCGTGCCTGGCCATCATAAAAGTGGCTCAGTTCATTAGGTGAATAATTTCCAGTGAATTTTTAACGCAACTTCCATGTAAGTAAGTAACACATGAAAGGAGACCAGTCTAAACCATCCGCTAAAATATTCGCCACAATAAATTTGACAAGCTTAAGCAAAAAAATATTTGTATCAGCTGAAAAGCCTGCATTTATGTAGTACCTTATTCACTAACAACTCAGGAGAACGTACAGTATGCTATCTGCAGGATAGCTTTTTTTTTCCTCCAGATGTCTCTTTTTCCTTCCAGAAGTTGCAGAGCATTGGACAAGCAGTAACAGATGATGAACACATGCATAACTACAAATGGGCAAGCTGATTGTTTTCAGAATTGGTATAAACATTTGCTCTTGGATTGAGATTTAGCCCATAGCAAATCTTTACATTCTCGTTATAAACCTCTGACAAAAAGAGCTTCTAATGAAAACGCTGACAGTGTGAAAACGTGGTTATGGTCAGGAAAACAAATGGATAAAAAGTGGCATTTTGCAGTTCCGTACATATACTTCATCAGGGAAGTCTTTGCTAAGTTTACATTTCAAAGCAAAAGCTTGATGATAACTGCTTCTCCTACCCTTTCTATTTAGGGCCCCCAAACCTACTGCTATTACTGCTATCTCCTACACTAGCATTTAAAAAAAAATAACACAGGCTGGGATATGAACTTCTCTGAGAGCTCAGTGAGAGAGCCTGCAGCTGGATTTTTAGCATCTCCTTTATTTTTGATTATATAGATAACAGTAGAGCCCAACAGCCCCAGTCAGGACGTGGCCTCACTGCGGTAGGGTGTTAGACTGAGAAAAAGGGGGAAAAAGCACACGTGGAGAAGAGAACTGCATTGTGTGTGTTTGCATGGGGGGCATGGCAGGAGGAGGAGGAGGAGGAGGAGGAGGAGGAGGAGGAGGAGGAGGAGGAGGAGGAGGAGGAGGAGGAGGAGGAGGAGGAGGAGGAAGGGCCCAGCAGGACAGGAGAGGTGAGACCAGCACTCTGGGAAGGCTTTCCCAAAGGCCACTGCTGCTTCTTGGGAGGTATAAAAAGAGGTCCCTATCCCTTTCCTGCCTGAAAGTGGGGTGTCTGGAGCACTACGGCGTTTCTTCTAAACTTAGACTTGATGTTCTCTTGGGCTGCTTTGATGGAAGTGCCAATATGGGAAACAAGGAGGATTACAGTGTTGGGGAGTGTTTGAGCCACACGTTATGAGAAAGAAAAAGCAAAAGGAGAAGATGGTTTAGAGTGTCTAAGACACGTATGGGACTGATGGTTATAATACAGGACAGCCTGTATGCTTTTGCACCCACAGTGGCCGCCTGGTTTGAGTGGCTAAAACAGACCCAGATACACCATGCCCACAGCCTCACTGCCCATCTCATGGTCCTCAGGGCAGCCCGAGAGGAGAGGCAGACACATATAAAGTCTATCAAATATTCTTCTTCCTCAAAGCACAAGCAAGAAGTGCGGATCAGTAGGTGATACTGGAACAGAAACGTGGGTTTACAGGCATAGACCATCTGAATGTTTTTTGGGACAAGCCACTGTGTTAGGTGTTATCTGACAGGGGATTTATGTCTTTCTTCAACACCATTAGGGCTTACTAGGCTTGCTTTAAACGAGCAACTATGGACTAAAGGAAAAAGATAAGAAAACATAAGATAGAAAAAGAAAAAAACATTAAAATCCCTAACCCAAGTTCCTAAGAACCAGGAATGTCAAACATATACGGGACTGATAACCAGGAGGAAATCAGACAAAGCGATGGTGCACTAGGGCGGGCAGGGCAGTAAAACCTGGCACGATATTTACAGTGGCATCCCTGTTTATGGTGGGGTGGGAAGCAGGGTCACCTCTCCGTGACCAATGGGTCCTGTCCAGTTCTGGAGCTCATTATTATGAGAAAGACACTTTAAATGGTCAGGATGCGCACACAACCCAAACCCTAAAACTAAGTAAAAAAACCCACCCCAACCTTGAATACTGTGTTAGAAGCAACCGTGTGTGTAGTGAGATGAAAAGGAGCTTGGTTAAATCATGACTGAGGATGCCAGAGGAATGATAATGGACTACTAACACCTGAAGGAAGCAAACACAGAGGATAAGACGGTGTCTCCTCTGGAGCCAGCTAGAGTTTTGTTGGTGACTTCAGTGTGACCCAAATTCTACTGCAAGGAGACAGAGGAAATGTTTAGCATGATGAAGAGGATATTGGAAGTAACGCTTTTGCATAAAGCAAATTAAAATGTAGCTGAATTTCAGGAAGACCTTCTGATAGCAGGATTGCCTGTGGAACTGGAAAATCCTCACGCTGCCACAGACAGTAAACAAATACACTGCTCAGAAAGACTTTGCTGGCTTGTGGTATAATGAACACAGAATTATATCATTGCAACAATATACACCCACTGAATTTGACTCCACTTGAAGACATGAGAGCTCTTAAGTTGCTATGTTGAAAACCATTTAATTGAACCTGGCTAATTAGAATATAACAAGTAGTTAAAAATTATGCAATGCTTTAAAAATCTTTTAATTAATTTGAAATTCTGATGGCAAATTAGTAAATGCACGTCAGTGACTTCCCATGCTTGACTCAATACATCATAGAAAAAAAAAGATATATTTTGTCAATAGGGACACTTTGAGAAAACATACACAAGTAGAAAATAATAATGTAGAGTAAGGAATAATTAATTAATTCAGGCTTCAAGATAAGATCACTGTGTCCTGCTGACCCTACATGTTAATCAGTTGATTGATTAATTGCTACAATCATAATAATTATAGGGTGTAAATCTAAATACATTTAATGATAGTTTACACTTAGAATAAAAATGTCTTTTATATCTGCTTATCTTTGTCATTTCTTGAAGCCCAGTCATATTTTTTGTTTGGCATAATTAAACCTGAAGTATTTTTAGATGTTATCTTTGTGATGAGGTAGCTTTATACTTCGTTCATCTGATCAGCAATATTTTTTTGTGTGGACTCCACCTCCTGTCTAATGAAAAATGTGTTCCTAGATGAGAAACAATTGATTATGTGCAATAACCAATACAGCTTCATCAAAAGCTCATCCTTAAATGAAAGACAAGGGGACATACCAATAAGGCTATTGTATAGTTATAGACTGTCTTTATCCAGAAGATCTTGACACACTGAATGCTTCGTCCACCACATCATAAACTCAGTCTGAGGTGAAATAGTAAAGCAGGCAACAACACCAAAAAATATTAAACAAAACTATCCAAAGACAATCGAGAATTCTTCTGCTGATTTCTGATTGATAGGCGATGCAGAAGATCTTGACATGTGTATCATCTCTGAATTTGTGCTGATTCTCAATAAACCTAATTATGCTTTATGACTGCACTAACAGACAGGTATGGGTCCTCGCACCTTAACTGGCATAGCCAATATCCTGTTTTCTACAAAAAAGTACATGAAAAGAAGAATCGAGGGTTACTTAGTTAAATCTGTTGAACATATTGTTAAAATGCACTATTAAAGATTAGGTCTTAAGTTACTAAGGACTCACTAAGTCAGTAATGGGTGTTTCGGTAGGAGCGACAGGTAGAAGTTGTAGTTGTTTGTACTCTGCATGTCCCACCGATAAAAACTCCTCTTTCTATCATTGCCGACCTAGTTAACAAGTCCTACACGTCTGGTCCTGACTTCTACTGAGATTAAAACTCCTTTGTGTTTCTCTTGAAGTGGAAAGTGGTGTGAAGTGGGAATTTCACTTGCTTCCACTTAAACTGAGAAAGCACAGCGAAACACCTCGGTGAATCAAGGATCAAATTTATTTCTGTTTTTAATATTAAAAAAAAAGTATCTTAATTTTAACTTCATTCTTGCATTGCAAAATATTAGGAAGTCTTAAGTAAGTGTGTGCCTTAAATTTTTTAAAGAAAAGTATGAGTTTCAGTTAAAATACAGACCTTAACACCAGATTTCATGAGCATTTTCAATTGTGCAGAATTTTGGATTCTGCGTTTATAGAATTGGTATCCATATACTGCTTTACAACTCTCATTTTGCAGTGATATTTGTTAAATAAATAATGCTAGGTTAGAAATTATAGCATAAATATTTTAAGGAGCCAATAAAGCATTTTCAAAGAAACCCAACCAAGCAAATTCCAAGTGAATGAACTTTTACAGCCTTCAAAGGGTTACCTGACCTTCTACTTCTGCAGCTTGCTTGACTCAAAGTTACAGCAATGGAGGAGATAACAGTGAAACTGTACTATAAAAATAAATTACTAGCATGAATATTAAGCAACAAGGATATAATAAACATGACTGCTTACATGATTCTGATTTATTGATACTGATTCGCTAGTAAATTATCACACAAAGTACTTGTTTTAGTCGTTCACGAACATGTGCAAAATAAAGCTTGGTGGACACTTCCCAAAGACCTTGACATCTGTCACTGAATTCATACTTGGGGATTCTTGGTGCCTGTTTTTCTGGTGTGCGATACAGTGGTGGATTTACTTTTCCTTTCCACAGATTATTTTTTTTTTTTAAATTTTTGGCTGCCTGGCTTGCTTAAACTATCTTTTTTAGCCATGCACAGTTTTTAGAACTACTATCATGGAGGTTCAGCTCTGACACAGTGGAACAAATCCAGCTGCAAAATCTCCTAAAGGCTGTTCATGCTTGTTCTGTTAAATAGTGCTCACTTTGAGTCAAGAGGTTTCATTACTATATTTATGAACCTCTTGGCACCAGGAGTTGGGATTTCCCAGTGCTAAGCATTAATGCATTTTGCATCACTCGTTAGCATTGGGAACTCTAGATCACTGGTGCTGAGGGGTTAAAGACAGTAAACCCCCAGATCTTTATTTCCAGATAGAAATCTTGTGTACATGCTTGGTCTGTGTGTGTGTGGATAGTCTGAGCAACTATCAGATAGCAGAGGTAGAAAGCAGGCTACCACGGTCACTAACTACCAGGAACTGCAGGTTTTAAGGGATCTCAGCATTAACAGTCTACTGCCTGTATTCTGCATCAGATATTTGTTATCCAAATTGATTGAAAGTATCCTATCTGAAAATAGGATTATTCTTCTTTAAATTTAAAGCCTGCTTTGTGCTTATATGTGGCTTATATCACTTCATGACATGGTGTGTTATGTCAAACTTAAGATTATTTTTGGAGATTTCTGAGACAGAATCTACTTCATTTTGCCTGTCATCAGCCTAAAGCATGTGCCAAAAGACCCCTTTTTTGAGGCAGTGATTCACAAATACCATCTGAACTAAAGGACAGCTACCGCTTCAAAGCAAAAACACATATCTTGGATCAAATTCTACTAACATCTCCTAAAGTGGTTACTCTCATCACGGTTTTGATACTTCTCTGCGGAGGCTTTATATCCACACAGTGGGCTAATTTTTTTTCAGATGTTAATACACTTAAGCTTGCAAGCAGGAATGCAGCCTCATCAGGTGCCCTGATCTGCGGTGCAAAGAAAAACAAGCAACGACCTCAGCTGCAGAGCGTAGGTTAGTTCTGGCTGCATGTGAACATACAGATGCAAATCAAACACGAGCCAAGGAAAAGGCTATTCTAGAAGTGGCACTTGATAGCCCGGGGCTGGAGCTGCAGAAGCGTATATAAGCCTGCCTGCCAGGCAACGCTTCCTGCTTCTCCCATTTTGTTTTTGTTTGAAAAGGAAAATAAAAAGAAAAAAAGAAAAAGGAAAAGAAAAAAAAGGAAAAGGAAAAAAGGAAAAGAAAAAAGAAAAAGGAAAAGGAAAAAAGGAAAAGGAGAAAAGGAAAGGGAGAAAAGGAAAGGGAGAAAAGGAAAAGGAGAAAAGGAAAGGGAGAAAAGGAAAGGGAAAGGAAAAGGAAAAGGAAAAAAGGAAGACATTGTTGCAGCTTGTGCACTCATTTTATTTGCCCTCCTTAGGGGTAGGTACCAGCACAATTTCCTCCCTGTCCCTCTTTACTTTCACCATCACCTGTAGGAGTGTGGGGAGAAGATACACAGCACAATTTAGGTTGGGTTTTAATCGCGGTCACTGCTCACCTCACACTTCCTCTATATGTGCAGCTATTGCCCTTTACTTGACACTGTAGCAGTGCCAGCTTGGAAAATACTTCCCTCGTTCGCTGGGGCTCTCCTGATAATGAGTTACAAACACCAGGTATTTCATACGAGCTTAAGCAGATCTCCAGCTCTCAGTCACATTTTAGGTTTCTAAAACCTTCAAGAGTCCCACCTTTATGGTTGCTTCAGATCTTACCTTTTGTATGAGTGATTAATACACAGTTTGATTTTCTAACCACCTAAGCAAACCTAGGTGAAGAGGTTTTGCGCCTGGCTTACAATTTTTTTTTTCCCCAGTGCAACACTATCACTCAAAAGTGTTTAACAGTGAATGACTCAGACCATGAGCTGTCGGTGAATTAGATTGTGCTCCCGATCTTAGCGAGATTATCTGTGTGATATACTACCTTCCCAGGCAATTAAAGCATTAGTGCTTTGGCCAAAATGTAACAATAGTCAAACAGGTTAACAAGCTAATGAATTTTATATAGAAGGGAGTCAAAGGCAGCGGTTTGACTCTCCGGGAAGCAAGACAAATTGCATTTTATTTTAAAACCCTGGGCATTTCAAATTCAATACCTGTACTACAAGCACAAGGCAGCGGATTGCAGAAATATTTCTGCATCCAAGGAAACATCCTTAAAAGTTTTGTTCAATGCCTTTCTTGTGCAATAGGTTGCCTCGGGGCAACACTCCCTGACACCCGTTTAGGAGGAGGATGTGCAGCGCTACTCATTGCTTCCATTCCCACACTATGTCTTACTTTACTTGACTACCCTTTTTAGCTGTTATCTGGTACAGCTGGTGTAGTACAGCTGCTAAAGATGCTTTTCCGCAGCCACATTACCCAGTTTTCCAGCACTACTTTTTCACAATTTGTGTCCCTCAAGAGACATTATAAATCCTATTAACTTTGAACTCTGGCCCAGCCTTGGTAAGAACACAAGCCTACGCTCACATTTAGACATCATTACTTTTCCAAAGTATTTCGGTCTGCAATCACACTTCCCGTGGCGGACCCAGATCAGCTCAAAACGGTGATGCTGGGAGGCCAGGTGTCAAGCGATGCTTTCAGGGAAAGAGACCTTCGACTTCCACCCTGGCAAATCTGTGCCTGATTTCAACCTGTGACTTAATTTTTCTCTGAAATTCTATGAAATTCAGTGAATATTCTGCAGAGAGTGCAATTGTTATTACTCTAGTCATATTCTTGTGTTTTATCATGCCCTTTAGCAACGTGGCGTTTTTCTTTTCCAATCCTGTATGTGTGCTGTTACAGTAATCTGTGAGGATATTTTTTCGACCATTCACGACTTGTTTCTGTGTCTGTCTCCTTTGTGGAATTTTTAGAACATTTAATTTCTTGTTTTTTTCTCCATGCCAGTTTCAGACCATTTCTAGAACATTTCCAGAAAAAATGAGCTGTTGTAACTCCTTTCTGACCGGTTACTGCCCTGAGGTGGTAAAGGTACAGTTAAAGCAGGGTCTGTATTACTTGATTTTACTTCTACCAGATTCTCATCCAAAGGTTTATCATGGTCCTAAGTGTAAAGGCTGAAGATATGCATTTTCTTCTAGCTCATTTAATGCATTCTACCTCATTTAATGCATATTAATTGCGCCAGGGGAGGTTCAGACTGGATATTAGGAAAAATTTCTTTACTGAGAGAGTGGTGAAACGCTGGAATAAGCTGCCCAGGGAGGTGGTGGAGTCACCATCACTGGAGGTGCTCAAGGAATGTGTGGACGTGGCACTGCGGGACATGGTGGGGTTGGGTTAATGGTTGGACTTGGTGATCTTACAGGTCTTTTCCAACTGTAGTGATTCTGTGATTATTATCAGGAGTCTTGTCTGG
The DNA here is from genome assembly GCF_030936135.1 of Gavia stellata. Taxonomy (NCBI): domain Eukaryota; kingdom Metazoa; phylum Chordata; class Aves; order Gaviiformes; family Gaviidae; genus Gavia; species Gavia stellata. The sequence continues at coordinate 5,230,282 of NC_082601.1, forward strand.
ATTTACAAAGACGCCATGGTGCTATGTATAATTTTCGTGATTATAAAAGAATATTTTATAAAACTGCAAAGTAATGGTCCATATTCAGGCATGTTTTATGGCTGGTTTTACCTGCCAGAACTTGAGGACCTACAAAGTTGCACAATCTGGCAGAGAAATTTCCGAATGAAGAGTCTGATGTCAGGAGCTCTAGGGCAGTGTGGTTGGAGCACGCCGGTGCTGGGGAGCCCTGTGGGAGGTAGTAATCCCTTGAAGGACTGATACAAGTGAATTCAAGCGGATACCAGGGGCCCAAGCTGCTTGAATTATTTAGGATGCATACTTCATAAAGTTACGTCCTACTCTGAATATTATGGCTGTAATAGTCCAGGTCTTCAGAATCTACGTGACGAGGACCAGAGAACAACTTATTTGTCATCTTTTGCCACCAAGACATTATCATGTCCATTTTTTGTTGGTTCAGATCCAATGGGCCACCATGCAGAGCTGTGTGGTATTACTCTCATTTGGGGAAGGCAGCAACTTTTAGATAGTAAGAAGGTGTACAGAGAGAGAAAGACAGCACAGCACTGGAGGTGATGACTTTCAGCATCCCCTTCTCTTGTTCTTGAAGGTTCTTCTTTTCCCTCCCTTCCTGGTCTTCTCTTCCCACTTTCCCCCTCATCTCTTCCACTTTTGCACCTCTGAAATTGTGTAACTGGGGCATTATAAGCTGCTTCTCCTCCTGCTATTACTTTCCCCGAGTGGAAGCTTCACTCACAAGCCTGATGAAACATTTTTCCCCTCAAACCCAGAGTGCCAATTCTCACTTTGTCAAGAGCTCCAGATAACCTTCATGAGAAGTTCCTCTCCCCCTGCCTCCCGCAAACGCTGCAGGTTACAAAGATCTTGTCACAGTCACTAAATAGAGCCTTCTCTCTCTTTTTTCCTCCTCTTTTCTGCCCAGTGTTGTTGCTTGGATTTCTCAGTTTCTCTTTGTCTACTCTTTCACCATTCTCTCCTGCTCAATTTTCTCTGAGTTTCTCTTATGCTAACCCACATATGAACTCTCAAGTTGGCTTGCTTCTTGCTTCTGCCCTTTCTTTCCCCTACGAAAAGATTCTCTTAACCACAGATGAAATTTAATATTATATGTACAATTACAAATATATTATTTTCTGTGCCCAAAAAGTAAGTAGAAGAAGAGCGAACTGAAACCCATGTCTTTTTCCATTTGTAAGTTTTTGCTTCCACACACTGTCAACCGGCAGGCAGTGTAAAGCCAACAGAGTTTCTGGAGCCTCAGCGATTAATCTGGCTATCAGTTACAAATATAAACAACTTTTTTGCAAATTGAAGTGAGGTACGCTGCTTCCCAGATCACATTTCCACCAAGCATCCAATGACTTCTCCAGCTCCCCATAAACATTAATGCTCTGAGTACTTGTGTCCCATGGCAGGTAAGAGCCCAGAAAAAAAAACAAAAAAACTTTTAGCCTTCTTAGTGCTTGCGCAATTGAGCACAAGCCACAGTCCAGTAACTGCTATTTGCAAGTCCTGGTTTCAAAGCAGTGTGCTGGACCTACCGTGTACAACAAAGTTCTTGAAAAAGGTCCTCGCTGAGCAGATTACTGCAGATTTGTATCCAATAATTTATTGTGTAAGCATTAAACCATTCATATCACAAACACCTGTGCAAGCCAGTTGGCCTAGTCAATTCTTATTTAACATTTAATTATGAATATAATTAGCATGAGTTAAGAGGCAGGCCAGGCATCCGCAATAAAATTTCCACTATGCTAAAAAAATTATAACTATAATAACAAAAAAGACTAAGCGGGGGGGGAGAATATGTCCCTCCTGCACAAACTTTTGCATGACAGCAAAATCCAAGTACAAATTCTTTTAAACCTTTTTCATTTCCTTTGATGATAATTGTAAAGCCTCCACCATATTTATAAGATGAAATTATACAGTTTTTCTGTTCCTTTCATATTAAGGCAATTTTCATCACTGGTGTAACCCTTTCAGTGAGGTTCCTCAGAGTCTCCTCTTTTCCTCGAAAGGTAAATTAACTGATTTGATGGTGTCACTGGAACACTGCGTTAGGTAAAGTTCACGGGGGGCAAAAAAACCTAGTTAAAATATTATTCCAGTGCACATCTAAGAGTTTTATGAAGTGCTCTTTGTAGCCCAACAGAATTGGGTGCTAACAGAAGAAAAGGATTAGTAACTATAACAACATATTTTGTTTTAAAGGCAGATGCTCATGTTTAGGGAAAAAAAAAAGCAAAGTCAATCTATAATCAAGCTCCCTGTGGACAGGTGTTACCTGGGCTTGCTTCCCAGGGCAAAGCCCTGCAGAGGAGCTAAACCTTCATGTGTAGATTTTCTCTTCATTTCCCTTCCAACAGCTTAGTTAAAACTTTCTAAGTGAAAAAAAAATAGGAAGAAATATTTTATCCACTAATTTTCTTTTCAATGCCCTATATTTCTGAACATGTTGGGCTATTCTCCACCTCAAAAGAAAAAAATCTATTCACAGACATGCCCTTCAATTTTATTTTATTTTTTTTTTTCCCAAAACAGTTGCTTCCAGACCTGGAAAGATCTATTTAAAAATGCTGTTGAGCAGAAACAGTTTGCAACTGTGAAGGGAAGGTCATTGAAAGAGAACTAGGAGGTTACTGGGGCATATTGTTCTTTGACACCTCCTGGGAACAAAAAGCCTGGAATGAACCTCTTCACTTATCAGTTTGCTGCTATTACAAATATGATAGCCTCCGTTTACACCTTCAGTGGAGGTATGCTTTCTTACTGGCTCGAATTTGAGTGGAGTCTACGCTAGAATATGGTAGCTATAATGGTTGGGAATGTTACAGCTTAAAAATATTTGTAGCCAGTTTATACACCTCTCTTGTGGAATACAGTTCTTCAGTTTAAACTGCACTGTCTCATCTATTTTTTTTTTTACTTACTGGTTTCACTCAGGATGATCATACACACTTTTTGTCTGTATTTTATCAACACCCATAGATTAGAAGCTTTCTCTTCTAGTCTGTCTGTGTCCTATATCATCTTAGCATCTCTGCTAAAACGTGAGGGATTTTTCTTTCTATTCCAATATCAGTTAATAATTCTTCAATCAGAATTTCACACAACTTTCCAGACAAGGTTTCAAAAAGCTTTCCAAAATGAATTTAATAGTTCCAATCTCTATTGAAAATACCTAGTATCACTTTCTGAATAAGCTGTTATTATTATTGTTAGTGTTATTGTCCTTGTAGGAATACATACATCTACAGATATACCATACACATATTAATATATTTATATGGATGGATATCCCTGAGATTACGCTACCCACAAAATCATTCCTTTTTTTAAGATATCTTTTAAAGAGTTGCACCTCAATTTTTCAATACTACTTGTTTCTACACATTTTTTTGTTCTGCTCGCATTCAGTTTATGGATTTCTACTGCCTTCTGATACTTAGATTTAACCAAAAAAGGTATTAATTATGATTTATTATGTGAAGTATATTGTGGTGACCTTGGATTTGTTTATAAATCACCATGTTCACATGAAATTGAGGCTTTCTGATGCCATGCCAAGCCCCAAAACTTCCTTGGACAAGTAAATGGAGGATAGGAAAACAATTTCAATAGGAGGCTCGCCAACTGTGAATCTGAAGGCAGTTTGATTAGGACTCGAAGCCCACAGATTGAGATTATGACAGAAATTTGCATAATGCCAGAGACTGATAAGATTTGGTTTCTCAGGAACCTATTACGTGATGATGTTAAGAGACTGTCATGGATTTCTTACAGTGCAATATGCTGACTTGTCTTTCCAAGACGAGTTGGCCTTGAGCCTTGTTCTTTGTAAGCCTCGAGTGAGGTGTCTTTAGATGTCTTTTGAAAAATCTCTTTAGACATCTTTTGTAACTTTCCACCAAGATGATACAAGGATGTTATGACTGTCAGAATAAATGAATGTATTATTTACTTCCTTGCTGTTTCCCAGCTACTATTTTCATAGCACTGCATAGTAGTTCAGAGCAGGTCCTTGCCACACTATGTTTTCAACCAGTGTAGCTCTGTTCTTCGATCATGATTATGTATCGATGACTAGATTTGTTTATTGCCTCCTGACACATTTTTTTGCCTGATTTTGGTGCAGACAGCTTCCGTGCAAATTCCTCAAAAGTTGCATTATTCAGTGCAAAATTTGCTATGGCCTGCTGAAGACCGAAGCGTGATCATTGCCCAGATAGATGTGAGTTTCTACAACACGTTGTCTCGAGCCACACAGGCAGCAGGTTCTTAGGGGACCTTTCTGAAGCAAGACTAGAGCCCAAGCTCAGAGAAAACAGTTTTACTGATGCCATCTCGGAGGTGAAGACAACTGACCAACATGGAGAGGACTGACAGCTACTGATAGCACTGCTAGCTTTTGTGGCTTTAAAAAGTGTCTATAATTCTCACGAAAGAAGAGTTTATTGCTTTGCTATGTTATCATCATAGATTTTGTCAGACAAGACCAGTAAAGACCAGTATCTCATACCAACAAAACTGTAACAAATTTTTTATCTAACATCTTTCAATACCCATAAAAGTTATAAAACTCTATTATATGTAAGATGCTAAATAACCATCTTCAGGTTCCATATAGTAGGATAACACATAACGTTATAGGATTGATAGGAATGACATTGTAAATTCTGCTTAGCATGCACCAGGAGACCCTAATTGATATATCAAAAGGATATGTGTGAAATGAGTTGAAAAAAAGTGTTAATGGTCTATCAGAGCAATCAAAAAAAGAGAAAAAAAAGAAATCCAGATCTTGAAAAACCAAAAATTATATGAGTATCTAATGTGGACCTTAGGTAGTGTCTAGGCACTTAAATTCACCATTATAATACTGAAAAACCTTATTCAGCCGACATCTATCCCTGAAGGTGCATAAGCTAATTAGTTGCTGCGATTGTGGCCTTCGAAGAACTTTAGGTGCCTATGGCTCTCCTTCTCCCTGTGCAGGGAAATGCTTCCTTTTCTGCTAGGGCTGAAAAGGTTGAGCTCCAGAGATGGGGGATTGCTTTGCCTAAGCGTCTGGGGAGGCTTGATCCTGTGGGGGTTTGCCAGGACCTAAGCCACGTATGCTAACTAGATCTGTCCCCCACAAATGTTGTCCCTTCTCCAGGGGCTTGGTAGCTGATGTGGAACCCATGTTTTCTTTTTCTCGTACTGAGGCCTGAGATATCTCATATTAGGTTGTGGATTCCACCTGAAAGCCTGCAAGTCAGATTTTGCAACGCTGTATTTTTATTAATCTCATTCCTGTGTTCATCTGCTTTAAGTGGGAAGCCCACAGCAGTAACAGATACATTAATTCAGAAAACTGGCTGCGGAAGAATCGTAATTCCGGCAAAAGACTTTCTATTTAGAGTATGTACATATATATACATCTGTCTCCGTGTGTGCGCATTTTAAAAAATAAATCACCTATTTATCTACAATACTTACGTGACACCTATTAAATTCATATTAGAGATAAGGAACTGAAATGAAGGCATAATCACTGGACCTCACTGAAAAAAATCTTTCCAAAGTAGTAATCTTTCCAACCTGTTGCAGAGAAAATCAAAGACCTGAACTCAAGCCTTCCAAACCAGAGACAGATGTTGCAGCTTTGGGAACTGTGTGGAATTTTCCTTTGTGGAATATCAGTGGGGCTTTTTTGTAACTACAGTTGGACAGATGCACTGTCTATACAGATGCACAGTCTACACAGCTTTCTCCAGCTGAAAAGATCTGGAAGGATGAGTCGGTATTTGAATATTTCCTATGCTGTGGATATCAGACATCATCGCACAGAAGACTCTAGTAGACAAATTTCTTTTTTTCCATGCCTTCTGCCTGAGACCTTTCAAGAAAACTAGTTCAATTAAAATAAAGTTTCGTAATAACTAACACATCTACCTGCTAATATTTCTTAACAGATTTTGGGGGTAGATCTTTTTGTTTCAGTGGCTGAAGTCCTGGCATTAGTTTGTATGGCCATGCGGGTTGAATTCTGTAAATAAGGTGATTAAGTGTTTCAGTTATCGGCACTTCTACCACCTTACTCACATGAAGCACAATTTTACTTGCAGACAATCTGTTGAACCACGTCTGTTGATCTTCCAGAAAATCAATAGAACTATTTGCGGTGCTAAGTAATTTAAGTGCGGCTGAACCTGACTTCATAGCAGCATTTGGGCACACTTTAGAAGTGCATATTTCATCCAAAATACCACAAAATGACTTGTTAGTAATATACTAGACAAAGTCCTTGAAAAACCTGCTTTCCAAATCCTAAGAAACAAAATTAGTATCAGGTCAGAGGTCTTGTGGCCTTCCATTTATCATTTAAAAATTCTCCGATATAAGCTGTATGGACAGTAATTATCCAGCTTCAGCCTGGCAAGCAGAATTCTGAGATTCTATAATGCCCTGAATTATCTTCTAATATTCTGGTCATATCTAAATTGTTCTAATATTATGGCCATATCTAAAGTTATTTATAGGGGAAATTGAAGGTAGAGAGCAAGCACTTTGCCTAATACACAGTAGTGTAAAATTTTGTTCCCATGCACATAATAGAGATGTTAATTAAAATGGCATCATCCAGGAAAACTAATACTAAGCTTGCTATGAATTTTTTCATGTCATTTTTATAATAACATCAGCATAAGGAGTCCATGGCACCTCTTGGGTACTCGTTCCTCCTGAAACTTCCAGCTAAATGACTAAATCCCCAAGAAATATTATCGGTAACTTGTTACTACCCAGTACAGATAGGTTTTTAGACCACTTCATCCTACTTACCAAACGTATGGCTCGGACTAAGGGGTGCCGAGTTCTGGACCAAGGATATAACCATCATGGCAGTGTGGGAATGTGTCCTAATTACCTTTTTCCTAGCTGTCATCAGGTTGGTTTATTCCTGGCATTATTAAACACTCCTCTAACTGTACTGCACACCCATACCCTGCACGCCAATAATTCCCATTTTCAAAGAACAGAGAGAAAAGACAGGGATACAAGAGCCTTTTTTTTCACAACAACCTGAAGAAGAAGGGGAAATTTCTAGCAGCTCAGCACTGACCAGGCAGAGTAATTAGCACAAAGTAGCCAAAGAATCAGCTAGAATGGAAATTATATTGAAGAAAAGAGATTTTTTACTTTGCCTCAGGACTATAAACATACAGAAGAGCTCCAAAAACACTGAAAACACCTAATTGTTGTTTATAGACGTTTTTTAAGTAGAGTTGGGAAGAATACGAATTTGTAGATACTATGGCAGTAAAGGCCAAATAAAGAGAAGATTGATTGGAAATCGTACATTACTTTAGACAGTTGGATTAGGTAGAAATCACCCTGATGTGCAGTAAAGCAAGCAACAAGAATTAGGGTTTTGAAACAGTGCGAAGCATATCTTAGAGTGCTAGCGTTTTCTTCCTAGGAATAAACTGCCTTAAAATCCCTCTATAAATGACTGTTCATTAGTCTATCAATGTGTATAATGGCTCTCAAAATCGTAATAAGAATTAATAATAGTTCAAATAGCAGAAAGGGACATTAATTTCTCACTCATGAATATTAATGCTATAGTAGACAGTCTCTTCCCAACATGCTTTCAAACTCTTAATTCGCAAGTCTATTACCGCTTACCTGTTATTTTTACCATCAAAAACCTCTCCACCAGGCCACCAAAAGATTTCACACACCCCTGACTTGGACGCTAGCACAGAGGATGAGAGCAGAAGGTGGCACGAAGGATGAGATCATGGTGTCCTGATAATGTTCTTCAGAACACAATAGTGTTTGCTTAGCCAAAGAGTACGCCAAAGGGCAATGAAAAGTAGTGATAAGGGGGAGGAAGACTATATTTAGCCCCAGAAGACAAGTATGATGGTGGATTATCAGGAAGAGAAAGTGATAATGATGGCAGAGGATAGGTATTAAACACTCAGCTGCAGTATAAGGTGCGTAAGAAGAGAAGTGAGCGGCATGCCAGGCTGTGTGCCCTGTGAACTGGCTGCATCCGCTTAAGGCACCGCATCTCCTCCTTTCTGAGAGGACATAGCGGGCGGATGAAGAACCACCTGAAGGGCATGCTCAAGTGCTGGTGCTTCAAACGAGCACCTTATCCCAACACACTGCAAAAACCAGAGCTGAATAGTAAGAAATTCTTTATTGTTTTTTCCCTCTTAGCACTGCAGAGACTATGCAACAGGAGCTTAAACTGGAGAGATGATGTTCCCCATCTAGTTTCCTTTGAAAGGAGAAGAAAGTGAGCTGCCAAGAGTAAACTTTCAGGTAATGCATTTCTTTACATTGTGTATTTAACTGCCCTGCATCTCTAAATAACCGAGAAGGGAAGGATCTTGTGAGATGCATTTAACCTCATTGTATCTGATGCTGGGTCTTGAAAAGCTTTAGTTGAACTAAAGACTCTTATGAATATAAAATCAAAGTGAGCCGTACATTAAGGGTTTCATATTCTCTGACAGCTGCGCATGTGCACACACAGCTCTCATTAACAGTAATGGCAAATATGCATGCCCATCATTCAGAAAACAGATCTCTAAATACTTCATTGGGTTTGTTTTTTTCCTAGACATTTTTCTCTATTGGACCTTTAATTAATCTCCTACTAGGCTTTTTCCCTTTAAGCTATCCCTCTCCCCCCTGCTTTCCAGTGGGAGTAAACCCCCAAATCACTCTGGTTTTGAGTCAAGTTTTTCCAAGCCGATACAGTTTTACAAAATGCACCTGCATACATTAAATACAGAGAGGGTTTGCAGCACACAAACCACGCAGACATGTAACAGAATAAAAGCCTTGGACTTTGAAAATACTTTTGATGCCTGCCAACTTTAAAAAAAAATAATAATAAAGCAAAGGTAGATATGAAAATGAGAACATGAATGTTTTTGCATTCTTTTTATGATCACTGCAAGGCAAGAGTCTGCAACCTTGTGGAACAAAACACACGCATTTCATTCTGATTAACATAAAGACAGCCCCTTCTAACATGATTCACAATTATTAGTCTCTCTCTTGTGTTTGGGGATATATGGATTATCAGCCTGGCATATTTTGAATACATACACATTTTAATTCCTTTCCTAAACCATTTTAGGCACTACAGTTAAATCGCATATACAAAATTTATAGATCAATAATTTGGTATTTTTTTCTCCAGTTAAATAACTAAATGCTGTAGGAGATAAAAGGCAGTCAAAAACAATAAAAAGACAGGATCACGGATAATGGAAGGTAAGTCAGATTTGAGATGCCTCTGTTCTTCTATTTTAAGTTTATTATTATTTTTATATAACAGGCTATTTCACTAGCTTCTACTGCATCTGATGTACTTACTTATCGCCTCCACAAACTGTTCAAAGAAGCAGTATGGGAACAGCGGCTCAGGCAGCTCTCTGAAAAACATCTTGAGTGCTCCGGTGACAACGTGGATGTCCTCCCACTGGCTGTCGTCCAAATTCAGCTTCTCTTCTGGGAAAACACGAGGAGAAATGGAACAACTGGTTTTAATGAAACAATTACAAGACACTAATTATTATGTTAATGTTTGCCTACTATCATCAGCAACCGTTAACAGCCTTCTGCACCTAGAGGTTTGGTGCTGTGCATGGGTTTTTTTTCTTTTTCTTTTTTTTTTTTGTAGGAAGAGAACATTTTCAATGGAATACCATCTGTAGGAATGCAGCTAACAAAAAACAAGAGACACAAAGAGACAGTACCATTGACACAGTATGTCAGATACATTTATTCCCATAATGCATCAGTATGAAAATTAGCATCACAGCTCAACATGATTCAAAGCTATTTGGTTTTGAGGCCGAGGGGCTAAGAGTTGCCAACGATGGCCGGCTCAAGGGACCGGCCTAAAGGCCTTGCTGAGCCAACAGGAGACATATGCTAAACATGGCAATAGAAAATGAGTTATTGCTTTACATGTGTTAGCCTTGCTATGTACAAGGGAATAATGGGTAACGCTTTTCTCCTTTTTTTGCCTGAATGTAATGTCAGCAAGGAATAGAGTACTGTGAGAGAAAGGATATTAATTCCTTCTTACTGCTTCAAAAATATTTTGTTTGGTTTTCATCTCTGGGAGGAAGATTTGCCCAGCAACAATATTAGACAGACCCCTGTTGGCCTACCTAGGCTATGCAAAGCTGTCAAAAATGATAACACACTAAAGACAAACCACAAGTGCTTACAAAACTGTTTTGCAAACAAAAAAACTGTTTTCTTTTGAAGCTTGACTGAGCTAAGGAATTTAAATATAAAAGAAACTAAATGCTAAAATAGAGTTTCTAATAAAAATAAAACAAGATTGGATGATTATTCTATTTTTCTTTGGTTTTGTTTTTCCTTTTTAATTCTAGTAGTGGGATACTGTTTGTTAGAACAGAATAAACAGTGAGATCACAATCCATATAAAACTCTAGGAAAGTGCATATCCTTATTAGTCCAAATTAAAATGACACACACTTTCTCCAAGTTCTGTTACTCCAAAAATGGAGTTTGCTTTTTTCCACATGTGCTACAATTCTCTTTTTTTAGAAAATTTCAGTCTAAATGCAAATTGGGGGCCAATCATTAAAACTATGGAACAAATTGAATTTGAAGCAACATAATCCTGAAATGTTTTATTACATGTCACTGAAATTTCATGTTTAGCAATTCAGCTGGCTTCATGAGCAGCCTCTTTATTGTTGAACTGTTGTTAAACCAAATGGTTAAATTATTGGAGACACATGGACACCCACAACTCCAGATCCCTGGTACTTTAATGTGATGGTTTTCTCACTACAGACTCCACTTTTGGACAGAAAATCTTATTCAAAATGGAGTCCTCTTTCAACTTTTATTTAATAGATGTTATTAAATGCTTTCTAAATTTCTGGATTCAGGAAATGTCTACAAATAAAGGAATGGACCCCCATTCCTTAACTTGGAGTAATGTGAGACAAAGCTGGAACAAAGGCAGACTTATGCATTTCATTCAGTTATCTTGTTTGCTTCCTTGGTTTCAAGCCTCTTTTTTTTTTTTTTTTTTTTTCCCATTGAATTACCTCAATCATAAAAGTAATGATTTGATCTCAAATGAGTTTCCAGAGGGGATCTTCTTTAGACTCTGAGATCATATTTGATTGATCGTATTTCAACAATTAGCCTTTTATTTTGCCACACACTATTGAACTAGATCGACAGCATCTTAGCAGGCCAGCTTTAAACAGTCAACTGTTAACAATAGCATCAAAAAGAGAGACCTGATGGGGTTTACTGTCACTTTAAAGAACAGGGTGGGTTTTCACATTGTTGAAATCTGTCAGATATTTTGAAATGTCCCTCTCACTATGGTGCCACACCCCCTGCGTGCCCTTATAATAAAATTGGTTTTACTCCTGATTAAATCATTTTCTCCCTACCCACTACCATACTTCTCATAATGGACCTGTGTGCTCTACAGCTGGTGTTCTTCCCATGGTACCAATTCTTACTTTATCTTTTAAGCACTTTGCTGCTAAGATCTCATGCAGAGTGCTTATGTTTTGTTAAGAGCTTCATTCTTAGAGAAATAGCTTAACACATGTTCTAAAAATGTTGTACAACTTATTGCTTAAAACACATTTAGAAAATGTATAAGTACTGTAGCTTTGGCACAGAACTTTAAGTAGAAACCTTAAAAAAAAAACCAACTTGTTTTTGCCATGCATTTGTCTTAAATGTCTAAAGTGGAATGCTTGACTTCTAAGGCTTTATAGAGACTTATCTTACCAGATTTTTGCACCATTTCCAGCTCTTCAAGGAAACGTGTTAGGAATGTATCATCGTGAAAGCAAAGGGTGTCAATTTTCCCTCTAGCAATAAGAGAGTTTTTAAAAATGTTTGCTAGAAGGAACAAATGCCAAGTCAAAAAAAAAAGTAAAAAGAAAATAGAAGTCCATTCAGTGTAAGACTCTCGTTTGGTTCCCACTGGTTGGAATCGCTCACATACCATGGCAATAGGGCCATAAACAAACACACACACATGCATTTCAGGCTAGGTTTAAGGGGAGGACCTGACTTTTTGGCTTTACTCAGACATATTTCTTATTGGGGTGTTTTGCTTACATAAAGATTAGGTCCCAAATCTGGTATTTAAACTTGACAGTCAAGGACTGCTTTCAGTCAGGAGATACTGTATCTGGGAAGATGCTCAAAATCTAACAGTCCCAAAAATTTGCTTTAACTTGTCAGTAGTATTTGATTAGTTCAACCATCACTGCCAGTTGATATCATATATCTTAGATACAGACACAAATATGCCCAGAAAATCCCATAAAATTTATGCTAATACTTGGGCTGAAAATATAAAGACCACATTAAGGGAAAAAAAAAATAGTGTGGGCACCTGTCAAGGTTATTAGTTAAAAAAAATCGATATACAATACATTTGTGAAGGGAATGTGTGTTTTACTGTGTATTATTCTTAGTAAATCAGCCTTTTCAGCAATACAAATTTTTAATGGCACTTGCAATATCTGCAGTGGAACCAAACAGGAGTTCATCTTTGGTTTAAGCATACTATCACAAGTTTATCCTTGTCCAAAAAGAAGAAAGTAATCGATGAAAAGATCAGCTGAAGAAAAAAAAAAAAAGGAAAATATGAAAATCAACCAAGGCAGTATAGACAGCTCAGTTTTGAAAGAATATGGATGCGGTTCCTCTAACCGCATGCCCTGCCTGGTATGTAGACTAGTTTCTGGGAGCAAAATGCAGTTATCTGAGAGCACTGCTCATTTGTTTTTCTTTTAAGATAATTTATACAAGTATCTTCCCAGCTATATACTGTCTTTTGCCCACGCTGCCATTAAATCCCAGAGCATCACGTTCAGAAGTCCTACTGCACTTAGGGTGTTACATCTTCCTGCAAGTGGTCTCATGGATGACCCCAAATCACGTGGAAAGCAATTTCCTGCAAACACAGCTAGCAGCGCCTGGTCTGCCATGGAGGCTGTGCCCCAAAAAGCTTTCTAAAGACTTTGGTGATACGTGTCTGATTGGGTCTCAGAATCCATTTGCTAACATCGATGCCTTTTTCATCGATTCCCTGCTGCCGGCTGCACAGGCAGCATTGGGATGGCAATGCCCTGCACGGCGGGCACTCGGACATGACCACTGCCACCTCTGTACCCCCCCATAAACCTTTGGCACTCGGGGCCCGACCAACCCTCAGCTCCAGCGTGTGAAACCTCAGAGCACTGGAGTCTCCATCCCAGGGGCCAGCGTATGTGCCGAGGGAGATCTCCCCTGGAGAAAGCCCTGCACAGCCCTGTCAACTAATGCATACCATTTCCCCCACATCAAAATCTTTGCAGAAGAGCTGGGTGTGCACAATGCATTCCCAGTTGACTGAAAGCTTGGGAAACTTGCTGGACTCGCTCATCCCAATAGGCAGTTCACTAGTGAGAGATCCAAAACAGAGTCCTGCAGTTGAAGGAGGAAAAGAAAATTCCTCTTGCACATACGAGGAAAAAACAAACTGTCCAGTGTGATTCCTCTTCTTTCTCAAACTTGAAGACACCTCTTTTTTTTCTTTCCTTTTTTTTTTTTAATAGTTATAGTCTTCAAAAATAATTTGCTGGTCATTCATGGTCTTCAATAAGAAAAAAAAGAAAGAATAGAGTCAAGCAGAAGTTCTTCACTTGCATCAGCACACTCCTTTGTCACTGGATTTAGTGAGGGCTTTGTGAGGGCTGTTCTCACAGCTGACAGCACAAATATTAATTTATACACTGAAGGTATGTGTGTTCGATAGCTGTACCTGCATTTTGCAAGCCACAACTTCTCTGATCACTAGTGCAGAGACAGCAGCCTTCTTACCCGCGCCCCCTCCCCCCCCCCCCGAAACGATGGGAACTCAAAATTATTGCCCAGTATTGCTATTTTGGGACAAACAGCTTCTTTCAAAGTGATTGCACTCAATGTAGAGCAGTAATAGAGCACAGAGATGTCCGGAGACAACACAGAAATGGGATGCTGTGAGGTGGTGACGGCTTTTTCTCATCATATGACAAAGAGCTCACCCCTTGGCGATGCGGCACATGATGCTTAGCTTCCTCCCCCTCAGTAAATCCCATCCTGATATCGCGTTTTATATACACACTCCAAAGTGCGTACAATCCCTTGAACTTTGATTAAATAGTACAGCAGAAGTCTCGACTCATGCAAAGCAATGCTTTCCTCAGTCAGCCAGATTTTCGCAAGTTCTCTCCCAGATACATAATTCTTCTTCCTCTCTCCTTTGCTAGGTTTGGGAGGTCCACTGTCCTGCCTGCACTCAGTGGATGGTCCTTCACTTGCAGAGTGTTTAAACAAATCAAAGAAAATGTCGGCTAAGCAAATCATTAGATTTTGTATACGGTGTATTTCTGAGCAGCTTCTGCTGCATCTGCCCAATGCTACCATTGATGAATTATCAAGGATATAGTAGGCAAAATAAAGCTTGCATGCATTACTCCTTCTCTGCTAGAGGAACATGGCATGCCCTTTTAACAGAAACTTTAAGCCATGGTGTTATAATGCCTAAGCATTTTTTTAATATTGGAGTGCCCATTTCCATGGAGCCCAGGCGCAAATTACTGAGTAACTTAAGTTAAAAAGCAGAACATCTCTGTGTGCATCCAGAGCGCTGTTTATTCCAGTTCTCTGAAATGACAGTTCGCTGACCCGGGGGCATGCTGGAACAACCAAGTACTGCTAACTTAAATCTCAATCTGCGCCAGAAAAAGAAAAGATTTCTGTACTTGGGCACACTGGGTCATATTCATCCTCGCATAATTCCACAGAAGTCCGCAGAGTACAAGAGGGATGAACTATCTCATTGTTCCTGTGAAAAAGATCCAGTACATTCGAGAAGTTCAGAAATGGTACATCATGAAAGCAGGCAGAGTAGTTCAAAGGTTTAGGAAAGTGGTCAGCCAGTGACGCCATTGCGTCGGGGAAATTTCTATTTAATCAGTTGCTGTCTGAAACTAGAAGCATAAAAATATCCAATGGTAATGAAAGGAGAATCTTTTTGGTGGCCAGAAACAGGTATCATCACTAAGATACTCTTACACATCATTCACTGCCAATACCTGCTATGTATTAGTTTTGACTTAGCATGTTCTAGCATTGTGATTTGAAGGAATGATTAATGTAATAGGGTTATAATTGCAAGTGCTTTTAAAATTCATTAAATTTAGCTGAATCAACTATTCCATATGGGAAAAAGAGTGATTTTAAATGTAGACTATTTACCCTCAAAATGCAGCTGAAAGGTCCCTAAGAATAAAGAGACCACACGTCTACTGATCAACATACTTCTGAGAGACTCGCTTGGAGGTGACTTGTTAACAAAGAGCAGGAACTCCTTAGCCTGAGCCACTGAAACCTGCAGGGCCAAATTATTCCTTCCTTCAGGGTCAAACAGATATTCAGATAGCCCCAAGGGTTTAATTAAAGAAAGGGACAAGGAAAGAGCATGGAGGAATTCCCACCCAGCTCATACCCTCCCACGGTGCGGAGGTTTCTCAGCTCCAGAGCACCAAGGTTGCCCAAGTGCTAAGATGGAGCTTGGCAGACTTTCTGCCACCCATAGAAATTAAATTGCTATGCTGAGTGAAAATTACATTTGTCTTACAGTGCAAGACTCTGTCCTCTATCTAATTCTCTCTACTTAGTTGTTGAGCAGTTACTTCAGCTTTTTCCTAGTAGTTAAAGCACACTTTATGTTGTTTTTCTTTCCGTTTATTCTTCCCTCTTTATTCTGAACCAGACTAATGACTCTCTCATTTCTCTGTGCCAGCTAATGGATTTTATTCCATTTTCTAGTGGATGTTAGTATTTCTCTTTCATACACCCTAGGCTGCAGAACAGAAACATCAAATACTTGCCTAGATCAGGAGCTTTACTTTTTATGATACATTTTACTATTTAAAGGCAAAAGTCCGTTCTAAATTCTGCTTTCAACTTGATCTTCTGCGTTTAGTTGTTTGTTGTGTATACATATATTAGTCAAGGTGAATATCTCCCTTCCAACTTCAAATCTGTTATTAACATTTTTATTGTGTAATTGCTCTCCAGTAAGCTTCTCTGAAATCTAAGTTTAGAGGTTTCTTTCTTTCTTTCTTTCTCTAAAAGAGTCAGGTCTTTTATCAGAATTGTGTGTATCAGCATCCGCAAATCTACATTTTAAATAAATTGAAGGCTCTCAAGATCTAATAGAGAGAGGAATTGGACAATGACTCTCTGTCCCATTTTCATACTTCAAAAATATGTTCATATTCCTATCTTTTTAATTGTACTACTAACTCAGAGTGCGTTAGGATTCTGTCATATAGCTCTTCTGTTCTTCCCCTTCTTGCTGTTTCTAACACTGCTTCTATTTCCATTCTTGTCAAAAGCCTTTTCATAGTCCAAAAATCTGTACACAATGTTTTGTAATATTTGGCAGACTTATCTGAAACCTAATTCACTGCCTTCTTGTGATTCATGGGTCATAAATTATTTCATATGTAATGTACCCCAAAGGGTAAAAAATTCTTTGTATTAAATTTCAACCAGACAGTTTAAGGGGGAAAAAAGGAAAAAAAGTATTTTTGAGACATTCTGAAAAGATCTGGCCTCAAAACATGGTCTAGTGTGTTGTCTTGCACAAATGGTATCTCAGTATCCTTTAATAAATATGAGATTTCAACATGCTACACGTGAAAACGCTCCTGCCCTAACATGGGCTTGCTATGGACAACTTTAAAGGAAAGGAGAAATACAAAATGTGTAGCTCTGGATCAGACCACTGATGCATTAAATCAGTCCTGTCTCCAGTGATTGTCAAACTGAAAGGGTCTGTACGAAAACAATTCAAAAAACAAGAATGCCACCCAATCCTTACTTACTGCACATAGCCAAATATATTATTGGGACTGACCCCAATAACAATAAGCTTGTGCCTCAGTGAGTGAGTTTCAATAATCAAAGGAAATAATTAACAAAACAATAAAGATCATTATGACTTCCTTTATGTAAATGCCTTCCAAATGTAAAGAGATCAAAGCTTGAGCTAAAATTAAGCAATTCCCCTAGTCCACTTGCAATACTGAAAAGGAACATACATATATGATTTCTTTACAGTTGTAAGAATTATCAATGAAATACTAGTTTGTTGTTTTATTAGAAAAATATAAATTCAAATTATTCTCAAAATGTTATACCTATATTCCTTACTTCTGTAATCACATTTATTTTAATGGGACAATTTACAAGAAGAAAGATTACTCGTACATGTAAGTCTCTGTTCTCACACACCGGTTTGTAGGATGTCCAGAGAACACATTCTAGATTTTTTTTTTTTTTTTTAATGAAAGGGATCTTTGAAATAAGCCAGCTGAAAGAAGTATTCTTACATGAAATCAGGTATATACAAGCTCTGTAAATGTCAAGGACAAAACATTTTATTTTGTATAGAATTTATCTTTTGGTTCACTAAAGTCAAAACACTTCTGTTCATCAGAACTTTTATAAAGGACTGTTTCATAATATGAATCCATTTGGATTATCTGACCAAAGATAAGACTTCAATGGACTTACTATATCATTCACCACTGTACCAGTGCCACAAAAGGGAATTACAATTAATTGGATTATGTTGGTCTCCACCCGCTGATTGTAGAAGAGAAAGTCTGAAAGTGTAACTATTTCAAACGGACCATATCTCTCATCAACCATGGGATTTGGGCTTTAATTTACCAATAAAGCTTAATTTCTTCTCTATATTCTCTTCTGGTTAGGAAGAGGTCATTTAAACACTTTATTCAAGTTACTGAAAACGAAAGGACAGTTTTGTTAAATACTTTCAAACTAGCACTTTAATACTTGCACCTTGCCTTTAGGCATTACTTATTTTCTCTATTAGCAATAAAGTGAGTTGTCTGGAAAAACGCAAGCCAGAGAACCCAAGCCTCATTTGGGTCATAAGAATAATTCATGCTGCATATCCCCTAGTTCAGTTCATGAAATTTTGGCTGAAATCGTTACTTGATGCGACAATTTGTTATCAACTACGTGATGTGTGACACTATATAGGACAGACAATATCACTTCATGCCATAGAGGTTCCCGGACAGACATGAGACAGTAAGATTTTTCAGTAGCAAAGTCCCGCGTTAGATGTAGGGTTAACTGTATGGAAGAGTTACACTAGGAAAGGCAAAGGTACAAATATAAATTTGATACAGGCAAATGACTCATTGTCTTGGAAATTGTTATATTCTACAATGCACGTAAATTCATGTGTTTTAGTTAGCGTGACTTACATGCTAAACAACAACAATACTATTCTTATTCTAGATGTCCATATAGATATTTGTCTATATATATATATGTCTATATATATAGTATTTCTGCTGATGGCTCTGCCTAAATGGTGTTAGCATTTTTCTTCACTATCTTTACTAGAAGGTTATTTCAGTGCCTAATTCCTCCTAGTTACCAGCCTAAAATATTCAACTTTATATACTTTTTTAATAACTATTAATATCAGTAACGCTTGCTTTGATTTTTTTTTTGCAAACTTTCGCATTCGGTCTGAGAAATAAAAAGTCCTCAGTCAACTTACTTCAAAACCATGTTGCTTAATTCACATTTGCATTACTTTTTGCTAATATCTGAAGCTCTAATTCCATTCCCTGGATATTAGCGGGACTAGCTATGCTGTTAAAGATAGGAATGCTTCTAAGTGCTTACTGAATCAGGGCATATAAGATGATAATTGTATGTGTTTAAACCAAAACTTTAAACAGGAGGGGATTATATAAGTTCCTAAAACAAATATATCTTCAAGTGCACTGAAGGACTTTCAAATGTTAACGAAATGTCCTTTGATAATAATAGCACTAATAATAACATGAATTTTCAAATATTTTTATGCATTTTGAGAATCACATGTCACCCTGAATAGGGAAGATTCTCAGTAAGTGCACTTTTTTTCATACAAATTCATCAACAACTTCAGAGCTACGCCCGCTCTGAAGTCACGCCAGCTGAGAACCAGATATTAAAGTATGTCCTGATCCAGGCGCGTGTTAGTCTGCGCATTTTAGCTTGTCTTGTACAGCGCCTGCTTACAAACATTGAAATTTTTACAACAATGAAAGTAGCTTTTGTTTGAGGAATATAATGCTTTTAAAAATACGGAAGCCCTAAGTTTATGGTCAAACCTGTGTTTATGAAATGTTTATTAAGCGCTGCGAAGACAGAAACTTTTGAAACCTTGCCTGGGTCTTTTTAACCAAAAGGTTGACATTTCAAGGCCGGTGTGGGCTTAAAAACGTAACTCCATCCACCCTGCCACGCGCAATTCCATGTGTGCCGCTATACCTTCTCTTAATGAGCCTCAGAAGGTGCATAAATACCCCCGGGCACATGTAAACACCCTTGGCAATGTTTACGGCTCCTCCTTGGCAGAGAAGGGGTGTAATGAAATACGGGTGACTCAGTGGCGTGATGTTTTCCGTTTCCCACACACGCCTCGCAGTCTCACGTGGAAGGAGGAGACACGGCCTCTCGTGCATCCACCAAATCGTTTCTAACATCACACCTTTTCCCCCATCTCACGCACACATCCACATTTCACATTTTCACTTGCTCTGTGATAGGATGTAATGCAGATTTGCCGCATTAACGGTATATTTGTGCCTACCTTTCCCTTTTGCAGGGTTTACCTCCATGTGCCTTCTAATTATGATATTTCCAGTTCCTCTTATTCCACCTAAACTTGCAGGCATATATTTCAGGAGAGAAAAGGTATGCTTCAAAACATTTTTCCAACTTTATAATGCATGCATTTTTCCTGTTCTTCAAATTAGTCTTGTGAATGGACTTGTGATAACAGAAGAATTTCAACATAAAATAAGAGATTTTCATGTCTTTGGTTCCTTGAGATACATTCGGGTCCCTCCCACAAGAAATATATTAAAATATTGATTAGATTAGGGTAACATTTCAAATAAATGGAGATTTATATTTCCTTTTGGATACAGAGTCTTACAAAAGTTTCAAGGCAACGCACAACAAAGCAGTTGACAAGAAAGATAGCATCTGCTTTCCTGGCTATTCAAGCTGAAGTTTTTCATTCTAAATGCAAGCAATGTTTCCAAAGTTAACATAATTAACTCACAACAATCCTGAAACATCATAATATAAGATACAGATGGAAATTCAAAGCTTTAAAAATGTCATATAACTGCAAGAGGATTATAATTTTTTAACTGCACAAATCTGAATACTAATTAAAACAGGTGTTTTTATTTCAAACACTTTTGCGCACTGTGACATTACCGGGAGGGTTATTTATGTATTAGTCTGCTAGGAAGCATATACTGCTCGAAAAACGTGATGTGTGATAATAACGAACTTATGAGATAAAAGAATGACACTCTGTACTGCTTCCTGAAACAATAAAAGATCAGTAGTTCAATTAGTTAGTAATTTCCGTGTGACTATTTGACAGATTCTACTAATTGTTAAGCTCCCACTAACTATTGCTTTACATAATTAATTATATTCAAACACAAACAACAAAGACATGTGGGCCAGTTGCCCTTTTGACAATGTTTTTCGCAAACTGATTTGCTTACCAAAAATATTTTTAGAACTAAAAGATCCTAATCTTAAGTGGAAATACACATCAAAACGATAAAGCAGCTCTGCATTTTACCATGGTTGTGAGAAAAAAATTTGGATTGTTTAACATATCATTTATGCTGCATGCATAATAGCTGAAGTCTTCTAGCAGAGATCTTTCATATTAATTTAGCATTGCATAAAATTCATAGTAACAGGTCCAAGGGTCAAGCATCATTCATCATTAGTTGAAGTGACATTTGCAACCCTTCATATAGCAGCTGCTTGAAAGGGGAAAAAAGGTATTCTTTGGAAGAATGGGGGGTAGCACACAATCCTCGCTCTATCTGCGGAAGGGAAAACAAGGTGCCACTATGTCAGCATGGTAATGTGCTTAAATTTGGTGATGTCATTCTTCCCTAACCCCCACGAGTCACAAGGCACAAGGCAGCTGCATTCCTGAACTTAGTAGTTCGGGTGGAGATAAGTAATAACTAGATGTAAATGAATTACATTACTGTGGTTGTGAACATAGCTCTGTGCATCTAAATTATGATTTATATCAGGATCCTATCTTGTTTTTGAGAGTTTTCTACTTGTTAACAAGGCAGCCCTTGTTCTCATGGCATCCTCCAGGCATAATAGTTTCTGGGAAGCCAAATAAGATCACTTTTGAAATTGCAAGACAGCATTCCAAGACTTTGCAGCAGAACACATTGGCCAAATTAGGACTTCTGAAGACTGTTAACTAACAAATAAAATCTTTTCTTTTTTTCTTTGTGGCATGTCTTGCCTACTATAAAACATTAAGATCAGAACGGGAAATGTGAGCAATTAAAATGAAAATGTAATCATCTGCAAGAAAAGATAAATTTGTATTAAATGGCTAATACTTCACAGTCCTTTTGATATTACAAGTACTTTTTAAGAAAATATATATTTTATGTCACAGTAATTTTTATTATGTGAAACATGTGATCCGCTGGAATTATGCACACTTTTAAATCGCCGTCATTAAAACAGCATGCAACACAAAGTAGTTAGATTTTGGAGCTTTGCTAATATTTGGTGATTTTCCTCAACTTTGCTATTATACCTGAAATGTATTCAATTTATTCATGTCACTAATTATCCACTAGTATTTAAAGCACTGTGATGATTACTAACCTAGACTACTACTTCTTCCTTAAAAAGTTTAATGATTTTTATGAGGAAAACCAATGCTTTTTAGAGTCACTTAGAAGCGCATGAAAAATGTTCAAGGACATTGCTTATTACACACTGCAATTCTATGAGCCGCTATAAATTAAGCTCCCAGTCAAAACACTTCTACCACTGAGAAGTTACTTTTCCATGCTCTGCGTATGCCTTATGGAGAAGAGGGTGCACTAGTCTGCCCTTGCACTGAGTCAAAATACGGTGCTGCACGTAGTTCACGGCGAGATTTCATTATAGCCAATGGCAGCACTGGGCCCTCGCATTGCACGGCAGCTACGAGCTTCAGACCAGTTCCCAAAATGGTTGGCAGACCATGTTGGTCGTATATTCTCTTAGCCAGAAAATTAGACGGCCATTCATCAGCGAGCAAGCCATCCCCAAATCAGACAAAAAGCCTTTCTACAAAGGACCAGTGCTACTGGTCCATTACTCTTATGGCCTCTCACCTTCCCATGGATTTTAATAGCTGTACAGACATTAAAACATGTATGGAAAGATGTTATAGATACCAGAAAGGCAGAATGGCTGTAAAAGGAATAGAACAGCAGAGGCAAGATGACTGGCAGATAGGGTTGCCACATCCCCCTTAAAGAGACTGCTCCTTTTCCACACCTTATGTCTCTTGTACCATAAAAATATGCATAGATGTATGTGGGAGCATCATAGCAGATTTCTTGGGATGCGTGCCATGCATCTGAGCTTCGAAGCTGGCTCAACGTTGTCACCATTAAGTCGCAGTGTACACAGCAACACTTCAATCTAATTTCAATTAGGGAAAAGTTACACAGAAACTTCTTGGAGAGTACACATGACCCTACACATAAATACCAATTAAATTCAGTATCATCGGTGTCTTTGCAGTGAACATTGATACCACCACCGAGAGGAAGGAATTTAAAATGAGGCAACGCTTGATGACATTACCTCCATCTACAAACTCTGCCTGTGTTAACTAGTACGTCAACAATTAGTAAAACAGTGGGATTCATCTGTGAAGAAATGGGGTGAAAAGAAGTGATGACATGAAACTTTCATTACAAGCAGTTTTTATGTGACATAAGGTAGAATGTTGCATCATTATGCAACAAAATACTACCTGGTAAATGAATAAAAGCCTGTTCTACTGAGAAGCTACAGATACCCAGAGCATTAAGCAGTTGCAACTGAGATAACAGGAGAACTAACTAAAACCACTTCTCATACCAGGGACACATAATCTCCTCAAACCAGTTGGTTTACATGCCTCGCTATCCCTCTGTCCTGAACTCAGACAAACCTGTGTGTAAGGGAATTCCAGTGTCACTAAGTGGGATCAGTGAGATCATACCCCTTTTCGTGTGGGTATGCAGGGTACGCCGGCACTGCGCTTAGGGTTGGTCCATTTTCTTTTGTTCGCCAAGTCTTTTATTTAGAAACAATGGAACAAAAAGGGTGGCAAGTTAGGGCTTTAATTCTTGACAACCACTTTTTTCATTCAAAACTTAGAAGATTCCTCCTAACACGCAGTTTACTTGAGGGAGATTTAAATGCGCCCTTTAAGCACAGACTGAAACACCCACTCACCCTCCCCCCAACAAATCCAACACCCCCCAAACCTGCAAGAAGCCCAGGAAGAAAAGTCATCCTAAAAGTGTTAAGACTCCTTGCACACCATCACTCATGGGTGACTGGGGAGTTTTTACAGTCTTTCAAATCTTCTTTCCATCACCAGATGCCTTAAAGGGACAGAAGGTCTTAAAATGGGCTCTCTATCTCCCCAGTTGCGAAAGATACATTGAAGGGGGAGGGAGGGGGGAGTCAAGCCACAACACAAAAAGCATTAATGCAAAGAACAGTGGGGTCTCTCCCTAATTTGACTTTCTCTACAGGTGGTCTGCAGCTGCATCCAAACAGGTTACACCACCGCCTTCCCATGGGCATTACAACAAAGTAGGATCTGTATTCACAAGAATACATTTACTAGCATGGGCTGATTCAGGTCTAAAAATAAGAAAAAAGCATTTTGCAGAATAGCCTGAGGTAACTCTCTGCACCAGCAGAAGACAGTAGCACTCTTGTTTCACTGGCTGTGCGTGATGATAAAGGATATCAGAAACCTACTTCATATGACTCATTGGGGCCCACAGCCAGCTTCCAGTTGATTCATTTTATTTGTATTAGTTTGTTCTCCATCGACTACGCAACAGGCTAGACCAAATCAATAAGCAATATTCTGTTTTCTATTGACTCGGGGGTAATTCGCACTGGGCCCTGCAACTGCTATATCTGATTTTACAGTTCTGGATATCATCATGGAAACGACGGGGCTCAGAGACCACTTAGTGCAGGAAGAAATGGGAAAAGATTGCGAAGGCGAGGCGAGATATTGGCTTTTAAGCTGTTACACCTGGAAGAGGAGGTATGAGCAGTCTATGCTGCAGCTGGACAGCTGCAAAGGCTGCGTGCCGTGCTTATGGTACTCTTCCAAGGGGTGCGGAAGGTGTTTCACATTGTGCCTAAGCAGTTACAAAGTGAAAAACACACACAAGCACACATTCACACATGCCTTTGGTAGCATGCAAAAATGATATCTGAATGAGATGAGCATGTAACTACCGCGTTTTCCTCCCAGTGCCCGCAAGAGCTCCTGCAGCCCCAGGACAGGGCTGGCAGCACCCGCACCTGAGCAGGGTTTGCACGGCAGAAGCAGTAACCCATCAGCTCGGCCCTGCCAAAATCCCTACTGCGGACACCACCACAAAGTGCTGCCCCTGCGTTTGCGTAAAATGTCCTTTGTTGAGAGAGTTACATCTGCTTAAATGGATTCCATTACAATTAAGCTAAAACACATTTCCCTGGAAGTTTTTAGCCACTTTTTCTGGTTTTGCCAGCTTGTCCACAGTACCTTGGGTGCTGAAATCAGCTAACTGGATGCCCTCAAATACCTTATCTTTGACTGCCTCAATTTTCTTCTTTTTTTTTTTTTTTCCCTCATTTTTAAGACTTCCTCTTCTTGCAAGTAGTGGTTAAGTGGAAATAAAAGAGTTTTTACCCAAAACTATCCCACACCACTTCTTCCGCAAGAGCTTGCTGACATACTCAGCATAGGGGTAACGCAGCTGCCATTACCCCTGCAGAGACGAAGACCGAGACACTGACTGTTTTGTAATACGCTCTATCTCTTTTTCCATAAAACTTGTGAATGCTCGCTCTGCCCCAGCTCTTGGATTTCTTGAGCTGCTCTATCTACTGTGCCTTACGCAAAGTAGAGAGCTGGCTTTTCAGTGTTTCTGATAATACTGGCTTTTCTACACGAGATATAGAAAAAACATGCTGAATACTGGGGTGGATGTATGTAAGGGGTGTCAGAATATGGCCCACTATGTTCTCCCTATCAAATACACTCGACAAACTTTAATGAAAAGTCTTCTCCACTTCCTACTAACAGATGTTTCCAATTTTTTCTCTCTCAGCACTTTAAACCACCATCTTTAGTTTTCATGTCTAAGAGACATTATTATAGGATACATCATAATGATATACTGTACATTCATATACAGTATCCCATACAATGACTAGTTGATTTATAATTCAGATCCAATAAAGGGAAAAATTGATTTAACTGATGACTAGTGAAATACTAAATGCATTACAATGTTTGAAAAGAACATCCTTTTCTTGCAATACTAGTGACATAATAAAATTAAATATGGATATAAGATAATGCCCATTATTATTAGGGAAGTGGAATCAAAGGCAGCAGGAAGAAAAGCAATCTCTATGGATCAAGGAGCGCCTAAACTTCCTCTTCAAACATACAAAGACATGAACACAAATGGAAAAATTTCACAAATAAAGTAAATTCAAACAATCTTAAATCACAGTGTAAAGTTAGTTTGCTATTAACTGGTCTTGGTCTATCAGGACTTTCAGTAGCGTCGGCACATTTGGGTACTGTATTGGGGGTAACTGTGAATTGCAGGGGTCATCAACCTTTGTTTTTTTAAGTTTTCTATTAAATTTCCTCATAAACCCCTATAGCAGCACGAAGACACAATTTAGCCCCACAACCAAGAAACTCATATCCCCTCAAGCGCCTTACGTTTCATCCCTTCTTCTCACTTCCAACTTCTTCCTTCACCCCACAAAGCCCCTATCGAGGTTCATGCCCATAGCTCACCCCTTCCCAGACAGCCTGCTCTCCCAGAATAGTCACGCAATTAATATGGAGGCGATGCAGCCACTAATTTCCATGTTTCATTCAAGAAGCTTTACAACCGCTCCCCTTTCCTAGAAAACTGCTGTGCAGCTGTGCAGGCAACGAGCCTGCCGGGGTGGCGGTGGGCGAGGGCATCGGCAGGTAGGGAGCACAAAGCCAAGGTGCCAACGAACTTGCTCATCGTTTAGAAGAGCTCTTCAATAAATTTTACATTTCCAGATCTGAAATCGAGGCCAGGCACCTCAGAAGTAGTTGGCTTTTTAACTTTCTTTGTGCATCTGCTAGAAGTCAGTCACTTCAACATTTGCAAATATCTTTGTTCTTCCAGATGGGTAGATTGCTTCTAATACAAAATAACTTCTATTCGGAAGCGGCTGTGATTGCTCATACAAGCTTAGATTGATGGTCAATTTTTTATAATCCTGGTGCAGTAGTTTTTCCTTTAGGAACATGTGCATTTTAATTCTGGAGAAGCAGTGGCAGACAGTAATATCTCCGGAGCCGGAGCCAATAGAGTTTATTATATTGAAAAAATCGTACAGTCACTACCACCAAAATAACACCCAAATACTGGCACTAAGCTATACCTCATTTTACTGTTGCATCAGTAACGTTTTAAATGACTTCAGTAGTCTCAGATGTTTTACAGAAAAGTTATTATTATCTCTAAAAATCTTTGGGGATTTTAACCTATATTACAGAATTCAAGGAAATATTATTAATCAGCTCACAAAAATGCACCAGCAGAATCTGGGGATCAGCTAATTTGCGCTTAAACACCTACATTTGCACGTGCAAAACTGCTTAATTATGCTCCTAGCTGCCCATTCATTTGTACAGATGGGTGCACCCACACATTTTGTGGGATAATTTTTGGAAGCCTATAGAAAATATGGTCTTTAAAGATTTTAATAAGGTTGGAAAAACATACTTTCTATGCATAAAATTATGTAGTTCCCAAGTCTAAAATTACTTTGATTTAAAAAATGAAAATTGGCAAGGGATTAATCCATAATATGGTCTAATTACTTTTTTTCTTAAAAATTAAACGGTCAAGATCTTAACTCAGAATAGCGGTTACTGTTCATGAACTGAAACTAAGAAATAGAACTGAATAAGGAATTTTATTAGGTGTCTAAATATGTATTTAGCTAATAGAATCCTCTTACCTTTGGCTGAATAACAGGTATAATAATTATGAAAGCATATTTAATTTGTACATCTGAAGCATAAAGCTCTACTAATTATATTTTTATGAGATTGAAATGCAAACTGGCCAAAGCTTGGAAATAAAAAGTAGAGCTGACTTGCTGTCATTAACTGGCAAATACACATACATATATAAACACACACGCTCAAGCAAATAAAGAGGGAGAGAAATACGGACAGACAGAAACAGAGGATGTTGAAAGCAGATAATTAGTGCATATTTTGGCCCTTACAGATGGTATTGTCAGCTTTTATTTTACCTTTGCATTGTTTAAAATGCTGGAAGTTTAATTCTTATTTGTCAAAGTGGATTCAGCAACGTTCAAAGGGTATTTGCCCGTTTGTAACGTATAGGGCTTGCTAAACATTGCTAAATAAACAGATCAGGTTTTCAGTGAGGATTGAATTTTCCCTTCACGTTCGGTAGGAAAAAACAACATTAAAGCAAGGATACTTCTTTTTGCTCTCTGATATTTTATTATTTCTTTGTTTGCAGAGGTTACTTCTATCAGTAAGTAAATATCACTGTGAATTTCTCTTTGTCCTTCATCAATCAAAACCAGTCAATGATAAGACTAGTGCAACTAGATCAAAACTCCAGGCTGTGTAGTCATATTACCACTCATATTATTACTAAAAGCGCATCTATATTCCAAACTGGGATACCATAACCCCTTTGTCATTTTCCAATAAAAAAGACCATACCAAATAGGCAGAGCACACCGTAATTAGCAGCTGGCAGAGAAAGCTGTAAATCTGTATGAGTTCTGAACGATTTGCTTACATTGTTGCTTTGTTGACAAATGATGCTGTACATGTTAATGTTCCTGAAATGTCCCCATTGCACCTGACGTGCCAATAAATGCCAGCCAGCTGTATGAATTATGGAAATAAGATTTTTGTTTATGAAGGTATCCCAGACATTTATTTTACTGCATGCCTCTTGACAGATTTAATGTCTGGAGTTACATTGAGAAGATATTTGCTACCTGACATAATGGATAATGGAAACTTTAAAGGCATTTTTTAATGATGAGACTAATATATTTTTTTAATTTTACCTTGTGGCTACACATTTACTCTCGATATAAAGCTTGCATATTTTAAATGAAATGATACTAAATTGTTCCTAATGTACAATGAGTTGGATGAAACCAGTGCTGCAATGTATGACAAAGCAGAGGAGAAGTATCTCCGAGAGCTACTAAAGCAAGAACGCTACATGCAAGTTTACCTATTTTCTCTCACTTTATTTTATCTCCTGTGCACCTTTACTAGTACATCACTAGTGTACAAAGGTAGCTGTTAAGACTTAGGCATTTCAAAGTATGATAAAAATCTTTAACAGATGTATTTATAGCAGGCTCCATAAAACATTCATTTAATATGCTAAGGCAAGACACAGAGAACACAGAAACACGTACATCTACCAACTATATTTAAGTATATTTAACTGGATTCAGAACAAAAATATCTGTCACTGAACTGTGAATATTTAAAAACAAGGTGTATGTTCTTAAGTAAGACACACACACACACACACAAAAATCACTTTAAGTATTAGAGACAGCAAAACTCTTATTCCGACCCTGCTTTTAGCAAGCCTCCTTATTCTGGTAAAGGAAAACGATCTCAGGCATCCCATCTCTGAAACATAAAGGCTCTTCTAGAGACAGGTTTGCAGGTTACTCTCAGGTTTCCTCCAAAGCACGCGCCGGTTCTGCCGAGCTCGCTGCAGAAGGCCCCCCAAAGCTCTCCCAGTGCCGGGGCGGGCAGCAGGTGCTGGCTCCCGGGAATCCCAGCACCGCGTTTCCCCTGGCCTGCGAGCGGGGAACCTGATTCCCGCTCCAAAGTGGAAAAATTTAGCCTGGCAGAAGAGCCTGTACTACGCAAGCTCTTCAATTCTTCCTCTATTAGCACATGTTAATGTATTGTCAAGAGGAACAATAGCAACCCCACAAACTATTTATTCCATCAAGAACAATTTATTGTCTTTTGTAAGTTCATTTCCAGCTTCTGAAGCTCAAGAGAGAAAAATCTGCTGGTTCTTTAAAACTTCAGATGTTAGGGACTATTTGTAGTCATCATA
Organism: Gavia stellata; assembly: GCF_030936135.1. Classification (NCBI taxonomy): domain Eukaryota; kingdom Metazoa; phylum Chordata; class Aves; order Gaviiformes; family Gaviidae; genus Gavia; species Gavia stellata. Next base: position 5,259,702 of record NC_082601.1, read on the forward strand.
TAAATGGGGGTGGTAACCAAATTAACCAAATTCATTTTGTAACCACAAATCATTCCTATTAAAATACTCCCTTCTCACCCCACCTCAAAAGAAGAATAAGAATAATAAGAAAAAAGGAGTCCAGATGGTTAAAATTATTTTTAAGCAAATATTTAGTGGTTACAGTTGAATTCTTCTGGCACACATTCTCCACTACAAAAATGACACCCCACATTCACTGTGTTAACCATTTTCCAATGTGCCAGCCAAATGAATGCCTCAGAGAACACACACACACACACACACACATTATGGAAGCATTATCAGAAACGCTATAGTTAAGGCTCCTTTGCAATGTGGGCATAAAGGAGGGATATTTTACACTGCATGGTAGAATTTCATCTCCAGGTATAACATGCAACTCCTCAACAGACAACGGAGTTTTCTAAAGTATTCCCTTTCTTGAAGCAGAACTATTTTTCAGCGTATTTCTTTGTTGCTAATGTCACTGGAAACTCTATGAGGGGAGTGGGGTGGAAGGGGGAAAAGGCTTGTAGCTATACATTCACAGTAACCGCCATCTCCATACATCGCACAGTTTAAATATATTTCACTAAAACACAAAAAGTGCATTCCTTTATTTCCCATAACCTAATTTAGCCTGTACAAGAAGCCGCCCAAGGAACTCCCTTTGCTGCTCTGACAGTTGCTTTAATTCTGCCGTGTTTTTTCTGGGGCTCATCCACACTCCATTGACCCACACTACTTGGAGTACACCGATACTACAGCCTTGCCTTTTCAACAGATTTCACAACCACCACCACTGCACGCATGCCCCTCTGCGCAGCCCCTTCACGCCGCAGAGCAGACTGGTAGGAGGCTGATGGGTCGAAGCAAGAGTACTGGCACCAGAATGGGGCTGGCTGCGGTGACGGACGGCCAGGGAAGGTGTCCCCCTGTACAGCTCCTGCAAACTGGTTGCTCCAGTCTGGCATCCCAGGAGGCTTGCCAGATGGAGAAACCTTCTCCGCAGCAGAACTGCAAGCTGTGCTTCTCGGGAAACTCGAGGCTGTAACCCTTTCCCTCTTCCTCCACATACCCTGTTGCTTCCAGATTTCTTGCTATGCCTATGTATAAACAACCAAGATGAAATCTTATTTCTGAGAGACACACAAACTTAAATTGCTTCTAATCCTTCTTCCAGCAAATCAACCCCAGATAACTTAACACTGCATATACAGCTTTGGGAATAGAAGTTAATTCATTCTAGGTCAGACCTAAAACCGTGCATGTGATTCATACGAAATGGATGCGTGTATTGTGGTTGCTCATATTTTTTAAGCAGAAGAGAAGTTTGTGGTGAAGTTGCAGTGCTCGGATAACATGATGTTCGCATGGTCAGAATTAGGAGTTGATTTTTGTGCAGGCATTAAGGTTGGTTATATCTGGTAACCATCTTTATCTACAGTTGATGAGACACTGCGAGTAAAAACCCTGATAGAAACAGCAATTTAAAGTTAACAAAGGTTTATTCTGGTAGAGGTTAAGGTCTGAATTATACATGTTTGCTAAATGAAAGGAAATACACGTCTCTCTCTATATATGTATGTGCCTATGCACACCTGTTTTACATTGGTGTAACGTCTCTGATCTCAGTGTTTTACATCAGGATACTGAAAGGTAAATCTGACCCATACCATAGAGTCTCCAAAGGGCTAACTCTCATTATTTTTGTTACAAATGCCTATATTTTGCTCAGTGGAAGATTAAAGCTAATGTATAGCAGAAGAGCAATGTAAGGAATCCCACGGTAAGTCTCCATCCTCCTTTCGGTACCTATGCAGCGGGTAGTACAGGAACTCAGGCTCCGCTATCCATTTTCTCTTTCACGTGCATGGAATTCATTGAGAGTAATGGGAAGGAAATTACAGTAGTCTCACAGGTCTCTAACAAGAGATCCCTGTGTGGAAAAATGTGACTTGTCAAGAGCTACTTTCTTTGTATTGTTTCATGAGAAAATACACCATAAAGAATAGTTGAAACCGAAAAGCTTTGCATTCCTTCTCCAGTATTAAATCAAACCAGATATTGGTAAAAGGTGCAATTTTACTGGATACATACCAAAAGGCGGTAATATTCCTATTGGCTGAGGCTGGCATAAAACATATACTCTGTTTCCAGTAAATTATTCCATAAATATTTGCATTTTCCCTCTGCAGTTCACTGTTTTAGTAGTCCATTTACAACCAAGAAAATAAACACACAAATATCAAATAAACAAAGGAAAGAGATCTAATTAAAGGCTAAATTTACTTACTTTGGGGGAGCAATTACTCTCAAGTATTCCTGCTCTTTCCTGATATAGGTAGAAATTCACTACCAAGGAAGAATACCTCAATCAAGCCTGGGTAATTTGTTTCTGTATATGAACAAAACAACACAGGCATGCTGCAAACTTTCACACGCTTGCGCAGAACAGAGGTTTTTGAGGAGCGGAGCAAACTGCTCCAGACCTGGCTGTGCTGAAAGTAAAGCAAAGCAAAACCACGCCACAGCAGAGGAATGCCGCTGTTAAACACCCCGTTAAATGGCAACGGGAGTGGAAGGAGCACTAGCCACCAGGGCCAGGCTTTGGTCAGGCTGTACTTTATGGTTGAAAAGAAAAAGCCAAGAAGATGCCTGGCTCTGTGCAAGGTGGGTTTGCAGGCAGCCTCCAGCCCGGGCACCGCTCTGCCGTTATCTTGTTATAGAAAGCATTACCTGCCTCGCTCCCTCTTACTTATGTTCTGCGCTGAAGAGTGGCACGTTGATTAATTACCGCTCTAAAGTGCTTATAAAGCATCAGTCCAGGGCAGGTTTACTAGGTTGGGGCCTCCCATGATTTATTGACTAAGGAGAAAAGCAAAGGCCATTTGTGAAGGAGCATTTTCTTCTGGGGGAAAAAAAAAAAAGTAATTTAAATTACTCATCCTCTGCTCCCCCAAATTAGAATGTCTGACCCTGAAGAGTAAAGCCAAAGACTTTCTTGCTCTGAAACTTATGCAAAAAAATAAACAGCAACAGAGTTTTACACCACTTCTCTTTAAAGGACACCTGGCAAATATTAACAAAAGAAACAACCTGAATCAACTGGCAAGAAAGGTCAGAAATGTTTTCTTTTGCTGATATAGGGAGCTGATCAGAGAACTTAAAAATAATTAGAACATTTCTGCTGTAATACTTTTTTGCTTTTTCAACCTTATTGTTGGAAAAGCAGAAGAAAAAGCACAGCACAAGCACACTGACACACGCACTCACGTGAGGCGTAGCCACAGGAAGGATTCATTTGCTTTTGGTTTGTCTCTGTTGTTATTTTCCTTTTTTTTTTTTTTTTTTTTGTTTTTTTACCAGTAGTAAACCGGCACTTTGGGTTTACTGCGCTTCACTTACTACAGTCTTTTAATAGTATATAGTGCAGGAATGTGAAAGGAAAAGATTCCCATATGACAGGCATCCTTTGATATTGTTACTTCAACCAAAACTTTGAAATACAGTAGCTGTGTTTCTGTGTGGCATATGACAATTTTTCCCCAAATCTTATAAACTTTGATTTACTTAACTGCTGTCACTGATGTGACTCCCAGAGAAAGAAAGCATGAAGAGATTGAGAGAGAGAAATAGCTAATGTGTTAGTCTATTTGATGGCACAGGATTATATGGTACAATAATGAGTGCAGTCTGTATAAGAAGTCTACAAAAAAATATCGGTATCAAAGAACAAAAAGAAGAAGATAATGTCAAATACTTCCAATAATTTTCACACAGTTTCAATACAGTATTATGCAGGTTTTCTAATAAGATTTCTTTCTGTAGTAGCTAAATTTATGCTAAGTGTGAGAGAAAAAGGAGGTATAACTCTGCTCCCGCAGACAGCAACATGACAACTCCCACTGGATTCAGCGGGACCTCGCACCTGAGGAGCTCACACTCATTACTGTGCATTCTGCAAGAACCTAACCTAAAACCACACTAGCATTACTTTATGACATCATACTGAACGGCTGCATTACAGCTTCACGAAGCAGTGTGATTGAGGGTGGCTACCTTTCTTCTGGAAAAACGTAGTACATGGTCGATAACCTTTAAAAAAAAATAAATCTGTTGTAGCGAACACACTTTTTCTACTGCTTGTACCTGGCAAGTAAACATACAACCTACTTCCCAGCAAAGCTTTAAAGTGTGAGGGCCTCAAAGATGCCCTTAGAAATTGCAAGTGGGATTGTTAATTCTTTTAGGAGAATGAAGATTTCTTCTGGGGAGAGCAAAGGTGATTTGGGGATTTCCTCCCCGTTCCACCTCTGACAGTCTGTGCAGTCCCAACTGCTCATTTGTGATCGTCTCCAAAGCAGATTGAGGTGAGCTCTGGAAGCAGCCTGGAGAAGGGTACCAAACACATACAGGTAGGATCCAAATCCCCTGCCTGCGAATGCATTGTCCTGTCCCAGGCATGACCACGTACAGCAACCATGCACTCAAAATTTGAAGGTGAATATAGCATTTGCAGGTATTAGGAGGTATTGATGCCACGAAGCTGAAGAAGGAGAGGATTTCCTCCAGAACCTGCTGAGATGCCTTGTCTTTAGCTTGCGTGCTCTGCTCAGGGAAAAGGAATTGCCTCTTACCTCTCTATGGTGTAGTTTACCTATATGTAAAATGAAGACAGTGCTTTCCCTCAAGGGGTATAGAGAAGCTTAATTAAACAAGAGATTCTTAGCCTTAATCAGACTTCTCTCACTTGTTAAGTACATGGGAAATCCTTCAGTTCAGGAACAAACTTGACACCACGACAAATGAATCAGCTCCCTTACCATTTTGCCTTTGGGAATTATTTTCCTGGGGAATAGATATTTATGAAGCTATAAAAAAAACACCCAAACCAAACAAAAAAACAAATCCCCACATTTCTACCACTGCTGATGTTTCTCCTTCATATTAAATGTTTCCTGCAATTTTGTTTTATCAGGGATCCTGCCTTTGGGAATTGGTTCCGTATTTTGTCTAAACCCACAGCCTGCAAAGCTCTCACTTATTCTAGTACAGGGGTAAGGACATGTATGACAGGAGATATGATAGGTGTGTGAGAGCTGTGAGATGCGTGTGGGGCAGTCCTCCTTCATCCCATCTCATCTCTCGACCCCAGACCCTTCCCTCTGTGGATACGGTGGTTTGGGGGAGGATCCCCATCACCATCACTGTGAGTTTAGTCTCTCGCCACAAAGAACTAAGCATTGGTCTTGCCAGCTGCTGGACACCTTTGGTGACATCCAGTGCCTTCTGTATGTACAAGGACTTTACTATGACTTGAGAAGCTCGGAATTATTAAGGTGGCATTCAGAAGCAAACAGGATCACATCTGTTTTAAAGCCAGTGGGTTATTTTTAAATGGGAGTTTGTAAAGACAGGCAAGAGAGTTTCAAAAAAGTAAAATCTCAGTGATTTCACTGAAATATTATCTATTTGTGGAATAAATAGATGCGGAGCCAAATAATTCTGAAGTATCTAAATTCCACCTTCCCTCTCCCACTCACAGAATCTGCTTTAAAGCAAAAATGCTAAATTAATACAAGAATGATAGTTCTCACAGTGTCTCCTCCCAGGCTAAGAAAGTACAGAGAAAATCCTGAGAAACTCTGTTCTTAGGAAGTATTAAGTCCGGTTTTGAAAGTTATTAAGGGTCCGCAAAATTGAGAGAAATATCCAATGTTTTGGTATCTGACTTGAATAAAATTTGAACTCTCAGAGTAGATCAGCAGTATGCATGTGAAATATGTTTTTTCCTTCCTAAGCAAAGCGTACCAGTGGATCAAGCAGAGGCAGAAGAGGTTTTGAATATAGCACACTCCTTTTTACTGATGGGTACTCTTGGATCCAGCTTCTTGTCCTCCAGCACCCGCCTGTTGGGAGGAGATCAGCAGCTGGTGCTTGAAGTCAAATGAATTTGGGCCAAGTTTATTAGTTTTCCAAACCGTGATCTCTGCAATGCCCTCGCATGCCCATTCCTCCTGTCCCACCACTCCTCTTGGGTTTTGGGTCCTGCTGCTCCAGAGGTTCTTCCCCAGCCTTGCCTCTCCCAGGGTTCTCCCAGACACGAGCCCTCGCTCCGTGATGGCTTCCCCAGTGAGACCTGGCCGACAGGACTGAAATACAAGCTTAGCACAGGAATTTCCCAACTGTTTTACTCTTCAGAAGCACCAGAGCCAGGATTATTTGCAAAACCTCCTGGGCACCTGTGCCCTGCTCAGCTCCTCTTCCTCCCTGGCTTCCTACCTGACCGGGCAGCGCCTTCCTGCTTTCTCTTTCCCAAAAATGATTTTCCTGCATTTGGTGATGGCAAGTCCCTCTAGAGACACCCTTTGCAGCCCCAGCCCGTATTATTTTCTGCCTGTGCTCCACCACAACATTTGCTGGTTGCGCGCCTGGTTCCCATGTAGGCTCTATTGTTCCTCAGGACGGGGATGGTTAATCAGGAAACAATTACATTTAACAGTCTCGGGCAGTTGTTTGGATGGTTTCAGCACAGTGATGGACAAGATGCTGCCTTTGGTGCTCAATGCCTGTTAAAAACGCTCTTGCCCAGCCCTATCCACTCATTTTGACTTGCCGGGCTGCACTTCATTGTCCTCTGAATTGCACCTACACAACCGAGGCTGCGTTATAAACTGGGTCGCTGAACTGATCTAGGTTAAAAATATCCCAGATATTCTTTAATGAAGTGTCAACAACTATTCTCAGGCTGAAGAGCAACTGGAATACCTCCTAATAATCTTGCTTACATATGCAAAAAATATGCCTTAATCTAAAATGTATTTATAATATAAAATGGAGTTCAACATTTGACCTGAGCGTATCCCACACTGTCACACAGACAAAGGAAATAAAAATGTGTTGCTGTAATTTCCTTGACAGCAAAAAAACAAAACAAACAAGAAACCTCACACATATATGTCTAGGCCAATATATATGATAATGTGAAACAATGAGTTAGATTTTTCATGGCCGTGTTGAAACTCATCTTGTTAGTTCTAAAACTGCAGCTCATAAATGTGGGGTTTTTTATATCAAAGTCTAAATAAATAAATACATCTTTAAAACTTCAGTGAGTAAAACTTTTACTGACTTTCTATAGAGTTTGGAATAAGAAAGCTTCGCAGCCAGGGCTATGAACACAATTCTTAGGAAAAATAACATAATGATGATTATTATTGTTTTTATTGGTGGCAGTAGTTAAATACTTTTATTATTTTATTATTATTAATAGTGGTAGTATCACCATCTGGATTATTATAACCACAGTAGTGACAAGATGCCCTAATAAGATCCATGCCCCATTGTGTCAGGCATTATAAAGGCACATAGTGAGAGTGAGAAAAAGTTTATAATCTAAGCAATTAAGGCAGACAAAAGGTGCAGTGAGAAACAGAAGCACAAAGAGATGAACTGACACAAGAGCCACGGAGAGAGCCAACGTTAAGCCTCAGATATCCGGAGCTGGCATCTATTTAAACACAGAGCTGTTTGTCTATACAAATATATATGTATTAATGCGTATCACATTATACAGCTTGAAGAGTGTATAGCAGGATTAAAGTGATTTGGTGTTTTGTTTTGTTGTTTGTTTTGGTTTTTTCCTTAGGTAAAAGATATCTTAATCAACAATGGACAGACTAAAAGCAGTACAGCACAGAACAAACATGAGATTTAGCTTTGCTGGTGACTAACTTCAGTCAAAGCAATGTTCAAACCACAACCCATTAAAAAAAAAAATTTCAGAGAATAACTGTTTGTAGGATCTGATCGTGATTCTGACAAGCAATGGCAGTGTACTTCCTATTAGGATATGGACAACAAGTAAGAAACTTGGTGGTATTCCAGCTGATGAAGACTCTACTTAAAAGAAGGCAGACAATGTGCATTTTCTAGCACAGAGAAATCTCTTTCAGTTCTTACAACCAATCGTTACGTACCCGAGTTCAGAAAGCCTCTGTTGTATTTTGCATATTTGATAACAATGAGTTAACTATGAAGCAAAAAGGAATATTAACATATCTTTTTATTTTTCTTGTACTGTGATTTTGATTTGTATTATAGTTTAAATACTTCATATACTTGGCAATGTGTACTTTCTCTTACATTTACTTTTTAGGTGCCTTACAAAGACTGTTTTATTGGTGGGGCTGCTATAATTCTTTTTTTTAAAATGAAAATATTTTTAGTTTTGTTCATGTTTAAATAGGGCAGATATTTCAGCCTCATTTACAGATGTGAACATGCCCAAAATATTTCAGCAGCTTAAGCCCTTTTTCCATGTTGCCTTTAAACAGTCAATTTTTGAGAGCCGCTTTTTGTCTCAAAGTTATTTAAAGTCTCTTCTTGTCATTAAGTTACACTACGAGTAATCCAGAGTTCAGGTTCACACATGACATTTAATAATTTTAAATTCTAGAACAGAAGAATTCAAAATTAAGGCTCACATTACCTAGGGAAAAAAAAAAAGTTATTTTTTCATCAATGGAAAATAACTTAGTCCAAAGTGCAGCTGTGAGTTTTTTAGCAAATAAGTTGTCGCTATAGCGTTCAGCTCAAATTCATAAAAACAAATATACAAAATGACATTTAGTTGCAAGATCACATTTCTGTAAAGATAAACTGTAAGCTCTGCACAGCCATTGCTACCAAACGTTGTTTATCCGAGCTTTAGATTCTACTCCCAAATTTGAATAGACTGCAGAGCTAGCAGTGTTGCTGAGAAGCAATATCAAAATATGTGCCTCCTGGGTCTCAAAACCACAAGTTATTCTAGCTTCTGCTAAGAATTGAGGGATTTTTAAAAAAGTTGAGTACAGTAAGTAAATAAATAAATACATTATCTACCTTCATGACCTTTCTTTTCCTGAAAGCAAACAGCGTCCATCATTTGTAACTTGACTTTCCATAAAAGTAACAGTTCATAAAAATCTGTGAAACTACTACCGGGAACAAACAAATTAAACAATGACAATGTAATAAAATAAAACTGCTGTTATACTCCTATAGTAGAAGAATTGCTTCTTCGCTGGGATTAATACATCTTGCAGAAAACAATTTTAAATAATGTGTAACATATGGATTCGGCTTTTATTATTCTTCTAAAAGAAGACAATTATATTTATGTGATAAACTGTTCAGTGTTAGTAGCATAATGTTTATATTACTGGCCACTTAAATAGTCTTTGGCATAGTTTTATAAGGAACAGCAGCCTCCAGATCTTTTGAAATCCATCTTACAAAGTAAGTCCTGTCTGTTACTGGAATGCAATGGTTTTATATGGTTTGCTTGCTGGAAAAAACGTACTGCAGGTAATCTCGTCGTTAAACTGCATGCATGAAAAACTTTCTGATGTTTTAGCTACAATTCATATGGCATTTTAAGGCTTTCTAACGAAAAGTATGAAAGTCTTTTTGCTGTCGAGAAATAGGAGGAAAAAAAAAGCAGCTTTCAATTTTAACATTTTGGAAATGAATGATCATGATACACTGTTTTCTACAGTAAACCTTTTCAAGGTGTCTGTCTTAATCTCCTCATTTTTATGAGCAGCTAGTTCCTATGCTCTCTTATTTTGCTGGGAGATTACATTTAAGAAAAGACTGACTTTCAGGTAGTTTTCAAGGAGCTGCTTTTGTCCCCATTATATTCCAGATAATTTTCAAAGGGATTACATAGAAACCAGAGAAGTATTTATCTCGGTATCTTCCAGTGCTTCTGAGTCGAAACTGCGTGCATTTCAAAAGGGAATGGGAATGTGTTACCAAATAAATATTTTCTGTTGCTGCTGTATACATAGATTTTTATTGCAAGCATTGCCGGCAGCAGCCTTTCTGCATTGCTGGGATTCTGCTATCCTGTGTGTCATTCAGATAATAAGATCATTTGGAAAAATTACGCAGGGTGAGCAAATATATTTATCTAGGTTTATCAAAAAAGAAAGAGGGGAAAAAGAAATAATAACATCAGTCTGAGGAAAGTTACTGTCCTCATTTGTCACTCCTGAAGTACAAGTTTCATATTTTCAATTCTCCACTTCTCGATTGCTTTAAAAGTTGGGGTTGTTAACAAAAGATAAAGTGAAGGGTATGTCAATTTAAGGAGTGTAACCTAATGGAAGTGAAATCTGCATATTCAGTTAATGTGGGGTTTATTATCCCAGTAACTAGACTCGCAACTGTTCTAAAATTGTGTTGACTGAAGACTTGAGAACAGTACGAGTGGCTGGCTACCCCCACCCCCATTCTTAAAAGAAAACCTGTGCCTGCTGCTTCCAATTTAGTGCAATCATGCCTCTTACTGGCCAATACAAGATGCAGCATTAGCTGTCACATGCAAATGAGTATTCATGGAGACTTTGAAATGTGCAATAAAGAATAAAGACATGCATTCTGTGAATAATTGTTTTCTTTTATAAAACTGGATCCAAAAGGGAGTGCCATTTCACCCAGAGTCTATAGCCTTTCTATGGTTACAATCTGCTGTTGAAGCCAGATATTAGAAATGAAGTGTGGATAAATGGATAGAAATGAAGTGTGGATAAATGGAGGACTCCAGTTTCCCGTGCTGTCAATCTTTCACAGTACTACATTTGCTTAACAAGAAATAATCCAACACATGTTTGTGTTTCTTGCTATCTTGCTTTCTCTTCCAACTGGGACTTTTAAACGCATAGCGATGTATAATAAAGTTGTCCACCTTATATTAGCTTTTTTTTTTAATGTAAAGTCCAACCTAAATTCTTCGTTTCCAACAGCACAGATACAGAAAATTACAGAGTAGTACCAGCTTCACTGCAAACCTAAAGTCTTTCAAAGCTCTCTGATATCACTTACCAGGATGAGAAAGAAAGAATAGCTCAGATTTTTAGGGCCTATTTAGATGCAGAGTAGGAAAAAAAACCCCAGCAAGCTGTATGCCGATACACGCACGCATTTGTGGAGCTGTGAATAGCCAAGCTGAGTTCAGACACACACACCTATTCACCGAGGCTGCCAGCCAGAAAGTCTGTTAGACAACGAACAGCCATCGAGTTGTATTTATGTTAAATCATGGCATTACATGGCCCTATCTTCTGCTGGCAGAGCCCCAAATGCTCAGTCCAGTAGTGGGAAGAAAGTAAGCAGATGCCTGGACAGCAGCACCTTTGCAGTGAATTGGAGCAGAGGACCTGCAGGAAGCACTGCAGTAAGTTCAGACTTGGCCGAGATGGAACCAGAGGTGGACGACACTGGTTAGCCAGCGGGAAGAACAAACGCTGAGGATAAATGCTCCCTGTACCAGGAGGAGGTCTGACCAGTGCAGGCATGCACGGAGGCTCGGCAGAGGGGAAATACCCCCTTGTAGGTAACTCAGTGCCTTGGATTACATTTAATCCGAAAACTGGAGGACTCCAGCTGAGTCAGAGCCTCAGCAGGCAGAACGTGGCCCCGCAGGAATCCCAGAAAGGCAGTCAGAGGACTGGGAGGCATTATATTTTTCCCTTGGTCTAAAACAAATAATTCCTTGTTGCCCTATTCACTAAATACCTTTGCTCTCCAAGGGCAATCACTTGAAATACAGGCACATGCATGCAAACACAGTGAAGAAATTAATCAATCACCAACATTACCATTACAACTGATAAACAATTACTGTAAATAGAGACATAAAACTACAAGGGGGAATCTGAAAGTGTGTCACTGCTGTAGGGAAGGATGCCCACCTACAAGGGCTGAGCACATTGACCAAAACCATCCCTTGGCTGTCTGTACGTTCTCGTGATCCACGGTGGGAGGAAGACAGCCAGCTCTTTGTAGCTTTTGGTCTGTATTGTGCCTCCTAAGAGAGCTGAAAAGAGGATGACCCTGGGGCCAGGGCAAAGGATTTGAAAGAAGGAGATTTGGTTTGTATTCCCGAATCATCGCAAACTTCCTTAGGCATGTTACTCAGCTCCTCATTTTCCTACTTACCAAATATAGCTAGTAATATTTTGGTATCTCACAGAGATGTTAGCACAAGCCCTTCAACATACTTATCTGCTCATATATTATCTCGATGTAGTCATTTTCAAAAGTGACTACAAAATACTCGGTGCAAACACATAGCTCCGTGAGGCTTAGTCATGCAAAACACAACGAGCGGTGCTGCATCCCCACGACCACAGGAATGAAAACCAGGACCTCAGTCACATGTAAAATGTACTTTCTGCTCCTCAAGGACCAGGTCCCTTTACTCTCTAGCCCCAGCACAGAGGAATTTAAAGCAGCTTATTCATGGATCTTTGCACCGCTGTCCATTGCACAGGTGGCCCTGCGCTTGGAGATGCATCACAGGGGAGACCCGCATTTGAAGATCTAATTTGGCTTTGCATTATTCTGAGCCCAAAATCCACGTTTCAGAGGGCGACTGCAGCCTTATCTGCAGTCTCTGTACACAGTAGGGGCTTGGCAAATAGAGTTTGGTGAAATGGCACGGCGCACTACGTAGGAGACTGACTATAAATCAACAGATTTTGGCTCTGCTCCTGGCTCTGTCACTGATTTACCATGGAAACTTCGGCAAATCTTTTACTCTCCCTATCCTTCATTTTCCGTACCCATAATGTAAAGATAATGATGCTGCTTTGCAAGCTCTTTTGAGATCTCGAGATGTTAAGTGCTAAGTGCATTTTATTAACATTAATAGCACCCAACCGAGAGGATGCTGTATAGCACTAGCCTGGCTGTCCCCAGAAAACAGATTGGTGTGGGGAAAGTGTGCATTTGTTAAGCAGCTTAGACATTGCTCATTCCCATAATACTTCTACAATACACAGGAACAAGATCTGACCTACTAAAACAAAAGAAAAAAAAAAACACCATAAGGAGAAAATTTCTAATGTGACCTGTCGTCTTATTTCTAGCCCAGGAAAACTTGGGGATTTGCTAGAGATTATCAGTGTTTCTGTGTGTGGTTATTATACTCGGCCACAACCACAGTGCTCACAACTTGTGGTGGAGACCACTTCCATTAGTAGGCATTAATCACTATTTTCTACACACCAGTTCAGCTATCACTGAAAAGACATTTAGCAGATGCACTTAGTTATATCCTATCACACTTTATATGTGACTCAATTTTAAAATAAGTTAATTGTACTGAATTATATTCTACCTCTTGTATTTACGGGACCATAGTATATTACAACGTATATTTTAAAAATGCATTCTGACATGCTTTGTTATTTTACGCTTCAATTTTCCAAGTTTCTGCTCAAATACGTATCACGACATACACAGTAGAAAGAGTTATGAAAAATTTATTATTAATGCATGTTTCTTCCGCTGCTGGAGATAGAACTTTGTTGTGCATGTTATAAAATGTTAAATATTAGAATTATTTAAAGTTAATAGGATGCCAAAGAAAATGACTAATAATACATTATACAATTAGATGCCTTTCATATTAGTGAATCCATTAACAAAATAAAATACATTCAAACAGAAGAGTTCTGATTTGCAATTTTTAGCAAGGATTGCCCATGTGTAAAGCTAAATTATTTATTCTTTTTTTAAAAACTGCTGGATACATCAGTTTGCAATTATTTGCATTACGTTTGAATGCTTTATCATGTGGCTCTGATTCAAAAATACGTATCTCTAAGTTGCTTTAGCATCTTCATTCGTGCAAAGCATCAAACATGGAAAAAACAAAAGTAAGTTTCTTTCCCCGGATTCAGCAGGACAGCCGATGATACCACCAGCCCTCAGCATTGCTCTTTCAGCTGTTTTGGGTGTCTTTTTGTTATCACTCTTTAGCCCAGATGTCCTCATGTAGAGTTTCACATCTCTAGGTTGCCCTCCCAGTTGTACCCTTTTCTCTAGATAGGAGCAATTCCCTCCTGTCCCACCCATACAGATCTCAAGTCAGGCATGATGCAGCTTTGCCTAAAGTTACTCAGATGCTGTAGCGTACTGTTTTTCTGAGCACTGGCTACTACTTATTCTGAAACTAGTTATCCTGTCTCCTCAGCTGATGTCCACGTCATCCTTGAATAAAACACTGAGCAAGCAGCTAACTTTTCTTACAGTAAGAAATAGCTTTTAGCACCAAAATCATATAATCTTCTAGCTATTTTTCTCCTGTATTTTCCTTTTTTTTTCTTTTTGGCATTGATTCTCTATCTCTAGAAAGGCATCCGACACCAGCTAAAGAAAGTTCCATGAAGAGCAAGTAATCTCCTCCTCCTCACATCCATCTTCTCTTCACTGCTGCTATCTACTTAATTAAGTCGTTCTCAATCTTCTGTATCATAAGCACATAATGTTGGTTGATGGAAATGTGTTTTGAAATCCCTGTTTGTTTGTTTTTTAATTATCTGATTACACTGGGAAAAAAAAAAAAAAGAGATCTTGCTTTGGTATACTACAATAAGTAAAATTCCAGCAAAAGCACTCTATCTTTTTGTCTTTCAAGAGCTTTTTTTCCACCTTCTAACAGTCTACCCAGTCCAGTCTTTTCATGGGATTTAAAGGTGTGATGAACCCAACTGCGGCCAAAGTTTGGTGACTTCATTTTAAAACTGGTTTCAGGTTAAAGATGCCTCTTGTTATGATCTTTATGCAGCTTGCGAGAGGTGAGGAATGCCATGCTTAGAGTCTGCTCAGGTTTATATTAGGATCTTGGCATAGCCTAACTCCAGGCTACTGTCACCCCAAAATATATGTCCCAATGTCAGCCCCGGGTGCAACTCATGGAGGAGGCAAGTCTCCCACATTATGCCAGCTAGTAACAGGGAAAAAAAGAGTGTGCAACAGGCACACAGAAAAGCATTATAAACTAGCCCATTTGTCCGCGTCTTGGATACTGCTTGTGAAGTAGGAGGGGAAAAAATATAATAAAATATTTGTTCCATTATATTCAGTTCTCCACATCCTAATTATTTCAAAATTTTACCATAGTTGTGTTGTATAAATAATAAGAGTAATTATAAGAAGAAGAGACAACGCGTTGAAATTAGAACCACGGATTCATAGGTTGATTTCAAAAGGCATCATTCTCACAACTCACCCTGAGGTGTTTGTCCACAGGAAGGGTTTTCATTAGGTTCAGATTATTACAGTAGAGTTGGGAACCAGGACCTTTGATCTCAAGAGATCTGAACAATCCCTGTTACTTTTACTGACAACAGGCACGCTACAGACTGAGTAGTGTTAACATTCAGATGAGAGCTGAAAACTCAAGTGAGAGCTTTGCTACATTCTCACTTCTAAGACTCTGGTACCATGCATAACTTTGAAATTAAAATACAGTGTGACTACCTCTCCAAGTGTTTAAATTAATATGTTTAATAATCCCTACAATAAGAAGTCTAAAGTGCAAATTAAGACTTGCAAGAGAAGGAGAAAGGAATGTCTCTTTATATTTATGTATGCAGTATGTATTTGTTCAGGACAGTGGGATACAACATTTTTCTATATCAGGATTTCTTAAAGCTCCATTTTTGTTTTTAAATCTTGTTTTTCCCACTAAATATATATACAATATTTTTTATACACATATATATGATGGGATTATTTTTTTTTAAAAGGGAAAAAGCCAATGGGGTAGTGAAGAAAAATTATTCATTTGCCTATATATAGGCATTTAATGCTTCTTAAGTGCTCTAAAACATTTCACCTGGCTTCTTGCACCTGGTCTTCAAGGGCATAACTCTCCTGTACATCCTCTGCGAGACCCACCAGCCTTGTGAGGATCGCTCTGGTACTCAGCATCCTCTCAGCTGGCACTATATACCAATTATTAAGTAACTGAATCAAGCCCAAAATGTCCAAGGAATGTGTTAAGGGAAGATGCTTTCCAGGACTGTGGTAATTCGCTCATGCAAAATTTCCACTGAGTTACACAATAATACTATTAAAAAAAAAAAGAAAAAGAGAGAGACAAAAAAGACAGGAATATTCAATTCTAAATCCATAAAAAATGATGGTATGAGTGACTTGAAAATTTCTTTAGAAAACAGGTTTATCTTTAGCAGGAATATATTTCTAAGAAAGACTGTATCCACAAATGAGACCACCACTAAAAGAACATAGGTTTCCTCATAAAAGCAGAAGTTTCCAGTGATCACAGAAGCTGTAGTTCAGATTTTTTCCTTTTTTATTTTTTCCTCCTAGATTTTTTCTTTTGAAAGTTTTCCAGTTTGGCCCCCACTGATGTGCCAGTTTGGTCCCCAGCACTCCTGCCTCCCACTAAAATAACCAATGGAGCTCAACAGCTAAATGCATTACCAAAGCCTCCCCCAACCAAAATCACTCACTACTCACAACAGTTGTATCTACCACAGTATTTATGGTTTTCCCAGTTCTCAGTGTACAGGAGACCACAAGTACCATGATAAAGCCTAATTCCGCAGTGTGGTAACTTCTCACCCCATGCCACCCTGCATAATATTATGTAATGTACATCTACATATAACATCACCCTTTTTGTTGCAGACCCTATTGCGTGTTCGTATTTGTCAGCTAGTATTACATACAAACCACAGAATTAAAGATATTGACCACAGAGGAGAAAAACACCCTAAATATTAGGCCATACCGTGATCTTGTAAGACATAGAGCATGACCGACTTTAAGTGGGAACTATGCAGCTTAGCTCTCCAGGGTATCCATCTCCTTGCAGCGCAAGATCATCCCATACAAAATACCTTTGACACTTTGTTCAGTTTATGTATAAATATGCCTGGCAACCCCCAGCTTCTGGCAATTATTCCATCATCCTAAAAATTGTAGTTAGAAAGTTTTCCTGTTAATACTTTTAACAAATGACTCGATAAATTATTTCCTTTCCTTGTTATTTTGGAGCTTGGTGGAATGGTATTTCCTGTAGCATTACTATCAGAACAACAAACCCAAACAAAGAGTCACCCATGACAACGATGAGCATCCCTAAAAAAAAGGCAATCCCTTGCTACAGCGTGCAAAACTACAGTCCTTCTCAGCGCCTAAATAACACTCCTTGAGGGGTTATCAAGAAGCTCTTCAACTTCTTGAAGTGTTACTAAGCAAAAAGCTATTGTAACGCAAATAGTGCTGTGGTTAGAAAAAGAAAAGGCATGTCTTAAATGCTTGATCATACAATACGTGCCATAAAAGCCATGGTATGTTTGTGGCTGACCACACAAACCTAGTTTACTGCCTCTTCTGCCCCATTCTACCGACTTATTCATCACACTGTTGAAAAGAAAAACATGACAATACCATTGGAAAGAGAAATTGTACAGTCTCTAGAGCTACAGATTGGGCAACTAGGACTTAAAATTCTGATTACCTTTCTCTCTTTTTTTTTCCTTCACACTAAAACTAAAATATGTTATATTGGAAAAACATTAACATTGTAGCGCTGTGATCCCTTTTTTTTGTATATGATGCACATTATTTACAAAATAATTCAAAGCATTGGTTACAAATATTAGTATTTCCACCACGTTTCATCACCTGACTTACATTTGCAAATCACTGTTTGGGGTACTACATTCCCCCCCCCCACCCCCCCTTCCTCTCTGGAAAGAGAAGGGTAAGATGGGGAAACCACACCTTCTTTTAAATTAAAAAGAAAAGAAAGTTCTGTATCTTAAAATACACATTCAGACACAGAGAGAAAAGGGAAGAACCCACATCAGTAACATGCACATATTAATTGAGTCACCAACTACTGTGGGCTCAATTAAAGTATTCTGTTGTCAGACTTTTAAAGCTTGGAAAAAAAATTAAAAAAAAAAAAAATTCTTGGCTACAGCTTGGCATATGCAGGTCTTAACCCAGAAACAAGCTGTTTTATAATTATTTCTGAAAATTGCTTCAGTCCATTTTATTTTCTGTGCTTGCCTGGGAAGTGTGAAAAAGAAAGAAAAAACTATTTTTGACTCAAGGCTTTCAAGACACTTTGGTTCTCAGCTAGCAAGTAACCCAGTTTAAGCCTGATATTTCCAACATGAACTTTGGACCACTCTTACTGGTTTCTCAGTGAGACTGGTTACATGAATAACTGCTGGCAGAAGCGAGGAAGGCTTTGCTGTCTGGGCCATACTTGAACACACGGAGAACGTCATCAAGGCTGGAGGGTGGCTCTAAGGTTAGACCTCAGTCAAGACACGTTCAGGTGTTTCTAAGCATACTCACGTATGCCTGAAAAATACAAGCAATAACCTCCTAAAACATCTAAAAATGTATGAGATGGCGGGATACAATGGGAAATCTCAATAATGCTTATGCACAAGAAATTAAGGACCCACAAATGAAAAGGAAACTGACTGCAAGAGAGAAGCAATCCCTCTTTTTTTTTTTTTTTCATCTTTTTCCAATGATCTTTGCTGCAATTTTAAAATAAAGACCATGACGATCCTGTTGGACCTTCATGTTTGTAGCCGCTCTCTGGAAGTTGGCAGCTGACAGAGGACCTGCTCTCCTTTGCCCGCAGAGCCTTTGTTAACGGCAGGACGGGAGCTGCTGGCTGCCTTTGAAATGGATATGTTGGGTCAATGGAAAGACTTGGGTATTTTTGAATGGGCAGTTTTAGCGGTTTAATTTTTTTCCCCCTTTTTTCTTATTTTAAGGAAATAAAGCTGTGAAAAGGAGCTGCTTATCTTTTTTTTTTCCTTCCCTCCCATGTTCCCTCCTCCCTTTTTTTCTCCCCCCCCCCTCTTTTTTTCCTTCTAAATGCTTGCTTCAAAACTACCCAGCCCATTTGTGTTGACCCGGCGGCTCCATTTCAAAGGCGGCTTCAGTCTTGTGTCAGCTCCACGGGCTCTGCCTGCCACTGCAGAGCCAGCCGGGAAACCACTCTGGTTCCTGATAGCCGAGGCTCAGACATATGGTCCCAGCAAGCTCATATAATCAGTAATATTAAAAAAAAAAATCCCAAGATTTGTTCCTCTTTTCTCATAGTTCATTGATAGAGAACATGTCAGTATTGTTGAAGGATCCTGCTGGTTAAAGGTATCATCCTTAGCTGCTCATATGGTCTGGGCTCTTACTTGTCAATTAGATTAATCCAAGCCATTTTAGAACAATAAATATAAGTACAGATGGAATATAAACATATTGAAGATTACTGTTTTTGACGGCTGTTGTTTATTAAATCAAAAATAATGTTGCAATGAGGATTTTGTTGATATTTCAAATGGAAAGGAAAAGTAAATAGGAATTAGATATTCTTTAGGACAGAAAAAACCCACAAAACAAAACATCAAAAAACCCAACAAACTACCACACCCCAACCTCCAAAGCAGCCCATGCCTAATAAAAAGGCAACGATTTTACTTAAAATGCCACCTATGAGCTACCTTTAGAGAGGGGATATAATACCTATAAACTCAAAACACTAGGTATGTTGAAATCCATAAAATTTCCAATTACTGCTTCAGAATTTATGGTGCACATATGGAAAATAATACTTGTAAAAGAGAAAGGGGTTTGTGCCTGGTGCTGTCAATACTGTGAAGGATGGGGTGATTATAAAGCAAATTAACAATACTTTTAAATGTGCATTCACTTATCTTTCCAATTAAATCCTTGTTAAACAACTGCACAGACAGTAATGGTGCTTCTGCAAAGCACTGATCAAGACAGTTTTATTGTAATTTTTACTCTGTAACAATTAATCAACTAGGCATTTTCTTTATTATTAAATTATTTAGTTAATAAATATTCGCAATCAGTTCACGTATTTGTGGGTTAAATTTTACTTTTAATTTTTCTTAAACTGAATTCTATTCCAGCATATTCTCACAGAAGAAACAACAGAAATATTTTCATATTTTTTGACAAAATGTTTTTTGTTAACCTGAGGTGATGTCAGGGTGAGAGTAAATTCAGCTTTTTCCCCAATGCAGTTACCACTTCGGATATCTTTGTCTGTCCTTTTCCATGTTCCCTAAGAAATGTACCTCTCTGCAAGAACATAATATCAAGCCTCTGTAAAAATTCATATTTTTCCCCTCCTTTGGTACAGAAGTACAGTAACCAAGCCGTAAAAACACAGTAATTGACCTTTGGATGGTACGCGGTGTTTTGCTGGTAACGCACAAGGTATTCCAAATGAAATAACGGGATGCAAAGGTCACCTGTACAGAAAATACTGAGCTTTTTGCAAACAAAACGTTGGATATAAAGACAGTTAGGAACTCTCTTGTATTATGTATGAACCAACACTTACTGAATGAACCAAGAAGTACTGAAATTTGTATTTCTATGGTTAGTTTCCCTGAACATATATGCATTAGGATAGAATCCTAGTGTTTCAGCAATGCGTTATGAACCCTTTATAGCTCCATTTTTTCAGTTAATTTAGTACTCATGAAAATTGCTTGTTTGACAGTCGTAGAAATTGAATGTCTTCCCAGCTACCCAGCAGATTAGCACAGGAGGCGTCAAGAAGTAAGCTTCTACCTCCTCACCCAGGTATCTCTAGTCTTCAAGCACAGAGGGCAATTGGGGGTTTGCTGGGACAGGCAGATCGGAGCAGGACAGGTAATCCATAGGGTTTAGCACAAAGAAGGTCCTTACCCCATCATACCTTACTGTGCATCAACACGATGGGTTTGACCAGAGCAATGATTGCACCACAAATTCACTCACTTACTTACATCCTTATGGATGAAGGGTCCTCCCTCGTTTTGTTTTTTCTTTCTCAGGCATTTTTTGCCTCACTGTTGCCATTTATTGAGGAAGTCAGAAGCTTGCTTTTGGAAAGCATCTCCCAGCTGTCCCCACTTTCATAATGGTGCCTTAATGGCCCTAAGCAATCCCACCTGGGGTTCCCCCACCCCTGCCCATGGGCTCGGGGCCCATGTCAGCCCCACCCTGGGGCTTTGGGCCAAAACAATTGATCTTTTTAGTAGCATCCTCATATCCTGGAACTGCCAGCACACTTTACATGGCTTAACAGACCCGTTTTTAGAACCTTATCCCTTTTCCTACAGGTGTGAATTAAAAGAATATCCTTATAAATACCTGTAAAGGTTTTAACTTACTGGACCTTGCTTAAAATCAGTAAAAGTCCTCCAGATTTTTCATAAACCCCCTAAACAATTGCCAAGTACCAAAATTTATTTATTTTTTTTTTAAATTGCAACTATTAGACTTTATCAATAACACAGAAAGCATAAGAGGAAAGCACATCTGTGTCTAATGCCTCTGGCTATTATAGAAACCTTTGCCATAGGTTAACAGCCAGAAATATTGAATGCCTGGTAGCTTAGTTTCTAAAACTAAAATTCTTTTAGCGCTTATAGACTAAGAAAAGTATGAATTTCCTGTTGTCAGTATTGGTCCAAACAGCTTCTGCTGCCTTGATTCACTGATTTGAAAAATGATGACTTAGAGTTTCGAAAGTGCTGAGAAATGTTATAGCCTGGTCCTCTTATGATCAACTGATCTTTTCAGCTCTTAATGGGAAAATAAATCATAGATAAAAGATAATCCTGTTGCACAGAAGCAAAAAAGGTGTGATATCAATAGACTTTTATAGAAAAAGAAAACTCTGTGAAAGGGATAAAGTAAATAAGGTAGTTTGTTCTGCTGATGCTCATGTTGGCAAGGTCAAAGCTCTCTTCAGGAGCTGCCTACCTCAAGAAATGAGAAGGAAACACAGAGTTTATTCAGAGAATTTAAAAAGATACAAGGCATGTTTTTTTATTGTAAAACCATCCTCACACCAAAAAAATCTAGAATTTCAAGGGTCTTTTTAGATTTTTACTGTTTTTATTTCTTCTTTAAAGATGAAGTTGTCAACTGTTAGTGTGTTTTCCTTCCATGTTCACCAGTTCTCTCTTATTTAATTTTTGATGCTGCAGATGACATTAAAGTATAGGAAAAGGAGCCAAATAAAGCTTAGCTATATTCTAATTAATGATTATTCTAATAAAAAATAGTTTGATATGGCAGGCAGCCTAGAGTCTCTTCTATGATCTTTAATTTTCAATGTGATACATATTATTTATATCTTATAAATGTAGGTGTAACACAATGGCAAAGCAAGCAGGAAGAAAGATCCCATTAAGTGTTTGGCCTGTATAAGAACTGATCGCACAGTCAATCTCCGCAATGTAAATAGGCTTTTTCAGAACATTTGTTTGCATTTATAATTAAATTAAACTCTAACTATAATTAAAAAAAACTCTCTGAGAAAATCATATATATAAATACTGCTTTCCCACTGTTAACGACAGAAAAATGAAGGTACAGAGATTGAACCTAGGAGGTCACAACAATTACCAAGTGAAAAAGTGATGTGTGGCGAGTGCCTTATTAAACATCATCCCACTGCAGAGCTTTAGAGGGCAGGTAGATAAGCAGCTTGGGAGCGCATACTGGTTTTCCAAGCAACTTTTGTGGCTTCATGAAACTGTCTAAAACTGCTGCTGTCTTCAGCATCTAATTGACAGGGGACAACAGGCCCATGGGACATCGGTTGGAGACGGCTATTGCCCTCCCAAGCAGACGTTAAATAAATCCTGTTCACCCCGTCTCCCCACGGTGTTCTTTGCAGGTACTCTGTGTCTCAGTGGGCTGTTTCCTGCCTGCAGCTTCCATCGGTCACTCAACAGGCAGATTTCTTGCGTGTGTCCTAAGGAGCCAGTGTCAGAGTGGCTTTAACGTACCATTAACTTCACCTTTATATATTCATTTTTCACAGTGGTATAAGCCAGAAGAAAAAGGTGCCTGGTATCTCTGTGCTGCAAAAAGCCAGCTTAGACTTCTGTCTAGCTTTACAGTATCAGCCCATCTGTTTTAGGTGAAAACTTGAGCAGTAATGTTAACCTCAAGTACGTTAACCTTTGGATGGCACGAGACATGATAGACAGGACCATTATTTTTATGGCACATTTTTTCCTGAGCAAAGATCCTAGGCAGTGAAGAAGGACAGAAAATCCTGGGTTTGCCTCTCTGTCTCCAAACAAAATACCGTGTACGGTCATTTGAAAGCCAAGGCAGACTACATTATCGACACACAAATACCCAACAACTATAAATCTAAGGGAGGGCAAGTAATGAGTCAAAACCATGAGGCTGACGATTTATTCGGTCCCCCTGAGTTTACTGGCATAAATACTGTTTCCTCATAAACCAGAGTTCACCCTCCAGTTTCAGCCAAAGACAAGAATGATCTGGACCAGCTGAGGAGGTGGCAAACATCTACTGCTCCCCTGAAACCTTGCCTAGAGATGTAAATGGGGGCTTGAAGGTGGGAATATTTTTACTTCTCTCATATCTCTCAACTTCGTGAGAATTTTTGAGTCAAAAGTCTTAGTTTATGTGTAGTACAAAACCAATTGAGATAGTTGTTCTCCAACAGCTATCATCTCCAAGAAAACACATACAATACACAATATTTAGCAGTTCTGGTAATAGGCTCTGGGTAATTTTAAAAGGGTTAATAGAAAGTAGGGGAAAATGTTGCAGCAGCTTATACTTGATTAATTCGAAAGTGTATAAAGTCTTTAATGCAATTTAAGATTTGGGATTTTTCCTAATTTCTGAGAAGCTTAATTTTATTTTCTCGTTAAGTAGTATCAGGAGGTTCACTATCATCGATGATATTTGCTAGCTATTAAATGTGGGGATATTTAGTCTTTGCCAAGAGTAGTAAACTGTTTGGAGAGGTGAATATATTTGTCATTTATCCTAATTAGCTACCAATATCAGCTTCCACACCTGTACCAGTATCTGTTGATCAACATTAGATTCATTTAGGACACTTATGTGAAAAATGTTCTTTTGTCTTTGTAGAAATACATTCATTTTATGTGGAATCTGTGGGGAAATAAGTTCAGTAAATATGTACGGATTGGTTCTAATTCTGGTTCTCCGGTCCCCAAAATATTAATTTTTCCTCTTCTCATTTCCTGGGGTCAAATCTTTGCCTTTTCAAAATCCGTGGTAAATCTCCCACTGACTTTGACAGAGTCAGTACTCTACTTTTAATAGTTCCTTTTCAGTTCTTTTCAGCACCTTTTTCTCTTTCGCTGGTTTCCTTTGGTTCCCTGTTCTACTTTTGGTTTTGTTTAACTTTCAACATCCAAACAATCTGCTATTTTTCCTTTTAATCTTTTTTTTCCCCCCTCACTTTGATTCTTTGGTTTCTACATATGCTTTGGTTTTTGCCACCTTATTTCATGTATCCATTTCCTCCTTTTTTCTTTTTTCTTTTTTGGTTTTTTTTTGTTTTTTTTTTTTTTTGATTCTCATCTCCTGTTTAACTACTATTTTCCTCTGCTTACTCTGCAGTTTTTCCTCTCTCCTAGCTGACATTTCCCTCTGTGCAATATCTTTCTACCTTCCCTTGCCTCTCTTTTCCAAAACACGGCTCATCATTCTATGCCACTAATGTATAGCAGATTCTGAAATACTGTCATCTGAGACAGTTAAGTACTAAACAAAACATTACCAGGGTGGGGGAATCACTTACCCTGATTGACAACAAATCGTAACTTCTGTATTGTTGCCAGATTGCCGCTAACTCTGTATATTCCATCAACATCCAGACCTGAAAGAGAAACACATATTTCATTTTAGATCATATAAGTATTTTTCTTTCTAGGTCTGTCAGGAAGCCAGAAGCGCCCTAACAAGTATGAAGAAGAGCAGCGTAGTGAACGACTGAAAAATAATCCACCTGACGACAACTGAATTGCCTCCTGCCTGATTAAAACAACAATGAAAAATAAAAGTGGTAGATTAACTTAAGTGAATACAAAACACCTAACTATAATTATCTTGTAATTCTGTCAGCAAAATACGGTTCTGCAAAAGTATTTGAGTGTGACGGGAAAGGAAGAGTGAGTTAGCTCTCGTGCTTATAGAGGGGCTGTTGGGAATACGCATGATGCCATGCAAGCCCTGCTTAAACACAGGGTGTTTGTATCAACAGTGCTGGGGAAACTTCTCAGTCTGGGGCCTGGGTTTTTCAGACGTGATTTTCTGAGGCTGTGACCTTTCTGAAAATAACGTGGTGAGATGCCCACTCTGAAATCATGACGTGCGTGAGACTACACACAACTACCCTTTCTCTACTATATTCTTCATAGCAGATCAGCCAAGTTTGAAGATGAAATTAAATATCCCAAATAGCATATGCCCTGGAGTACACTTCTTCATTAATATAGGCCATTCTTTTCAAGGACAACCTGACAGTCTTGTTTCTCCCTGCATATCTACTCAAGGTTTATCTTCTAGGTGAAACTAGATGTCATACTCCCTTTTGTGACATATTATCTCCTACAGCAAGCTCTGCTGATATGACTGTTTAAAATAGCACTTCCAGCCCCAGTTGCATAGCTGTAGCATTTCAAAGCACATGGGAACTGCTCTCCTTTCCCGAGAGAATTAGCTATTGTGCAAGAATGACTGAATCTGCATGCTTAAAAATGGAAAACACTAAACTGTACATTGTTATTTCACATTTAAAACTTGCAAGTACATAAGACGCTAAGAGAATCTACACTGAACAGGTTTTTTTAAGGCTACTCATCACTTGGAACACAAGTTTTAATTAGCTTTTGGCAAGCAATTTCAGAGAAAGCTTTTGTCTTGGAAAACGCTAATTTGTCAAACCAAAATTTTTCAGGAAATATTTTCTGATAATGTATCTAGGGGTATTTGTTTTTTCTGATTTGTGGTGGGGAAAAAGGAAAAAATGAAACTATAAGAAAGACTGAAAAGAAGTCCGAAAGCCCAGAGGACTGGTTGTAATAACACTTAAATAGGAAGGAGCTGAGGTTCAAGTCCTTATTTCAAAAATACTTGCATCATGCCTTGGTGCCATAGGTGAGTGCCATAGCCAGTGGACTCAACTGCTTGGATGTATTCCTTACTGATCTTGAAGCATTTGAAAAGATTTAATTTTCCTTTTGATGCAGTCTGAAACCAAATGAAGTCTTTTGTTTGCTTGTGTGTTTGTTTTCTCTTTCTACAAAATATAGTTCTTATTTTATGTCTATCCTGCTAGGAACATCCTGATTTGGTTTACATTAAAAAAATCTATTTTAAAAATGAATAATAATTCTATACTACACGCTTTTATTAGAAAATTTTTTACCCTGCACCTGTGGGTGTCCTGCAACATAATACTGAGAGTGATGATTCATTTCAGGAAGATCCCCTTTGGTTACAGAGGGATAAAGAAAAAGTTTATTTAAGAGAAATCAAAAAGGATTTGGTAATCAAGAACACTTGGAAGTTATCCATCTACTGGATATATAACATATGAGCAAATGGAAATTACTAAAATGTTTAAGTAATGCAATTCTATCCTAAATCTGAAGAGTCTCATTCTGGTTTAGTAAGGGGAGGGTGAGAGAGCAAGAGTAATTCCCAGCATAGGAATGTGGGAGTTTTGTGGTAAGGGATTAAGAATTGCATCATGTAAATTGAAGTCTAAACCAGAAAGAAAAGAGGAAAAATAAAACAAACAAACAAGCAAGCCCCAAAACAGAATGTTAACATTTGTTTGGATCTAACTCAATTCAGTTCTTAACCTTTTTGGATGTATGGAAGTGAAAGCAATACATGTCACTTTGGGTGAAATAGCTACGTCTTACATTAATAGCATCAATTTGGAACCTGCATAAATTATCCAAATCAAGTGAAAATGACAAACTATGTTGTAAATTGGTGGATATTACATCTTGCAAAATGATCTGGAGTATACAAGTGCATTATTTTTGTTATAAATTGACTTTGGTCCAGAAATGACGTCTGATTAGCATTTCATTCGGACACTATACAATATGGCAGAGAGAAAAAGAAAAAAAAATATCCAAGAATGTCAAGCCAATTATAGTGTTCACGTGCCATCAACTTTCTGCTCCAAGAACTTTGAAAGTTAAGCCAAACCAAACCAATGTAAATTGGTGGATTTGGACATCCTTTTCATGACCACGTTATCTTAGCTGGATTGTTAACAACTTATTTTGGAAATCCAATTAGGCGCAAAAGAGAGAGAGAGAGAAAGAGAGAGAGAAATATGTCTTTATAGTTCTAATATCCTGATTCTATGAACAATTTTCAAAGCAAATTCTCTTTTAAGGGCACCTCTATCAAGAATAAAAACATCACTGCACTGCTGTCAGTGTTTCTTCACGGCAGGCTATAAATACTTAGGGAACAAGATGAAACAAAAGCCTTGCAGAGTTTCCTATCTGGTGCTGGCGTTTAAGTATAGTGGTAAAGAACGTTTCAGAAAAAATATTCATTATAATAAAGTCCAACTGTTGTTCACTATAGGGCGACCTCCTTGTGTTTTGGAGCAGGGTTTATCAGGGAAGAATCACTGGATTTTGCCCTAGAGGAGAACAAGTGTTTTATTTGCTTTATATCCCAATCTCCAACTCTGTTTCTGTTTGTTTTAATGAGGAACCTGAGAACAGGATGGACCCACGATTAGAAATGATAGCCAAAAGCATGATAATGACTTCAGTATTTCCCCCCTAAATATTGTAATGGTATAAGAAATGTAGGAAAAGGGCTTACACAAGAATACATCAGTTTAGCTGCCGAACTATAGGCAAATTTTAGCTATTTTCATTTTACAAATTATACAGGTAGTACTTATGAGAAGGTTAAAAGGCAAGTGACCTCAGGCTTGGTTGTGATTCATGAACAATAATGAATGTTATATTCACTCTGCATAACTGCACAGAAGATGCTAGAACAAGAACATTTGTTTAAGAACATTTCTTGCACCCCTGCTTCTAGCCAAAATGGAGATAACCATGAATGCAGGTCAGTGTCATCTCCTGTAGCAGTTTGAGCTGGAACAAGGTATTGCAGAGAAACATTAAAAACACGAAAAAAATTAGAGCTTAGGTGATGTATTTCTCCAAGCACACGTTTTAAAATATTAAACTTTTTGATATTGGTTGAGGTATTTTTGATGCTTTATGAACTGTCTTGAATTATATGTTCTCATTAATTTCTTTCTGTGGCATAGAAAAAATCCCTCTCCCAAATGACATTGCATACTGCCTAAGCTTAATCTATATTTGACAATATCTTCAAACTGCATTTGACAGTATCTTCAAACTATATATAAAAGGAAATTTTCTCTGTGCAGGGGGAAGGGGGGGTGGTATACACAAAAGTCTCTCTCTGTTTTTTAACAAGATTTAGAATTTGAAACATACCATTTTAAACGGTACTAGGTAACTTCCTGCATAGAAACCCATGAAACTTTCACAATTAATGTATCCTGAAATAGGTGTGGTCCCCAGGCCTGGTAGGAGTTTTGTAAAAGAAACCATCGTGCTGGATTCAACAACAAAGTGAAGTACAAACTTGAAGAAAGGCATTCTTTAGTTAGTCCTTTCATTTAAAATCAGTTATGTTCAGGGCAAAAATATTGTATTTCAAAGGAGCCTATTATGCCTTCCCATAAACAGAAAGATCATACGTTTTAAAACTAAAGTATCATTATGTAATCAAGCTGTTGTATTATAAACTATTTTGTGGGCTCAGATGCCCAGGGCTATCTTTACAAATATTTAAGAGGTCATTATCAGGGTATGTTCTCCCTAAAACTATAATTCTTTCCTCCTGTTTTCATATGCATCTTACCATAAATATCTGATATATAAACAATTTTTTAAGAGTTTAGTAAGGGCACAATAGTGAGGCATGAAGTCATTTAAAGAAGCAGAAATGCGTAAATGCAGCAAATACACTAAAGTCAAGATAATGTGTCTGATGAGAAAAACACCACATAATGACGTGCAACAAAAATAATGTTTCACAAAAGGATCAATATTTGTATGCCAGTAGAAGGAAAATCATGAAGAGTAGCAAAGAATAAATCTGACACATTAAAATCTGACATTAAAAGTAAGTACTGTATCTGGATAGGTTACAAAAGGTGCCCAGAGTTTCAAGTGAATGTAGGAGCAAAAGAAAAAGTTTTGGTCTGATGCCATGGAAATCAGAGGTGAAAATGATGAGAACAATGCAACAAATTTGAGTTACACGCCAGAGAGAAAAAAACATAGGGACATTAACAGCAAACAAGGGACACATAGATGTAAAATGAAGTGCGGTGCAGAGGTGGTGTGAGCTAAGACACTTGAACCAGCAAACCTGGTTGATCAGCTTAGGTTGAAACAAGCACCAGCTCCTTTTGAACGTAAGACTATTGGCACTCAACATGGTTTTCAGTGTTGCTGACATCTCTATCCTGCTGTTTGGTGTGGCGTTGGGTGGGGTTAGGC
The DNA here is from genome assembly GCF_030936135.1 of Gavia stellata. NCBI lineage: Eukaryota > Metazoa > Chordata > Aves > Gaviiformes > Gaviidae > Gavia > Gavia stellata. Next base: position 5,288,963 of record NC_082601.1, read on the forward strand.
ATGCCCTAAAGCTCCTGGAGCAGGGCCGGAGGCTGACATCAGGATTTGCTCTGCTCTGCTGGAAAAAACTTCTCTTTTGATTGTCAAAACTACCCACTTCTTGTACTCCTCCCATCAAAGGGTCACATTCGCGAGGCTGAAAACAACAACGCAGCTAACATCTGATATGAAAACAGGTCCCGTCCCTAGTCTAGAGAAGGTACTCAGCTACCATGGAAATGGGTGCCATACAAACGTCATGTTAGATAGTTCTACCAGATAGACAGGATTAACAAACCTAGGAGACCCAACAGCAGGTGATATTGGAAGTCAATCTGAAGGACAAAGAGATAATCACTGTTTCAAAAAGAATCAGTTTTCACTTATCAGTGCTTATGATATACATGTGTCTCTCATTTGTGAATAAAGTATAGAGAAATGTTTGGAAATTACTAGGGCTGGAAACAGTGGCAGAAGAGTTATTCTGATATTGTAAAAGCAGTACGAGTGATGCGCTTGGAGTCTAGGCTGACCTCAGTCCCAGACAGTCTACTTAAATAATTTATTCAGGACTCTATGAACAAATAATTCATGGCAAAATATAATTAATCCCAACCAGCACAGTTTCATGGAAATCAGGTTCTTGTCTAGCAAACTTGTTGCATTTTTTGATAGGGTTGGATTCTTGACAGGTCTGGTTGATAAAGGCAATGGTGTTGAAATAGTATGTTTGGATTTCCACGAGGCTTTTGACTTAGTACCACATGACATTTTGATTAAAGCACTTGCATTTTATGGAATTAACAGGGCATATATCACATGGATTAAAAACTGGCTCAATGACAGACCTCAAAATGTGGTAGTTAATGGGAGATATCAGTTAACAAGGTCATAACTGGCAGAGCTCTGAAGAGTGGAACTCTCAGTCCAGTGCCATCTAATACCTTTATCAGAGATGTGGACAATGTGAAAAAAAATCTCTGCTGGCAAAGTAAGCAGATGACACGCAGATCAGGGAGATAGTAAATAATGATGAGGAAGGGTAAGTTACAGAAGGTCTGAACTGCCACCTTAAATGGTCATGATTGGGTGAAGCAAGTGTTCATAGGGAGAAACACAGGGTACATCCAACATTCTGGATGTAGGTTACGAAGGACTAGAGGGTTATTTTAGATAATTAGCTGAACACGATGTCTCAGCTCAGTGCTTTAGCAAAGAGGACTAATGTGTTGCCTTGAATTATAGAAAGAGGAGTATCAAACAGAAGCAGGTAAGAGATTGCACCTCTTCATGGGCTACAAACAGGATCTCCAGTAGAGCACTGAACTTGATATCGAAGCAAAGAAAATGAAACATAAAATATATGCTTCGTGGCTTTGTATTGAAGAGAGGATGGAGAGACGTCCTCTCCATTGGCACGTTTCACACAATTTGCAGGTACCGGACTCATGACCAGCATTGCCCAGCTGGAGGACCTGTGACAGACAAGCCCGAATTCAAGGTAGCATGAACAAGATTTTCTTTATTCTATTATTAGCAGCAATCCAACACTGCATCAGAATTTAGTAAAGGCAGAGACAGTGGGGGAAAGAAAGGAGAGGAGAAATTGTACTAGTTCCTTAACAAGCTAAGAAATGACTCTATGGGAGGTGTCTGACATGAGGTTTGGTGAATCTCTTTAGGAAATTAGCTAACAAGAAATAATTCTATGTTTGACTGCAATAATATCAAGAAGATGAGGGGCATTCCTACATAAAAAGAGAACCTCATTTTTTCTTGCAGTAATAACTTCAAGATGCAATGAAAGGAGAAAAGCTTGACTAAGGTCTTATTGTTTTCAAGACCCTGTAGAAACTGTTTAATGGAAGCAATTACAACACTGAATATGAGCATTACATACTGAGAATAAGTAACAAGTGAATAGGATGGATGATATACTTTATTCTGTTTCGTATCACTTGATGGTAGAATTTCCCCTTAGATATTTATATACAAATAAATAAGGGTAGCGACAGTACAAAGCAAGCGCAATTTAAACTAGCACACAGTTCACTGCTATGCAGGGCTGCTATTTAATGCCTAAATCAAGCTTGCTATGCCTTCATCGTCTTCTCTATTGTGTTGCACTGTCTTTGACATTCAAGAAGTTTATGGTTTAAAAGCCCCAGGAACAACAAGACTTACTCGTAAGGCTCTCTGTAACAAGAAACAAAATTAAGCTTTGAAGCTGTTTTTTTTGAATGAAACCATCGAACACGCAGCGTGTTCACTGTAATTTTGCCGTTACCTCCAACATATACTTTTGCCATTCTGATAGTCCCACTTCTTGCAGCTAAACAAAGTGACTTCATTGCTTTCCACTGTATTTTCTTTTAAACATTGGCTGGGATGATTGAGATTCAGGAATGTGGGAAAATGGATTCCCAAGCCACGTCCATCCCCTTTAATTCTGAGCTGTAATTTTTGGCTTGGCTTGAATCACAGTCATCACATTTCAGTCTGAATCTCTCTGTAAAGTGATCTTTCTTAAACATTTCTTTCACTCATCATGGGATCAGAAACAAAGCCATTCTAGTCTTTCAGCGAAACACTTACAAACGTCTTTTTACAGCGACTCACAAGAGCTGAATTTCCTTTAAAAATGTTTGAAAAAGAGGAGGTTTTCATTGCCTGATTGTCCTCTTTGTGAATCTTGTCATCTGTATGCCATGAGCTACAGCTATTTTAATCTGTTTTTGTTTGCAATCCATTTGGTGTCCGCCCAAGAAAATGCAGGTGATTCTAATTAACTTACTGCTGAAGATGTGGAAAAATCTCAATTGTGCTACAGAGAATTATACACTTAAAACCTTCCCTCTATTATTTATAACGGCTTATTAATGAAAATGATTACATGAATACATTTACCACCTGATTCATCTTTGTTCACTTTTTAAATCAACAAGGTTTATGCTAAAAGGGAAAAATCCCTACCAAATACAGACCTCAAGTACACACATCAGCTTGCTGGTTTAAATGGAATGGCCGTTTAAAAGGAAATAACATTGTCTTACTTTATGCAACACAGTATAATATCTGAAATCACCAAATATTTGGAAATGGCCATTCTCCCTCTGTAACACATTAGTATTTAATTTTGTGGACGTTTATTTTTTTTTTGTTTGCTTGTTTGTTTTCTCTTTTAATACCTCCTCCTCCACTCCTACTTGCTCTCATTTGCTGCAGTTACTGCTTCTCACGTATGGTTTAGTAGGTCCATTCTGACCAGCGCTTAATTTATCTGAAATAAAACAGGATTTCTATGGTTCTCTGCTACTTCATCACCTAGGCTTTTTTCCCTGCTTGACCAAAAGGTCTTTCAGGAGTATTAGGAATCTTCAAAAGCTGAATCGCCCTTCACCAGCAACTCTCTTGGGATATAATCAGCTTCATGTCTCCACAGATGTGCAGCTTCCAATTCTGACCTGTCCGGCGTTGTGGCCATACAACACTATGGTGACTGACAGAAGGGAATTTCAGGTAGGGAAATTTGAGTCCTTCGCAGGAAAATCAATAGATGTTAAGTACTAGCACTGAGTATTTTCTGCTAGGTACAGCTACCAACAGGCAGTTTACCACCTTCCCCCAGTTACTATTTCTATTATTCTGTGCCACGCAATATACGCTGCGATAGTCTAATTTGAATGTGATGACAATGTGGATAATGCAGTTTATTTTGGGGAGGATGAAAGCCTGAATAAAGGTTATCATTTTAGGAGAAGCTGACGATGGAAACCTCGTCCACTGGGTGACATGATCAGAACAGCTGGGGATGTAATGTGGAGGGTGGGGGAGAAGAGAGCCAAGGTATTTTGTATGTTCAAGAAATGTATACAACACTGCCATTTCTTATATCCCAGCTGTGCCTGTTAACTTCTGGAAACATGTAGAGCTCAGCAATAAAGCATACTTGACTGATATTTACTGCAATGTGCATTACAAGACACTTTCTGTCACACATTACGTTCTGAAAGAGTTAAGTAACATGAAAAATACAGGCTCAAGATTATATCTGTCATGGATGAAAATACTACATTTATGCCTCATTGTAATCCATTCATTGGTTTATGGACCCCAAGCCCTCCAGGGAGTGTCACAGCTCCACATGATACTGCTGAGAGCTGTATTTTGCTTTTGGATTTCTGATTTAGCTGAAAGAAGTTTAAAAACACATGTAGCCTGACAACTCCCTATTGGCTATACAACTGAGGAGGGTCAAGAGCATAAACTATTCCAGCAAAAGCCAGCTGTAACTTATGCTCACTAAACTGGCTGAAGATCTGCCTGTTACAGACAGTAGCATACAAGAAATTTATGCATTTTGCTGAATCCTCCCACTTTAGTTAAACTGTGCTTCATTTGGGGATCCATCATCACCAACATCATGCCTGTGTTTTTTGAGCAACATCAGAACACTAAGGGAAATTGCACTTTGGGGGGTCTAACTCCCCTCTTAGGACTATACAGGACTTTCAGTCAGGTCCACTGCCATCAGTAGGAACTGTGGTTAAAAGCTAAGGGACAGATACAATTCTCCAAACATCCCTTACTCCCATTGCTGACTTTAAAGAGAATTTAGTGCACAGTAGGGACAAATCTTTTCCCGTCTTTCACAATAGTGAGAGATTAAATTAGACCTCAGTAATGTCACCTCCCCATCCTGACTAGTACTGCTGCTTATTGGACTTTTGACGGTTGGAAGCGGAAGAACTGTACATTTGGGCACGTGTAATCTTCGGCCAAAATGGGTAAGGAGTTTGCATTTTCTGGACTGTAGTGCCTTTGCTTGGCAGAGAGATTTATTTCTTTTTAACGATAGTGACCGGGATAGGAAATTTAGGATGAAATAGGGATATTTAGGATGAAAATTGGAAGTCACAGGACAGCTTCCATCATTCCTTGGCTTTTCAGAGATAGTTGAGGAGTCCAGATAGGCCCAATACTCTTCTCTAGAACAGATCCATTTTTCACTTGACAGCCTGAAGCTATGCTCTGCTCAAGCTTAGATGTCTCAAGGTTATCTCTCTTGTCTTCAGGAACGGGTCCTACCTAACCATCTGTGGGCACTTCCTACCGCTGTTCTGCATTGCTGGGGAGTGGATGCGAACGCAGAGTTTAACTGTTACAGTTCAACAACGGTTAAAGAAATACCAGCGAGGCACTTGATAGTACTTGTTTCGTTGCATAACACGGAAGGCTGGATCTGTTTCTTACAGTTAGACATTAGACCAGCTCGGTTCTGGATTTCTAACAGAAGGAATGTGCAGAACCCTGCTCTAAAAATGGAGTTTGGGCTCTCGTGTGCAGCTGGTAACTGTCTTTGCTTTTTCATATCGTATTGTAGGCATCTATCTTTGTATTTGCTTTTTATCTTTGAGTGGGAGAAAACATTTAAAAATTAGATACTTTAGTCTAAGGCATACTATCAGACACCTTTGGGTGTTACAGTCCATGCCTGTCTGGAAAACTCAGAGGCTCTCTTGGAAGATAAGTATGCATATGGCTATCTAACACCAACTTACTGAATTCTTAGCATTGCATATCTGTCTAACATATAAATGTAACGATACAAAGGTGTGTGTGTACATGTATATACGTAGATAACTTTTAAATTAATAACTTTCCCGGTTTACATTGCACACATTTAAAGACACAATAATGATTAAAATCATGGGATTCCACTGAATGCTCTTACACCTTCTTTTGTGAGATAAACCTCTAGTCTAACAAGTGAGCAAGATTTTCCTGTTTTTGCAAAAGTTGTATTTAGTCTTATGATACAGTGACATTAAGCAGTACTATGTGAAAAAACAGAAACATTAATTTTAATATGACATAAGCCTATTGTGCTTTCCCACTTTTTTTCCTATCTATCTTAGCTGCAGGACTCTGCAGTTATATATATTATTTTTCCTACATTTAATGTCCCCAAACAGCTTCAGGTAACTTAAAAGGTTTTTTTCTGCCTCCATTTAATTTGGGCAAAATCTGAACCATCACCAAATCAACATTCAGCAGAAAATGTAGTCAAGATATCTACAGAAGCCATAAAAATCCTGCACTGGATTACAAAAAGTGATAAGTAACAAAAGAGACTAGCACATACTTTGTTTCTTTGACAGAAGCAACTCCATAGTTTTCATTTTATAGTTTGACATGCATACCACAGTATCCTACATTAAAATAGCACAAAATTGTGTGTGAATTGCTCAGAAACTCCTGAAAAGAGCTTGTTTAAGTATAGTCTGAAATGGAATAAAATTATTTTCTGCTTTGAAATATACACAAAAAAAAAATCACAATGAAATACAAATAGTATAACTGAAACATAACTGAGACGTGCAATAAATACAGAAAAATACTGACTTCTGAGAAGAAAAAACCTAGTTGCTGGCAATAAAACACACTGGATGTCTGTTAACTGAATTTTGGGTGAAGTAAATGCATAAATAACAGTATCATTTAGTATTTTCATGCAAGATAATCGTTTTAAAATTTGAAGCTACGGGAAGAATTTTGATTTGAATCATTGTCTTTGTATCTTAATGCTGACTGTGACATGGTATGATGTAAGGAAGGTGGAAATCCAATCTCATCCCTTTTACTAAGGTTCACACAGACCCTCTGGTATTTCTGAAGGACTGGAAAGGCAAAGTTGGCATACAGTGTTTTCTGTATCTAATTTCCTTCTTTGGTGAAAATTCCGGTAATTATTAATGACATTTACTGTAGAGACATCCAAGACAGTTGCAAAGTTTGTAACACAAACTCTTACTGTAAGCTGTGCACTTTGTGTTTTTAATGTATGACATGTCAGAATACGACAAATGCAACTGAAATAGAGGTAATAAAAGAAACCATTATGAACAATTTCTAGTGTGCAAATTCGGATACTTTTCAAACGTCAATACATCATGACTGTTTGCAAAGTATCTAAAAAGATTGTGTCTTTGCTGCATGATGGAGGAGTGTTCTTGTGCAAAAAGCTCCATCACTAGATCAGTGCTATTTATGACCAGAAAGCAGCCACTGCTGTGAGGACAGTCCTGCAGGTCATAGTTTGGGGCATTAAATAAAGTGGTTTGTGGGCTCCTCTGTTTTAGTGGGAAAGCAGGAAAACCTGACTGCCTAAAGAGCACCCTTCCAGCATCTTCCACCTTCCTCTTTCGGATTCAAGTCTGGCTTACAGTTTAGCTGGGCTGGAGAATTCAAATGATTTTGTTTTCAGTGGTAAGAGTAGATGCTCAGCTTGTTTAAAGTTAAGCTTATAGGCTAGGTGAGAGCAGTTTTCATTAGAAGAGGATGTATCTTATCTTTCTACTAAGGTTTATTAGAAATATGTAACACCTGATAATTTAACACCAAATGAGTGGCTGCTGAATTTCCCCCTCTCTCTGCCTCTCTGTCTCACACACACACATCTACACACAAACAGAGGAATGCTTCTTGACTGCCAAACTATGTGCCAAGATTTTGTTCACTTTAATCTCAATCATATGAGCTAGAGAACCATGAAACGAAGTTTGTACCAAGTATGCTGACAGATTTTTAGTTCTAGTGGCTCCACAGGGCATCACTACAAGTACACTAAGAAACTTTTCTTATTAAAGATTTCTGAGCTGATCCGTTTTCCATTTAAGTAAACATGAGCAGTATCACCATAAAGAGCTCAACACTTGCTAACCGATACCATACACTCATCAAAATTATTTCATTCCTAAGTAAACAAAAAGTTGTGGCACCTCCAACACCACTGCATGGTTACTGCTGGCACAGGGAAGCCATTTGGTGGCAGCTACTTCGGTGTGTAATGTCACGTTACACCGTGCTGGTTCAGGACTGACAAATCTAAACATATGGTTTGAAATAGTGGGGGAAATTTTTCCTGGGAAGGTGGGGGGAAGAGGCATGGAATAGCCCCTTTTTTGGCTTTTGAGGACTTCCTTTTTTCCTGAGCGAAGACATCTCAGAGAAGACCCATCAGCTTACCCTTGGTTTGGAGGGGTCCACGGTCATTTTAAGAGCCTCAGTGTTACCTGTAAATGGCCCATAATCTGGGCAACTGAACAAGTTCTTGTTCTTTGTTTTTAAATCCTGAGAGAAAATCTGGGTATCTACTTTTCTGATCCAAATATATACAGTTTAAGGCCCCAATCCAATAAAACACTGAAGCATTTCCTTAACTGTAAGGAACAACCATTGACCACAAAATAGATCTATTCAGGTCCTTAAAGAGAAGTCTCCATCTGTTTTGGTGGGCAGAGGCTGGTTATCTGTAAAGCAGAAATTATAGAAAGAAATAGCCTATATCCATTAGAAAGTAGAATAAACATCAGAAAGCAGTTTCTAATAGCAATATCTGTTTCCCAAGAATTTCAATTATTTGAAATGTATCATCTCCGACACCAGAAAAAAAGGTGCGTGAAGGAATCATGGAGAGAGAGCTGGATCAGGCTGGCTGGAGCTGCTCAGGATCCAAGTGATACGGTTCTGTTGTGTTATGAAACAAAATGGCAACATTTTGCTCTCATTTACATATATGTCATTCCTCCCAAACCAGGGAGCATTGTTTGTCTGCGTGAAGACAAAAAGAAGTTGGTTTGCTGTATAATTACATCCACGATCTGTGAGGATCTTGGTTATAATAAAATGATCTGCTGAGTGAATATACAACGGGAGATCTGTAAAAGACTTGTTAATTCCGTGGGGGTTTATCATGCAGTAGCCAATTTAGGGACAATTCAGTTACTAGATCGCTAACAATATCGGTTTCATAAATTCAGGAGTGAAATGAGCTAAAAAATCTTCTTTTTAAGAAGTGAAAACCTTTACATAAAGCCTTCTTTTTAAGCTGCCCTCTTACTTTGCCCTCTGCCTTGCTCCTGAAGCTTTCTGTTGGTACCATTTCTCTCACTTAGGTATCAATCCCATTAGACTGCTATATTATATGGTTAAAACATTGATGTAACACAAGCTGCTACAGCAAATAATTGAAGTAATAAAATACAACTGCAGTTATTTGCTCTGTTGAATTGCAGGCAGAAAAAAGGAGACTGGGTTTTTTAAACTGACCCTATGGTGTTGCATACAGACAGCAAAACTTTTTTTTATGTGTTTTCTTTTATTGCTGTAAAACTTTTTTGAAAAAAAATAGTGTAGTTGTAGTATTTTTTTTTATTTTTTTCTACAGGAAAAGCAATTAGTCTACATTGTGGAATTATGCCTTCATAATTTTATTTAAAAGCCATAACTTTATTTTTAAGCAACAGGGATGTTGAAAGAATCTGAAACTACAACTACTATTTCCCCCCTAAAGGAACTTAATGGACTTAACTTTTTCTCTGTGTGTGTGTGTGAAGGTCTCCTCTAGGCCAAGACTCATTTTGTCAAGTGTTAGCCCGAAGCGTTCTATTAATGGGTGAACTGTAAAGTCTGACTAAATGGGGTTTGCAGTGGAAATACTGCCAGCTCCTTGTCTGTGACGGCATGTGTACTGTACTAGGGCATAGTGCCTCACATCCTCGGTTTATTCAGGAGGAAAAGAGAGGATTTTTGTGTCTATCTTTTTATATTTTCATGGCTAGGAGGTGGTTACCCTCATGTGTGAGCTTCCCTGAATCTGACTCTGACCAGGGGGTATGTCAGGACCTTCATTTTCTCTTTGGCACAGAGTAAGCACCAGAGACAGTCAGCTGGCTTTAAATTTCTCTGGACTTTTTATTTCAGCATGTACAAATGTCAACTACTTGATTTACAAAGTATATTAACATTATTTGAATATCGAGAAAATGTTGTTCGATTCTTTTTTATTTCACAGGTTAAGTGGTTTATTTTATTTATTAAGCTTATTGAAAAAGATTTTATGGAAAATCCTGAAGACAAAATGCCCTGTTTCCTTCTACATGTTCACTAATAGATATATTATACAATGCTAGAAAAAGGCAAAAGGCCAAACTCATCTCTGGTGTAATTCCAGTAAAAGCAATAAAATTACACAAGGCATGAATTTGGCCCAGGCATTGTAAATGTTACTCTGGTGCACACCGAGTGTCTGCTTGTTGTTACTGGCAAGGCTTAAAATACAAATCCCCCTTTTTTTCATAGACATGGATACATTTCTCTGGAACAGATTAATCAATGAAACAGGTATCAGGTAACGATGACAAAGACGGCAACTGGTTCAAATGCCTGCCTTTTTTATGGCTTTTTCTTCTTCTAACTAGCTTACCGTCTCGGCTTTCAAATTTTTTAAATATCTAGTTATTCTCTCTGTTGTGCATTGTCATTGCAAGGCTTTTTTCCCCTTTTTTTTTTCCCTGCTGTTGTCTCCTTTTCTCTAATTTGTCTTCTATGCCCTTCCGTGATGTTTCCTGTTGACACTTCTTGATATTTTTTCTAACCGAGAATGTGGCTTTCTAGCAGACACAGAGGCCCCAGAGTGAATACCCTTCAGAGCCAATTCTGACTTGGACCTTGCACAACGCTATTAACTGGCTCTTACTCTAAGAAAGGTGGCTATAGCGGGATTGCCTGAGTCTGAAGGCAGAAATGGTTGAGGAAAGCTTGCCAATACGTTTGCACTGAATTCAGCCACTCTTAATTTCTACTCAAAAGAAGAATTAAAAAAAAAAAAAAGCCCAAAACATTTTAAATAACAAACTTGCAAGGGCTTTTCTCAGAACTTTGTTGTTTTATGTTGCATTCATCTGTACGTTTAAGTTTATGCTTGTTGGCCACTTTAAAGTAAACATAGTTCAATGCCCTCAGAAACAGTTTTCTTCAGCCCGCTAGAATTCCCTGGAAAAAGGCTTTATCTGCTGAACTGCTGGATATTTGTGTGTGTGTGTAATTTTTTATCAGTTTGTTTTGTTTCCTTTTTTTTTTTTTTTTTAATTCAGCGCATATACAAGTTGGGAGCAGAAGCCTCCTTGGAGCAAGACAGAATCATAAAAGACTTCAGGAATCTCATCACAAGCTAAACAGTACAAATTGCACATTCTTCATGGAAGTATTAGCTTTTAGTGCGTGCCTGGATCCAAGCATAATAGATTATCCCAAAGTGGGAAAGAATGAACAGTACAAAATTAGCAGAACTGGGAGCTCAGATCATTTGGTGGAGCAATATGATCTCTGTACTTTCAGGGTACTGAATTCTAAAGCCACTGGAAACAGTATGTAAAATTATATCAGAGTAAGCAAGGAAGCATGTGTAGGCCTGGGAGAAGGGAAAAAAAGTTTGGAAAATACCTTTCCAGAGGAGAATAAGTACTGAAAATCAGTGAATGAACTTAGAGGAAACAAACTGCTGTTCATGAACAGTTTCTTGCTCTGAGGATAGAATTATGCTAAAAGATACGATAGGGAGAAAACACAAATAAAATGCATTTCAGTGGTTATTCAGGGGCCAAGCGCTGCTGAAGAATTATTTTGCACTCAGACAGAAATATAAAACTGCCCCGCGCACAGGATAGGTCGGTCTCCTGAGATTTCCCTTCTTCTCAAGGAAACCTTGCCAGAACAAATCCTTTATGCCACCGGCTGATGGGTTTGGTCTAATGGTGCTGGGAAGGAGCCCAGGAGCACTGTACGTTTAACGGAAGCTTAAAGATGGTGGTGAGCATAATCTGGCAAAACTACCCTGTACTTCCCAGCTGCCTTCTTCAGGTCCTCAGGAATGGGACTGAAGCATTTTTCAGAACCAAATACATAAAAAATATTGCTTAAGCTAAATACACCCTGGAGGAGCAGGCCGCTGAACAGAAGTCTAATAATATGGAGGATTACAATACATATAGGGATATAAGCTTCTAGAGGTTGTATATAGTGGCTATTAATACATATCTTGGTTGCACAGGCCTCCTGTCTCCTGCCATCTTCACTGTGCTCTTATAATCCACTAACTACACCATACCAAAGTTAGTGATCCCAGAATGGGAGTCATCAGCTTTAGGAGGTGTTTGGGATTTTTTTTTCAGTTCTTCTGCAGTGTTTTCTTCCATTAGAAAATGAGATAGCATTAAACTGTTTTTAAAACTCATTTTTTTTCCTGGCTATATAAATATATTCACAATACTTTATATTTTTAAAACTCATTTCCTCTTTGCTTAACTCCTTAAGATAAGTGAACTCTCCTCTATGTAAACTTCCTACCAGAATACTGGCTACATTTTAAGCCGTATATGATTTAGAAGGTAATGAAATATCACCTTCTTTTTCTTTTTTTTTTTTATAAATAGGTTTTAAGTGCTTTTAGCTGCACTTCAGCTTTTAGATTAAGAGATAAAACTGATGAAAGGGACACAACCTTCTGTCACAGGGCAGCATGGCATTTGGGAGGTGAGGTAGTTTAAAATACCATTTTTATCTTCACTTCTCTTCATCGGGATGACTGTATTTCTTTACTACATCCCATAAGGTACTTTATATTTGCCCATAAAGACATTTTCTTCCTTAAACACTGAGTATTCTGCGGTATGAAACTTAGTGTGCGTGCATTTCTGCAATGATATTATGCGTAATCAAATCATAGCTATGGACATTAAAGCCAAACCCAGTCTTGATTTTAGGTGCTTTGGGGTGTCAAATTTTGGACACCTTTAAGAAATCTGATTTTCGGAGAGCAAACGCTTAAAGATTCTCTCAAAACCACGTCTTCTGAAAACTGCACACCCAGCCTAATGGTCACTTCTGAAGTCTCCCTGCTGTACCCGATCCTACCCCAGCAGATCAGCCCCCCAAACTAAGAGCCCTACGCTCAGGGATTTTTTTGTCGCTGCTCTTATTTAACATGATTTGTTCACTGGGGCTGAGAGCAACGAAACCCAGTAAATAATACATTGAACAAACAGAGAAGATAACAAAAGGAAATAGTTAAGGTACTATAATAATTTTAGCCATTCTTTTTTCAGGTCACTATAATCTGCCCAAAGATAACTAATTGTTCAAAGTAAACATTCCACTCCGACCACAAAAGGAATCCATTACACAAACATATAATTCACAGTCATTTTTAGTGGGTTGTAAACAGTTTGGAATGAGCATAAAATGGGACAAAAATCAAAGTGAGCATTTAGAAATGAAAAAGTGTTTGCTACAAAAGGTCAGTCCCTTTACTTGGCAAACTATGTAGAAAAGCCTGGGAAAATGTTGAACACACAAGCAGTAAGGGAATTTTAAAGCCAACAACCTCCCTGTTTCTTTAAACAGACATCGGAACCTATAACTGGATCCTGTCAAACAAACGACAGCAAAAAAACATAACAGCTGCTAAGAAGTAAAGTTGAAAGATAAAGTTTTCTAAGCTAAGAACCTTCTCAGAAGTGGACTAAAGGTCCTTCTTAAATCTTTAAGCAAGGTTATGGATCCCAGGGTGGCTTTTAGGCATTGAATCAAATATGCAATTTTGTGTATCATTCCTGTCAGAGCATCCTGTGCTCCAAGAAAAGCAACAGAAAACAATGTCTGCAATGTCCAGTCTAGAATGGAAATGGTACCTGTATTCATCAGCTTTGCTGCCTGCAGAGTAATTTTTCAACTCATTTAGGCTGATTTGAGAACACTAACTTGGATTTGGGAATGGAGGGAGAAAATCAAGGACATTTCAAAAGAGAGATGAAAGTTAAGTTATATTTCCCTGGAGCTTTAGTACTGTGTTTCTTTACGAAACCTAAACTACACTGGATACCCTCGGTAGGTTTAGCATACTGACTGCTCGGGGTGTTCATTTACTCTGTCATTAGACACACAGACAAATGATCATCCTTGGAAAAGAGGTTAGCATCAGACTGTTTTCACACGATAAAACATTACTATGAGAAGTACTAGATGGCATTTTATTTAGGTACGATGCGGACTGATATTTTTATTTTTTTTATGCGTTCTACTCATGCTTTTCACATATTTAAAAAAAAAATGCAAAAATCAGCCAGGACTTTTAAAGGGTCGTGGATAACAAAATAAATAGGCAACTCAAGAAATGACTGGAAATAATATCTGGCCTAGAAACACCAAAAATCTTGCAATGGGCCCCACCCTTGGCAGGAGTGCGCAGCATGTGAGTTATAGTACGCTGGGAGGATTGTCCCAGGCTTTCCTTGCTGCACGGCTCAGCTCAGGGTCAGGGCTACCTATCAGACACTTTCTGAGAGAAGAAAAAGCATGGAATACATATTGAAAAAGGCAAGGCAACAGACAGCCCCAGAAAAGCCCGAGGTACGTCCAAGGTAGATAACAGCAAAATAAAAGACTACACAGAAAAAACAAGGAATATGCTGTTCCATGAAAAAATTTCCCTCCAACTCCCTGAGGAAGTAGAAAGTTAAGAAATGCTTGCAGTCTTTGAGTAGCCACTGTATTTCTTCAGTCTGATCGTTGCATGTTCAGAATCATTCTCTTATCTTCACCGGGTCACATCATACACACGGGAGTTTTTTTCTGTTTAGGGTATTGCACTAGATACCAGGGTTGCAATGCTCTTTGTCTAGATACTATTGACTTCAGTGGCACAGGTCTGTATAGCTAAATACTTAGGACAAGAAGTTCATCAAAAATTATGAATGAATAAATAATACAGGAAGAATGAAGGAAAAAAAACGAGCTTGCTTAAAAAAAAAAGAAAGAATTAATGTGACAATTGCCTTGCAAGTTTACAAGAACGGGCACATTTCTATTGACTCTCCTTATTAAACTCCACTACCAGCTCTGCAAGATGGCTGAGTAAATGTAGAAAGACCTTCTGCCTCCCAGTCCTTTTTCAATAACTAAAAATACCAAAAGAGACTGAAAAAACGGAATTCAGTCTTGAACAAGTGAATCCTTGTCAGATAGATAAATATGCATTATGGTGTGAGAATTTTTAGATCAGACCTTACAAAACACCCCTGTCCTGAGATGGTGAATAAGCAAACAGTAGCCTAGGGGATAAATGACCAAAATCTGATCTAGGTTGGAGCAAAATAATTTCAGAATAATTCCTTTGATTTCAATGTAGATATTCATTTAAAAATAGTGTAACTAAACAGGAAATCTTGCCAACAGTTAATGACACCCTCTACATTTTTAATCTGTGGGAGAATATTACTACAGTTGGCTATTGTATGTAACCTCATCTACACAGGAAAATGTACAAATTAATATGGTTTACTCAGATCACTGCTAGACTTTCTTTCTCTGCACAGTGATAATGTTTTAAAAATCAGAAAAACAAGTAGAAAATCAATAGGTAAATAATAATTAAAACCATGAGCTGACAAATAAGAACACAACTGTTCAGCAAAGTAGGAATGTTTTGTGAGTAACATTTAGGGTTAGTCTCCCCAGGTCTTTTTTCCTAATAATCCTGTATCTTAACCAAAGCACGCAAGTAACATTTTTGGTACAGTTACTGTATGTAGATGATATATTTTCTAAATGGGAAAAAAAGCTTTTCTACAACAGCCAATATGCCAGCTGTACTGAGTATCTAGGCCATCTTACTAAGACTATGAAAGTAAACATACAGTTTTCATTAAATGTGCCTTTCCCATAATTGGTACATAAGTATTTCCCATGACTCTGCAGTTGAGTATCTTGGCTGGAGGCATATCTGGCCATTAAGAGGAGGGCTTCAGATCTGTTGAGTCTCAGCCATGCCGGGAGACTTGGCACCTCCACATACTGCTTCCTAATACCAACCCCGGTATAAAATGTCATCAGAAGCTTGCATAAACATTGGACTTAGCTTCACATAAATTACTGCTGTCCTGAGACAGTTTATGCCAGAACTTAGTAAAAACAACACTTTGAGTAAATAGAATGTGAGTAAATGCAAGCATCTTAATCCAAGAAAATGATAATAGAAAAAACTGTATATCAAATATAAACTCATAAATACAGTGATAAAATGAAATTCTTATCTCATGCCACATGATTAGCTTTTATTTACATATTAGACTAACTAAAAGGGGTAGACTTCTCTAAGTCACAGCAAGTTTGAAGGAAACACAAGAGCAATAATGCAATACTCCGAAGGATGAACTCCTTTGAAGAAACAGTGATATTTTCATTTTCTTCCGTGAACATTTCTCTGATAATCACACAGGCAATAAACATCTAATTAGGTTTCTTGGATTTTTCTATTACAGTTCAGCAGTGCAGAGACCTCTGGCCTCACTTCTCCTGGAGGAGTGGTCAGATACCACAAAACATCTATGAAATATCTAGTGCATCTCTTGGAGAACCTGCGCTAAGATCGTAACCGAACAGTCAATTAGACATGTTCTGCATGGTGTGGCATTTTTATAATCTAATCTCTGCCTTTCCTTTTCATGTTCTGAATTTCTCCTCACAATTCCTCCTCTATAAATAGTCACTTCACACGTTTCTCCCCTTTCTTTGTCTCTTTCTTTATCCAGCCTCCAGCCTTCCTCCAAAAAACCAATGCCACTATCTCCCCCTACCGAACAATCTCCAGTTTGTTAGTCTCTGATTTCCTGCCAATCATTCTGGGAATAATAATATCCCAGTGCTCCCTTTGCTATATAATTAAAGCATGAATTTCCCAGAGTTTGAAACTCCAGGGTAGTTTTATTGCACCTTTCACTATAAAACCAGGTAACAATGATGGAATTAAAGTAGCTTTTTCCTTTGTGGTTAACGGTCTAAGTATCTTTTTATTTTTCGTTGGTTCTCTTGTTCTGAGACTCCAGTATATGGCAGTGACAATAGGTTCACCCAGCCTTATTCTGAAAATAAATTTTCTATCTTTTGCAAGATATATGTTTCCCCAGATCCCTGGAACAAGTTGTAAACTTGTAACAGATGGTGATGAAGCCTCACATTTTTATACAATACATTTTAAGATTCTGCATCTACCGCATGTACCTTCCAAAGAAAATGACCTTCAATGAGAGAAGATACACTCTGAAGAAAGGCAGGCAGGCAACGGTGTTAAGCACATCTTTTTATACCATGAAAATCCTTCTTATTAAGTTGATTAAAACTTTTAATGAGGATGAATACTCATTCCAATATTCTTACAATATTATGGCTTTTTAAAATAACTGTAAAAATTAGACACCTGCACACATTAAAAAAAATATGGTCACACTAGAATAACATTTATTTTGGTTGAATACAATTCAGGACTTTGGAAAAAGTATTGGCATTATGCTCACCAGAGACTTCAGAATGAAAGTTACTGACATTTCATTGATGTTTAGCATTTGCTTACCCAGAGAAAGACTAAAACAACAACATGTCAAACAAAATGGAAGGAATAATCAGCATGAGTGGGTTCTATTAGTGTCTTATCATATAAAAAAAATGAAGATACAGAATGTGATATAGTTCAGTTCATATCTACGTTATAAACGGAACTGCCTGCCTACCCTGGAAATTTGAGCAGAGTTGCAAGGTTAAAGTTTTGATTACTAATAGAGAAAAAAATAGTGTTAAATATTAAGGTACTTACCTCTTCTTTCAACAGCTTTTATACATAGCCTTACAAACTGGGGGACTGTAGATTTCTCGTGCTCACAAACCAAGTGCAAATGGGAGCCAAAAATTTGATCTACATTTGGAAAAAAAGAGGAAAATAAGTTAGGGCATACAATTAGTAGTGGGATTTTTCTCTCTTCTGAGCTTGCATATTAATTAAAAACTCAGTTATCGAAGATGGACAGACAAAGTTGGAAACAAATCTTTTCTGAGTCCTAGTGGTTGTTAACTTCTGCGACAGAACCAAACCTCTCAATACCTGCTGCCCGTAGCACTTGGATACTTCCTGCAGGCTCAAGTTTCAGTTGCCATTTAGACTTTGACTTTGACCTTGACCTTTCTAAGACTTGGAGGTCTCCGGCGTTTGCTTAGACCTGCCGTAAAAAAGTGAAAGCCATTCTAGAGATACGGCTCCATATCTTGTTGAATCCAAAATCCTGCATGATATTAACGGACGGTCCGACCTTGAAACTCATATTGTCAGATAGCCTGTCCCTTCCACGCATATGCAGTTTCACTCTTGTCATAGAGCACCACAGGTATGCCAGGGCTTCAATACTTTGCATCATTAAGACTTGGTACAATTTCACCTCATCTTTACAGGAGGTTTTTTGCTACCAAATTAGCTGTTTAAAAAATAGAAGGTACTAGATGTCTTTTGATGAGGATTGCGTACCTTGCACCAATTTTAGTTTGTGATTTGTCTTGTTTCCTTAATGAATAAGCATTTAACTAGACGTTACCTTTTAGTTCTTATGATTTTAAAGTTTTGTTCAGCTTTGAATGTTGATCTTAAAACATATTTGTATAAGCAGGTTAAAGTCTTCAGATTACTAATTAGCCTCCTCCGCCTCATTTCCACTCTATATGTTTGAGAAATTATGAAAAGAGCAATCAGTAATGGGGATGGTGTCAGCTAGAATCAAAATTAATCAAATGGATGAGAGGAACTGCTCAATAGGAGCCATTTAAATGCTCAAACAATAGGCATGTACAATCATCATTTATCCAAAGAGACAGTCTTCATATAGCATTTCAACAGAGTACTACATTTTGGAAACTGGCGTAGAGGCCTTGAGAACTTTTGTATCGATAGCAGGTGGGTGCTAGCACAAGGCTGGGCTCTGCACAGCAAACCCAACAAGAACACTCACTTGTAGAAGAGCAGGAGCTCCCGCTTCACTTTCCTATCATTAATCACTACGATTTCTTATTAAGCTTAGATTTCAAGACCAACTCGATTACCTTTTCTTTTCTAATACCCCAGAGTAGGGAACGATCAGGGAAACAAGGTGGGGTGCATGGGATGGTTTGGACTTCTTGGTACGTATCAGGGAAGTTTATTCCAGCACCTCCCAAGGCATGTGATCTGCATTCTGGTAGAGTACATCAAAGCCTGAATTTAAGTTAGTCAGAGTTTCAGCTGCAGAAGGGATGGAGGACTGGGTTCACAAACTACACTGAAGAAGGTTGCGTGCATGTGTGGCGTTAAGCATTAGCGAACAGTCTGTTACATGTTTTGGGGTTATGTTTCTGACAAAGCACAGTCTGCTTACATTTTCTTCATAAAACATTTATAGCTGCCTTCAGTGGTAATTATATATACAGAGATTTACGATTAAAATGTACTAGTACTTCCTCTTTTGACATCTTAATTGTTTTTTAAAATTTTAGCAAAGACCTGTCAAATTCTTTGCATAATATGGAATGGTCTCCAACGTAAATTATCTTAAAAAGAAGTAAAAATGTATCTTATTTGGTGGACAAAGACACTTGTAAACAATTTCAGAAGCAAAACAAGGCAAAGAACTGCACTGCATTTAGGCGGCACTACATGAAGAACTGAAACAAAATTAGTTCATGGATGTTCAGCAGCTTCTCTTCTCTATTATAACCACTTTATAACCAACTTCCAGGATTATTTTGCCGTTACTCTTTCAATCCCCAGTATGAATGCAGAATACTTGGTAGTCTTGGGAGGAAATTTTAGAAAGGCTGCAAACTGTTAACAATTCTCACCTAGTCCATTACTTCTTGTCTGGGTGCAGATCCTGTATCTTCTCCAGCAAAATGTTTAATCTCATTTTATACTCCTTTCAGTATATGGATATAGTCACATTCTGTATCCTGCGGTTAAGCTTTAAAACACCTCTTCTTTAGCAAACAGGTACTCAGGATTTTTGTCTTGAATGGAAGGTGCAGCAAATCAGCATTAATAGTTGCTGGGCATCACAGAGACTATGGTAAAAAAACGACATGCAACTGCTTTGGATTTTTTTTTCCCCTTCTAGAAATTCAGGAGTATATAAGTACATGATCTCATGAGTCATCCAAATACTCTGAATTCTGGGTACTCCTGAACCACGAACTCCGTTACTCTCTCTAGTCAATCAATTTTTTGCTGGATCCGTTTCTGTAGATAAACATGGGAATGGCAGTGGTTACATTGCCATATTGACACTCTTAGAGGTCACAGGGATAGTTGAGGAAAACTCAGTTAAGGTTCGTTTGTGCAGTATTTTGAAAACAAGGAATTATAGGAATGGCAAATTACTAAGTTTTGTTAAGCTAGATTTAAGTGTAACTAAGACTAAAGTATTTTTTCTTATTCTTTTATAGGTGCGTATTTACATTTTGAAACTAGTTTAAGGGGGAACTCTCCAGGACATTTTTTCAAAAAATGAGAACTGCTCCCAAAGGGATAAAAGAAGCAAAAAAGCCTTTGTTTGATTTATTTGTGATAAGGCCCTTCAAAACTTCATTTTTTATGACTTGAAAAAAAAAGATGTACACAACACTCCTAACCTCCTGTTATGACAGTTTATGTTTCCTATCCAACTTATTTAACTCAAATGCCTGGGAAATAGACACAATTACCACCTTATGGAATGCTACTTAACTTTAAATGCTCCCCTCTGAATAGAAATCCACTTTATCTTCTCAGAGTTATTCCAGTTTCTCAGGAATTATTTCCTCTATAGGCTCCTGAAATGCTCTTGTTTCATCATTTAAAAATTTAAACTAACAATTGTTCAGAAATATCTTTTATTAGAACAAAGGCAATTCCCATACAGTGGATTCTGTTCACAAGAGCCTGTACAAAGGAGCTGCATACTATGCCCATATACAGCTTTAATCATTCACTCTTTCAGCTGTTATCAATTTAAAACCAATGAAACTCCCACACTGAGTCCATTTGAGCAGTCAATTTTAATATCTTGGGGCATCTGTAGTTATTCTGAATTGGCTGCAAAAGCAGAACTAACAAGTTAAGCTCTAACCATAAGTCTACATCAGGCTGGTAAACCATACATCAAACGCAGACAGTTAGTCAATACTGTAGTATGAAAAACCAACAAGCATTTTTAAGAAGAGCAATATATTCATAATATGTTTGGTGGTATGGTTTACATTACACGTCCCTGATATCTGCGCATTAAACTTTCTATTTAAGATGGTGGGGTGTGTGACAGCTTTGCACATGGATATAACATGAGACACCAGAAGAGGAGGGAATGGACATTCGCAAGTTGTATAATATAAAATGATGATTACAGCTGCAATGAATTGCTCGTTCTGGTGAGCTTCAAGTTTTCCCTGAGCCTGACAGAGCTACTTTTTTTGAGTAGCTCTTGCAGGCTGCAGCAAAGCCACTAATCCTGAGCTGCAGAAATCTAGTCTATGGGAGACAATACTTCTGGAAAAGAAACAATTAAAACAAAATCACTAAAGCCACATCCTCACTGAGAATGTCATTGTTTAACTGTTTTTGCTGTACATGGATAAGATGTGGCCACACTTGGAAGGAACTCGTACTTCAGTGTTTTTTATTAAAAAACCGGGGAAGGGCATGGCTGATATTCCCACTTCTCAGGGAGAAGCTGCAATTCTGACATGAGAGGAAAAGGTATAATGGTGTAATGCCCAAGTTTTTAGAAACTTGAACTATATCTATGTAATTCAGTGCCTTCCAGGAGCAGAGTTAACTCTGCTACATCTGGATTTGAACTGCTGGACTACCAGAGCTTTGTATCAACATCCAAGTTGTTTGTTTTCTTTTTATCTGCTTGAATGTTGGGAGGGAAAAGGGGGAAAGAGAACGAAATGGCAAAGCAAGAGAGGAACGTGCAGAGAAAGGGACAGAACAGTAGGCACCATGGGAGCGAAATTTTTGGAGAGGGAAGGGATGTGGTTGGAAAGGGCCATATTCTGAATGATGACTTCTTCTAGCTGCGTGATCTGTAGAGTCAGACATATTAAGTCAGACATTAAAATGATGCTGATCCCAGACTGGGCTCCAAATAATGCCACGACGCTTTTACAATAAGTGGGCCAGGTCCTCAGCTGACTGAAGTCAGAGAGGTTGTCAATGGAGCTCCCCTGATTTATGCTAGCTGGGAATCTTGCCAGTCCTTTTAACTTGGAGATTTACTATATATCGTTGATCTGTGGTGGTCATCAATTTTAAAAAAATTACATTTGTGAACAGTTACTATTAAGTGGCATATGAGCTACCAGATTTGTTTTACATTCTCAGAAAAAGGGAAAATAGACAGTACTGCAGACACTGGTCTCTTTTAAGAAATGATGGTGTTTTACTGGGGACAAGAGCTCATTTGAATTTAAAGAGAGAGAGTCTGCTGTACTCCTCAAAACAGGTCTCCAAAAATGAGATATTTTAAAATTATCTGGATTATTTCTGACCGTCACGTCAAAAGAAAAAAAATCACTTTGTCCGGTGTTTGGCCATCCACAGGGTTTGGGAAAAGTACTTCCAAATGTCTATGTAGTGGTTAAAGAAAGAAAGAAATACCCTTGTGACCCACTGTCCCTGCAAGTCGAAGGAAACATTTCCTAACTTTCCCTAAGTTATTATGGGCACCAGATCACTTTCTAAATTCCTGCATAACCCCAAAGAATTACAGAACACACCAAAGGTAGGTCCTAATCTACTCTTTTGGACTTCTCATGAGCATTACACTCATTACGCTGAACTACTCCAAGGTCCATTGAGACACATGAGACAACAAAGACGTTTTCCCTTGTCTGGAAAGAAAATGGTTGGTGATCTCTGTGCTGCTATCTGCACAACCACCAACATATGCTGAGCCCTGTTCTATAGGCTATCAAGCCAAATCACAGCTAGTTTCTTTCACTAGCAATTGAGTGGCTTTTATTTTCATCTTGAAACAGTTGTAACTGTTCCAATTTTTATGCTGTTTTGGTTTTTGCCTTAACTTCACTTATGAAATAAATTCAATGAAGTTCCTTCAGTGTCTAACTTTCGGGAAAAAAAAAACCACCCTCAAAAAACCTAGATTAATTTCTTGCCAGCTGCATTTTCCTCATTTCCCACAGTGTCATTTATGTTAAGTTGTTACTCATGCTTTTTTACTATTTACTGAAAGTGTATTTTGTGATAGTCTACTACCAACACAACCACCATAGCTTTAAAATCACAGTTTCACAGAAGCTTTTTTTTTTTTTTTGTGGACTAGAAAGGCTCAGAAATCAGGAAGTTAACAGGCCAATATCAAGTTGAAGGTTGGCAATTCATTTTGGGTAATATTAAATCATGACAAAGCTCAAACATAGAGATCAAAGTTCAGTTATAGACTATAAAGTAGTTTTAAAAGAGAAGATTTATATATTATTTTTCTAGCATATTAGTGCAGATTCTGTAAATTCTGAGAATATTTCAGTTCCAAGGAACTGAGGACCCCTGCCCTAGCATATAAATTTGAACACAGTTATTCGTTATTCTCGAAATAACACTGTTAAAATGGCAGACATGGAACATGCCTCTTATTTACTATTTCTAGGTTTGTGTGCATGTGTGGATATCTAAGAACATACGTGTGCCTAGAAACACATACATATTACTTAAAAACACTGTATTACACATCATCTCAAAAATGATTCAAAATGCTTCTAGAACAAAGACGTTTTGTGTAAGCATGAGTGAGATGGAATGAGAAGGACTGACGATCTTCATTAGAGCTCTCTCTGGAGCATGAAAAGCCCCAGTCACCAGCCCATCACAATGAACGGAGCCAATGTGCTGTTCCCGTTCTGGCTTCTTTTGCGCAGAGGACTAGAAAGTAAATGGGGCAGCGATGACAAAAATAACTTTTTGTCATGTAAAGCCTTGGCGCGTCTTCATTTTCAGATCAACATGCAACTAACATTTACGCGTTGGTCGGCTACATTCCCTTGCCTGATTATCATCCTCCTAGTTCTTATTGTTCTCAGTTGTTAACTACCGACTTTATTTACTACATGGATATTTGCTACATTCTACATAAACAGAGTTTTGTTAAGAGTTAAATGACAATCACATAATTTCTAGATTTTCTGATAACAGTGTTGGCAGAACAAAGTACCCCAGGAGATCAAACTGCTATTTAATTTTGAAGCCTGTATTCCCAAATTTGGTTAATGCGGAGAAATGTGTCGAGTCTTCTGGCCAAGTGTGTACACATCAGTGACTAACAGAACGCAGAACTGTGTTTAAGTGAACTTACCACCTTAAAATGTATTTACTCATGACTATAATTTACGTGTTAAATTTATTGGAGTTTTGGTTCCAATGTGACATACAATGTAAAAAATCAATATAGATTTGAGAGCTTTATAGTGCCCCTGGCAAATATGAATAGCACTTGATGAAAAGTGAAGGTTTTCACAGCACCTACAGTGCCACTGCATTGGAGTAATTAACACCACACGCTTCACAGATATTTATATCAATTCTTCGCTAGCACACAGAACAGCTCTTTGTCAGAAATTCGGTACCGAGATGTCCTGCAAGGCTTTAGACACACTTTTATTACAAGCCCCTATTTTAAGGGATTTACAATTCTGACAGAAGTATTTCCCTATGGGATAAAAGTTAGTATGCATGTTCTCAGAGCTGGAGGAATTTTTTCTTGTAAAAATTGGTTAACATTTTTTCCCTTAAGAAACGAGCAAATAAATAGTTTTGAGAGGTTTCTGCAACCATTTAAGTCACCTTTAGAAAAATAAATAGATGCATCTTATAATACAAAATTTGGCAAGCTTTTCATTTTTAATCTGGATGGTTGCATTTTGTGATTCAAAAATATTCTAATGCGAGCCTAAAAATTAACATTTAAAAGTGGTCTCTGTATAAGCACTGCAACTGCATTTTCATAACATTTTAACAGATTAAGGGATAAACTCTGGTGAAGACAATGAAGGAACCTTATCAAATGAGCATTTCACATAGACTTACCGTAGATTGGAATTAAGCCGTGCTAACGAATCCTGCCTCATTTGCATGGCCAAAACCTAATCCTAATGAAACTTCATGGTAGATAACTAACATGTTTTCTTCATGGTAACATTAGTTTGGTAATAAAACTGTGCCGGGTAGCGATTCTGAATTACTGTGTCACAAATCATGCATCTTTGTGATCCATGGAAGAGTATCCCAGGTAGAACTGAGCTATGTTTATGAATCAAGAGCTTAATGCAACTGTAGCCAAAAACAAATGCATCTGGCTTTCCTAGAGAGATATATTAGAGGATGGATTTGAGTTATGCTAATGAATCTGGATTTGTTAGCGGGGATCACATCTGATCCCTATGTAACACCGCAGGAGATTCATCAGCCACACTTTATTAAACTAAAAAAAACCCACCTTAAATCCAGAAATTAAAAGACTATAAATTAGTCCTCTGTTACTGTAATAACTGAAACAAACTAATATGATGCATTCAAATCCCACCCTCAACACACAGGGCACTTCGAAGAGGCAAAACACTCCAATGCATTGAAATCAGATACTATGCATGTGTAAGGACAGATCCTGAAAGTTTGGTGTGTGAGCGTGCACACCTCACACATATATGTATGTGTATAAATGACATTTTTTAAAAGTTTCTGTGGCAGCTAGAAGCAGAAGCCCATCACTAAGGCACATAATGATTTCATATAATGAAGACTTCCTTACAATAAGCAAGGTTGCACTGAACATTTCTGCGGGTATCTAAAGTGTTTGAACTTAATTCATGAAATCTTCTCCTCCTCTTCAGACGTGGGCCCAGCTGGTGCTTAACTCTTGTGGCTGCTTTCGCTTTTGCTGGCTGGGGTCAATCTCTTGGCTCAGGACAGACAAGTTTAACGCACTCTAACAACACCCCTTGCCATTTTTGACACACCACTGGAAAACTCACACTCCAGAGATTGACAGGGGCTGCTGGCAAAATGCCTCTTTCTAGTCAATTTGCATGTGCAGTTGTGGGTTTCACACATAATAATTTGGGAGTGCGTAAATTTTTAAAGCATTATTCCAGACAATATTTGAAAACATGGCTTTGCTTGATTATTAGTGGTCAAATGCTACTGCCTTCAAGTTAACTACCAGCTTCTTAGCAAAACACTTACTCCTTGGAGAAGCTAACAAACACTTTTTATCAAAGAAACAATTTTTTTGAGTGTATGTGAAAGCGATGACTGACCAACTTAGCAAGAAATTGGAGTAGGAAAAAAATCACAGATTCAAAGCATTTATTACTCACTGGCACATATTTTCAATTGTTAAAAATGTATTTTGTTGGTAAGTTAGAAAAAAAATGAGAGAAGACAGCAGAGAGTATTCCAGCCTACCCTAGAAAACAAATTAGTCAGCATAGCATCAGAAGTCCCTATTTCGGGTTCTAAAATATAAAATGATATCAACATTATTTTCTTAAAAAGAAATGGAGTTGTGCAGCATGTTGATTTGCAATGAGCATGGTGTGGTGACTGCCTGCATTAAGTGGAGGGGCTTCTACCACATGCACACCAAAGCAGAAAAATTGAAGCAGCAGTCAGATAGCACAGAGTTAGGTGTAACCGTACACTGATTTTCTCTTTACAGTTCAGCAGTGTAAGTTTTATGAGATACAGCAACAAAACCATATCTAAGAATGAAAAATTCATTTGTGAATTTTTACTTTTTGCTCCAAAAAAGTACATAAGACTGAACACACCTTTAATAAGTCCCTTTTCTTGCAATGTTTTCAAGGAGGGTCTTCGGGAGATGAACTTCTTTAATCTGCTTTTAACTCGGTTTCTGTCATTTGTGTCAGAGGCACTGTAGTTCAGCCTGAAAACTAGAGGAAATCGAAAGAAAAAGCTTCAGTGAAACGGTATTTTTAAACTAATAGTAGTTTGCTCAAGTATCCTTAGAAAATAAAGGCCATAGCCACCCTAGTAAAATCATGCGGTAGGTCAGCAGCATAGCTGGTTGGATAGTACAAAACGCCTGATTAATACTTTTGTGAATAAACACAATGAGTTCACTCTGCTGGTTATTCAGAGAGTTGTATTATTTATTGCCCATAAGTATTTGGATGGCGACCAGTGTACTCATGAAATGTTCACGAATCCCACAAGTTTCACATGGATGATTTTTCAACTAAAACTCTGGACTCAAAGTGTGCTTTGCACTATTAGCTATATAGTACTTGTTATGGGAAAGGATGGCTGGCTACACCACTAGTGAAGGACTGAATTCTCTTGCCAAGATGGATTAAGAGTTATATATATATTTAATGCAGTTATAGAAAACATGGCTATATGCCATGAAATGTGTGCAAGATGCATTAATTTATGGAAAGAAAAGTATTCCTGTCCTAATGATTATATTTTATTATATTTAGGCATTTACAAAACTGAGAAACATTTTGAGCTCAATTTATTCCTGCTCTGTGTCAAAAAGACATAGAACCCAGCTGCAGAAAATCCCCTGGAGGAAGTTTCAAAGGCATAAATTTAACAACTTCTCTGCTGAGGTGCTTACAGGGCACCATCATAGTTATCAAAATAGGCAGTATTAGTAGGAAGGAGAAACTCAGCATGCTCCAGAAGCAGCAGCGATGCCATGGGAAGACCTTCTCCAAAGGTTTCCCCAAACAAGCAGATTTTTAGTTTTCTAACAAATCACCTGAGCCTCACCACCCTTGACTAACCCTTGCCCTGCGTCCTGAGCTCTCTCACCCTGCCCAGTCCCCCAAATGCTGGGCAGGCTAATGGGGCAGCCAGAGCTGTACAGCCTTCCCTGGCAAGGACCTCCAGCTGAGAGAGGGGTGGCTTCTGCTTTCTGAGGCAAGAACAGCTTTCCATTTCTCCTGAAAATCAGTCAACCAATCAGTCCCCCAAAACACAGTATTCTGAGCAAGTTGAACTCACAGGAGTTGGTCCATTGTCCCTTTGACAGAATTTCTAAATAGTATCCTGGATAATTTAGCTGAGGTTACAGAGATGCTCCCTAACCTCCCCATCCAGATTGAATCTCCCCTATAATGCAGTGATCTTCATATAGAGGATCCAAGGGAAGAGAGAGAGCAAAAATAAAATTATGCTCAATGTTATTGGGCTATTTTGTAGCAAGAAGTTTTGCATAAGTTATAAACAGAACCAGAATGTTTAAAGGTGCACAATTATAAAACAATGGCAAGCTAAAATAACTGGTTAAGCAACAGTAACAACCCTGGAATATTGTGGTTTACATTACAAATCTGATTTTAACAGCCAAACTTATAAAATGGTTTACACTTTGCTGTTGTCAAGGGAGAAAAACTTGCCAAATTGTTCATTTTAAGTAAATAGAACATAGCCAATTAAGGAAAGCAATACTTAAACACATGCCTACGATGATCAGAGCATAGTTTGCTTCTGATTTCACTACTGATTTTAACAGAAGAGTGCTCCATTTTCCCACAGCACTAAAATGACCCCACACATACTTCCACAAACTAGTAATCACACAGGACAAATAAAAGGACACTTTACTGGAAAATACACAGCTTGGTACAATAATCCATCACTTATGAAAAATAGAATTCACATTTTTTAATGGTAGCATTCTTGGAGTGATGTATCATAGAATATAAAGATTAGCATTCAATTGATGGTTGGTGCTTTTTTAACATTATAGTGGAGGACTTTTTGTGTGAAATTGAGCAATCCTTGGCAGGGACAAGCTAAAATTCCAAGTCACTTGGCTGTGCTATAAAAAGAACAACAAATGGATGTTTCTAATTCTGCATCTTAATGGTACTTTGAAACAGTGAAGTGAATTGTATCCAGTTTGGGGACCCTCTCGTTGCTTAGGGTCACTCTGACCATAGCGATTCATATTTAGGTTTGCTTTTTCCTGACTTAGAGTGAAGCTTCCCCAATGCAAATGATGCAGGAGTGAAAACACCTCTTAAGTCACTTAAGATGCCTGCCACATTTCCCATTCTGCAGGACTCTGAAGCGTTTGATGTCCGCTTGAACCACATGCTTAGCTCTAAGTATACACCAGATTTGTTAAGATATTTTAACTGAAGTGAACATGGTCGTACTGTGAATGGCAGGATAGGGGATCTGTGACTTGTCAGCAGGGTAAAGATACTTCTGTTTAGAAAGATGCATTACCCCAGCTGGAAGTTTGGTACCTGAAACAGCAAATATTGTGTTAAAACTACATCTAGAGGTTGGAATAATTATTGTCATGGACACTTTTGTAAGTTCTATGTTGAGTTGTATAGCACATAGTTAAAAACAGCAGCAAAGTTAATTTTGATGAATTTCTTATTTTATTCTATTAAACATGTGTGAGTCACCAGAGGGAAACTCCAAGCCTCCCAGAAATTCAAGGGTTTAGATAGCATGTTCCAAACCCAAGCTTAGCCAGAAATATTCTTGTTGGGATCTCATTTAGAAATATTCCTTCTCTTGCCAAACCATTCTTCTCGCGATATCCCCACATTAAAATGACTTTGCTATTATATTTGGAAATACAAAGAGGACCAAATGTTGCTTCCAAGAGAAAAAAAGTAGTTATAAAACTCAAAAACCACAATAAATATTTTTTGGAGTACCTTCCTTTTAAAATTTCAGGGTCTGGATTTGGCCAGAAGAATCCTCCATGAAAGAGGGCTGGCAAACATCAAACAACATAAAAAAGTGGAAAACAGTTCCATACAGGAGTAAAATAGGACACTTAAGGACCTAAGTCTCAAATAATAGGAAATAAAATCTACTGCTCATTCTGCTGTATGTTCCCTAACATAAACTGCACAGGTGTGTCATTTCACAGAAATTTCACAGAATCATTTGATTCATTGTACTGAATAAAGTCATATCCTCAATTTCTGAAGCTACTTACACTGACACATCCACATAAATGCTTCAAAACCACCACAGAACAGACCGATAATCCCCCTCCCTTTACACCGACTCTTCAATTAAGTATTTCTTATATTGCGCTAGGAGCTTTTGAGACAGAAAAAGGAAACACATGCTTGCTCTTGTTGGGCCAGGGCTCTTTACGGTACATGTAGAAGGGAACCCAACAGAGTCCAATATTATGCTAAATTTCTTCTGCTAGTGCAAGTGGGTGCAAGGACAATTGAATTGAGCAGCAAAAGCATAACCTGAATACTGACTGACTTTCACGTTTGGCTGGAAATAAAGTCAGACCCTCAGATCTAGAAAAGGATTTCTGATGACTTTGGTCACTTTGTTAAGTCTCTATTTATCCCACAGGTGGGAAAGGTATGAAGGGACAAATGAAAAACATGGCAAGATCTTTTCTGCGGACAATCTGCTCTAGAATTAAGATACATTACATCACAACAGCCTGTCACATCAGGGAAGTGTAATACAGATTGGGTACAAAAAGAAAATAGTATAAACACATTGTTAGGCATAAAAGAAAGAACACATCTTTGGCCCTTAATGTTGGATACACTGTAATAACATCAGCTGAATTAGGAAGGATTACTATAGGCTAAATTCTCTGAAAAAAAAAATTGCACCAAGAAAAAAACTGACCTGTCTTTATTCAGGCCTGTATAAATCCTCTGAATATTTATTCAATGCCACAACTCTAGCCTTAAAATTCCTAATAACATATAAATACCAGGCGTATCATGTAAAACCACAAAATAAAGTCTGCACAAGAGTTTTTGCATAAGACAACAGGTGGAAGGAAAGAATTAACGCATCACCTCCAAATCACACAGTTTTGCAGAACTAGTACCATCAAAGTCAACGGAAGTTTTGAGATGGAGAGATGAAGAATTACTTGCTATAATTTAATGCACTAAATAGTATATGTGATGCAATGAGAGTAAACATATTATAATTGAAGCAGGGTTAAGCAGTGGCTAACATATTTGCAAGGTGAAGTTACAAAAGCCTTTCTCCAGGGTTTTGGCACGGCCACAACTAAAATAACCAGTCAAGGCTCTAACGTTTTCAGGGCAAGGATCAAAATTTTTATGTGATTACTTTCTGTGAATTTGTTCATGTACCTAGACAATATATTTCTAGCAGACTGTTTTTCCTGGGTGTGATGCTCTGGGCAGAGCCTGAGTGATTCAGAAAGTAAAATCTTTTAATATGTTCTAAACAGCCCCATATTTTATTAGCAAGATTTTGTAACTCCATATAACATGATTTCACATTCCTTCCAATAACTTTTATTTCACTCTTAATTTACAAAACATTTATATCTAATCCCAAGGGTTTACCTATGATTAATTCCTGCCAGGTACAGTATATCTGAACACTTCTAACGTGTTGAAAGCATTGGTTTTTGAAGAACTATCCATTAATGACTTTCTGAACTGTGACAATGGATATTGACAGTGCTTGTCAGACTAAAGCACTATTGATTCTCTCACATCATGTGTACTGCAAAACCAATTTCTTCCAAGTACCTCTTCCTAACTGAAATACATTATTACGATGCCTATCTGTTTATTATAACACCCAAAATTATCGTATGTAATTCATTTGGATGGAAAGGGCTCACACAGAATGAAGAGCAGCAGTGGGAGTGGATAAGGCATTAAAAGATTCAAGCAGCTTTACATTCCTACCTGCTCTTCCATTGGCCTTGTTCTGCATAAAAAACCCCACAACTAGTCTGGACCATGCAAATTTTTTTTAATACTCTTGAGGACTTTAAAATTTCGGGAAGTTCCTAGAAATGGAAATTACTTGTAGTACAATGATAACACCCATAAACTGAGATTTAATAATTCTTTTCCCAAGGAATACTGAAAGTTGCAATCTTGACCACTCAAAATACAGAGTACATTGACCAAAATCCTAGCGGTAACTTTCTTAAAATACGTATGAACAGATCCATGGGCTTAACAGTTATCTCTGATGTCTTAAACTAATCATTTTCTTAAGTGCTTTACAGACTCACATCCAGAGTCCTCACCAGCATCTTGTAGGACTGAATCAAAGCCGAGATGGCAAAAGGGGAGGTAGAAGTAGGTCTCTTGACTTTGGATAATGAAAGTGCCAGTCTAACAGCAGGACTATCACATATGTGCGAAAATATTAATTTAAAGGAATTAATTAGTTAATTAATTTCAAGTAAAGGGAATGCTTAATTGCTGCGTGGCTCATCCTTCTGAAAAAATATATCTTAACATGCAGAGGCGTATGACTATGCCTACATTCCAGGAGACACAGTAATTTAAGAATGTATAATGACTCATGACTTTAAGTTTTATTGGATTTCATTGGAACTCAGAATTCAACATTTCTTCAGATTTTTTTGGCCTGCAGCAGATGTGAAACTACTGCTAGTCCTTTAAGGAAGGATGCATTATTACCTGTATAAATGGTCAGGTTTTCAACCAGCACCAAAGTTTTGAGAGTGACAAAACCAAGTCCCTGCCTCCCTCCTTTTCTTTGAGATCCTCTGAGATGGAGTCAATAAAGTCTGCTCACTAAGGATAAAGAATTCACTTCACCTACTTCATTGAGCTAAAGACTTTTGTCAGTCATCCTATTTAATCCCTTAGTGAAATTCCTGGGCAGGTCTCGTGAGTTATCCCCACACTATAATTACTATATCTTTTTTTTAAAAGAGTAAAATGAGAGGCAGATACATGGGCTGCTTAAAGACACTACACAAATATTTGGTGGGGAAAATGCAGGAATCAGGCATCACCCCTGATCCTTGTTTACGATAAGCTTTAAAATTACAGGTTTTGTGATTGCAGAGCATAGACCCAAGAACTGCAGCATCAGGTAACAAAATGGGTATCACTGGCCAGGAGGTGCCAGGAAGATTTGGTTTGCATGGGCACCAAAGGACCTGAAGTCATTCAGGTTTATGGTCTTAAAACAGATATTTGCCACAGCAAGTATATCTGCATTTACAAATGTTTATGAAGCAAGCTTAGAAAAAAACAATAGGAAAAAGAAAACAGTGATTATGTAGCACAAATAATTTTTCTGTAATATGACAGCCTAACAACTTAAGAGCTCGGTAGTGTCATTACACTTGGTGAAACTTGCATGCATTAGCAGTAAAGATTCAATACAATGACTATATAATTCATATTTTGCATCATGCTCTGATGCATATAAACTTTTAAAAAAATTTTGTCCCCCACTAATAATAAATGGATAGTGTGTTAAATATCACTACACGCTTACATTGTGAAACAAACTGGCACACCCCACCCAGCTTTTTTTAGTAGTATGCGTACCATAAATATTTAGAAAAGTAAAGCGATATTTCTGAGTACGTATTGCATTTATAAAGGAAGATCATACCAAACTAACCTGATATCTTTCTTTAATAAAATAAATGGGTTTTTTTAGAAAAGGAAAATGCAATAGGACAAACCTAGCTGGACTTGACACGATGCCAAATAGGAAATTATTAGTTAAACTAGAGAAGATGGAGAGAACTAAAACAGTAACTGTGAAGTGACTAAATAAGGTATTAAAATGAGCTTTGTTGAAAGGAGAACTACTGTATTGAAAGAAAGTTACCAGTGCAAGTCCTTAAATATTCTTGGAGCTGAGCTTTGTGTTTTCATTAATGACTTCAACAGAAAAAGTAGGAGCATTCAAAAAGTACTTGTTGGCAACTCAAGGCTGGGAAGCATTGTCAGTTCAGACAAGAATCAGGATATCAGACAAAACCTTGGTGACTTTGAGACTGGAAGCTGGAGAAACCAGATTAGACCTAATACTACCCAAAGCATGGTCAGAGAAGGATTAAGACAAAATATTTCCCTCTTATGAGTGTGCAACCTTGGACACTCCTGTGTGTGAGATGGGAATTCATGCCAGGAAAGGTGCAGGCAGCAGCCATGAGAAGTACCAGGAGAACGGGCTGCTGAGCTTTCAAAAGCAGACGAGGAGCTTGGCATGTTTGGCCAGCTAGAAAATGGCTGAGAAAGGCTGTGATTGTTCTCTATGAATTTGCTGGTGGGGGTGGGAAAAGGAGCAGGAGACGAGAAGAGGACAGCAGGGAGGGAGAAGAGCTGTTTAAACTGAAGAACAATGTTGGCACAAGAATAAATGAGTATAAACTGGCCATAATACGAAGTTCTAAAACACCCTTTCAAAGAAGTTGTGGTGGTAAATAAAACTAAAAGAATTTAAGATGAAGCTTAATAAATTTATGAAAGGGGACACAGAACACGGTACCTTGTGACAGGAGGGACTGGACTAGATCATCCAGGACACGCCAAGCCTTTCTTTCCACAATTTTTTGAGTATTGTCACACTATTAGAAATGCTATTATACACACTTAACTTGAATATAAAAACCACAATGCCAGAAATCAATGAGCTTGTTTTATTCATACAGTGTGACCAGTTTAGGTTCATCTAATGTAAAACATGTGGGACGTGGATGAAATCTGCTGCAGTACATACAGTCAGACTGTTCAGGCTCTAGGAAGAGAGAGTACAGCGTGCTTAGGAAGGAGAAACTGGTCTCTCCGAGTCTGCGTCAGGGATTCGGACTCTTGACAGAGTCTCTTTGCAAAAAGCTACAGTCTTTTATCCCCCTTGTCCTGAGGAGGGCAGTTTTGTATGAGCACACATCACTGAAGACTCATCTGATCTCGAGCCTCCTTCGCTAGCCACTTTCTATAAATCTGCAGGTAAAGAGTGACCAAACTACAGATGAATACGGGCAAAAGTCAGGAGCGTGATGGACGTACTTTCTGCATTTGGCACACTTCTCTCCTTTGGAGAGGGTTACTAAAATTCCCCGGAAAATACTCAATAACTTGGATGGTCTAACACATAGGAGTTGAAGAGCAGCCCTGCCCTTCACTACCTGGGTGACTCAGTGCTGCCCTGTTCCAGTGTTTTCAGCCATACAGTCTTATCCCACTCATATAAATTACGATAGTTATAGAAGAAAAAAAAAAGGCAGTATTTGAATTAATGACTTTTGAAGTTGACATATATAATATAAAAAGAAAACAAACATGCAGTTAAAGGCTGAGGAAGATAGAGCAAGGAACTGAAGAGTTGAACAAGTAATTTACAACAAGTAATGCATTCAGGGTTTTTTAGAATATGGAGTTCTGTTTGTTTTCTTCTGTTGTGGAATATATGTCAGTAACTTGCAAATCTTTAAGCTTACCTCCTGCCTGAGTTAGTCTAAAAAAACCTTTTTCAAC
The DNA here is from genome assembly GCF_030936135.1 of Gavia stellata. Lineage (NCBI taxonomy): Eukaryota > Metazoa > Chordata > Aves > Gaviiformes > Gaviidae > Gavia > Gavia stellata. Next base: position 5,323,916 of record NC_082601.1, read on the forward strand.
CCTTTGCAAATAGTATGAATAGTCATCATTTACATTAAATTGCTCAGACAAAAGGACAAGAAAATTATACGGTTCCTTTTTCTACCAGGAGCACCAGAATGACTGTTACGCCAAAAGAAAACCCTGGAAGTGGCTGGGTACTGCTGGCCATGTGTGCACTTTTAACTTCAAAACCTACGGATAATTCTGCCTTATGCTTTGGAAAACAAACTAATTATCTGTAAAGAACAAGGGAGACTTGGCATTGCTGTATTTATATCACCCTTGTTAAGAGTCATACAAATGGTTCATACATTTAAATTTAGACATGCATTTGGATACCTTGTTGAATCTTTTATTCAGATCCAATCTTATGGGACCTTTCCGGAAAGAATATCATACCAAAGAATTTTCTTTTTATTGAGATTCTAATCAATTACATTTTGTACTTCTAAATTTAAAAAGTAAATTATTTTAAAATTTAATTAGTATTTCCATTGCACTCAGCCTCCAATTATATTCATAACTTTACATTTTTTGCCCCATGATGAACTTTTAATGCTTCTCATACAATCAAGGATAGAATTAATTCGTAGTGCATAAGTTATGAAAACGAACATGTTAAAATTGTTTATTTCCGATGAGAAATGGTAGTGACATTCATTTGTATATTTGTTGTTTCAAACCACAAGTTCTAGCATATTTTTCTCTTTTAATACAATAAGTTTAGTACTTTCCAGTGAATGTAGATGTGATATTTTATGAAGGAGAAAGGCACACCCATTATCTTTAAAGTAATCAAAAAATATCTAGCCAAAGAGCTGAAATCCATTTGCTGTACTCTGTTTATATGTCAACTCTACTTTATCAAATTATCTCTACTTCAATTAAATCATTAGAGTAAGTATAACTGAACAAAAGATCACCCATGAGCTCATTTTTAAAAAGAGTAAGTCGACAGATTTAAGAATCCTTTTTATTTCTTACCTTAAGTGAAAGTTCTGGTAACAATCTTCAACATCTATATTCACATAAATATAAAGCTTAGACAGAATGACCCTTACTGCCATCAACTTCATTTTATGTTTCTATATAAATGATTTCTATTTGTTAAAACACAACTGATTTTCAAACTTTTCAGCAGTTACAGCTCTTAGCTTCCAAGGTAGTGTCAGAGTTGCACTGCGAGGACGCAGGAAAGACTTCCACTAAAGGTGTTTTAGGATCTGCATAAAATAAACATTAAAACATGAAACAGATCAAATGGAGGCTATAGCTTTTGTGTGAGCTTACCCTACGGCGGCTGTTAGTGGGAGAAGCTGCCTGGTGAGATATGCCATGGGTCAGCCTCTTTCTTGGGCTGAGACAGTGTAATAATTACAGAAGGAAAAGGAAAGCCCAGAACGAAGCTGCTGGTATATTTAGCCACATACAATGTTATAACAGTTTATGTTGTAAATTTGACTGCTTATCTGAAAGCTCTGATCCCAGTGTGTTTCTTAAGTAAGGTGTGGGGTTTTTTAGCATTAACTTTATCGGAACTTGGTCTTCTAATAAAGATCGGGTCATACTTCAGTTGTGTAACAGCGGATAGAAACTATACGTTGCCCTCTCTCTCCCTGATGCTACCAAGCGCAGCTTTGGCCAAGGTGCAAGATGGGCTGGGAACATCTCTTCTGGCTTTCTGCAACACCCACCCACTCTCCCTACAATCCAATGGTGGCTCCTTCTCACCCCAGAGGCAGCATGAGGGCCACATCTGGGGTGGTACAGTTAAGACAGGAGTCCAAAGAGGACACACGGATGTGTTCACCTGAAGGCATGAGTAACTGGGACCCCAGAAACGAGCACGTCCTACACTGCTAGTGCAACAGGTTTGCTGCAGCAGGTAGCTGGGACCCCAAGTCTGCCTCGCCCTTGCGTAGGGGCTCGGAGGGGGACACCCCCAGAGTCACTGCAGGGCTTGCGGTAACATTTAGTACTTCATCCAATCCCCAGAACAGCTGCACTGGAACAAGCTGCCTGAGCAGGCAAATAATTACTATATATCTCGATCTTTTCCTGAAATAAAATCAGTCCAGTCACCACCACAACTTTGAGACACTTCAATCAGCTACATGTGGGGTTTGCATGGGTGCACTGACCCTATGTTTGACCAGCCATGGTTAAAACTCAGACAAAATGTTAAAAAGATACAATAGAAGGCTGTTTTAGCTTTAAAATTAATGTTCCAGCTGACAAACTGCACAGGGACTTAACCTACTTTAGAACATATTTAATAGCATAATTTAGTCTCTAAAAAGAAAAGCAAAATAACTAATGATGGACAAATTTAGAGGTCGAATCTAGTTCAGATAAACATTCAAAAGTTCAGATGTTTAACCAAACCTTATCTTGTCCATGAAAGCCTCAACTGAAGAGCTCTATCAAATATAAGCAAAGCACAGAAGATTGTGGAAACTTTTCCTTACAGAAGGAAAACTATTATCAGGAACCAGCACCTTATTGCAGCACTCACGTGTTAAGCAGTTAAGCATCAAAGCAAAAGCAAAACATTTTCAGAAAACTGCTTCATGGAAGTAATAATATTTGGATGCAATCCAATACAGAGAAATGAAAATAATATTAAGGGGAAAGATAATACAAATGCAATTAGACTATCAACCAATAAAACTTAATCTATGCTTGATAGTTGAAACCTTCCAAGCTTAGAGAGAATAAGGAAACTGCAGATCAGAGGACTCTGCCTTTTGAAGTCTTGCTGTCCAGATCCTGGGGACCATTATCTAGCTGAGTATTTTAAAGACATTATGAATATTCTGTCACAGAATTAGAAAGCTTTATTATTATGAATGAGCTGTAACTTGAGCAGGGAGAGCTACAGATGAATTCCAAGTAAACGATTGTTTGGAAAAGGTGAATTCTGCTAACTTAGTTTTCTGGACTAAAACCCTCAAAATAAAAGACGTGATTTCAAAGAATGTTTTCATTGTGGATTATTAATAACAGAAAATATGACTCTAATGGATCCTCTCCATCTTCTCCACTGATTACAGATGATTTTCAAAAAAGTGTACCAGATGAGATGAGACCATTGCTCTGTCTTGCCTGGTACTGTTTCTCACGCAGCAGGAAATATCTGCTACAGTACCCCAGAGGAAAGCAAAATTCAAACAAATGATGCAGCAAACCAGTGGTGCTTCAGGATCCTTTCCGTTTCTTTCCCTTTCCCCATGTCACCACCTGGACTCCTCTCTTCTTAAGCCTGTCCCTCATCTTTTCTTCTGTCTCTATCCCTCAAGCCACTTGGGCAATTAACAGAAAAATTTACTTTTCTCATAATTGAACCCCAAATTCAAACTATTGGGTGCCCCCAATCTGAAACCTAGCGAAAGATTTTTTAAGCAAGACTTAAACTCCCAGTTCAGAAATTACTAACGTGTAACTTACATTAAGAGCAAAGTTGCAACAATAAATCAAGTGTCCCACGGTTTTTTATTGTGCCTTAATATCAGTACTACCCTTGACCCATCATACTCAATGATCTTCAGATAACACTGTATAACAATTCAGGTATTACAGTGTTTTCATTATTTCTCCATTAATTTTTAGCGCTATCTTTCAATTTTCATTCAAACTCATCAACTGAAATACCTTCATATGAAGAAAGGAAGGTAGAAGCATTATAGCACCCTAAAATAATCATCTTCAATTTTACATAGACAACAAAGATACTATAGATATGTTTTCACACAAAAATATAGACAAAGCTTACTTTTGCAGGAATGGAACTTCGTAACTTCTTGGAAACCATAGCAATGAGACAAAGATTTTGATTTGAGTGAATGTATCTACAGCTCAGATAGAAGACAGTCAAAGAGTGATCTTGAGATCATCACCCGCACTACTTAATTTTTAGTCAACTTTCTGGTCCTTCCAGCTATCTCTTCCCAAGACAAAACCTGGCTGCTGTTCAGGAGCCAGTTTACTGCAGAGACTCCACCCAAAAGGTATTATGGCCAAGACAGCACCAAGTTTCTTTGTCTCTGCTTTAGTCTGCCCTTTAACTCTTATCCCAGAAGGCACTTTACCTTCAAGCATAATATTCCATGTCTACATATCAGTCACATTCACCACAATGTTTTAAAAGCACCAGGCTGGTAGGATGCGTATAACCATCAGTTTGTATCAGACAAACACATTAACAACACCAGGCATCACAAGGTGACCAAAGAAGATCTGAGGAAAAGGTTTACCCGATTAGGACCCAGCCAGTCTGTCCTAGGAAGAGCAAGCATGGAGCGATGCGGAGGCAAGCCACATGTTCCTGCCCCTTGAATGGAGTCTTTTATTATAGATACCCACCAAGCTAAAGGTTAACTTGCTCTGATTTATATTTTTGTACCTCAAAGACTGCTAAATGGCAAATGAGCCAATGTGCATCTGGCTGCTCTCCTTTTCTGAGCTGCCTACATCTGACCACCTTCCCTTAGGCTCTGGCTTCTTGGACTGGAATATAACCTTCTTCGGCAAAAGTGAATGTAAAACGTACGATTGCTATGTGATTGCAACGTATATGAACTATAAAGCTTTACACGCAGGGACATACTCTCTAGAGGCCTTCATACCTGCATGCTTTTTAAACTATTTCTGTGTTCTGGACAAAACGTCTTGATCAATTTGAAGAAGATAAGCCTTTTTCTCTCCAAGGTTTTCTTTTAAGTGTATTAGCATTGGAGTATTTTAAATTGTTTAAATTTATTTAAATGTGCTGTTTGAGAAGAGTTGCTCGGTTTTATAAGAATGTTACTTTTCCGTATAAATTGAATATCTTTAAAATTAATTGCAAAAACTGTTATCACATGTAGGAACACATATTCTATAAAAAGGCTTAAGGCAGGCTTGCTCTGTTTTTCATGGAGGTTGCATTGGCTGCAAAAGATTCAAGGACAGCAGGACCTACATGTTCTGGTTGTTTATTTTTTATCTCTAAAAAAGTGGCCATGAAACAGGTGAATACAATACCTAGGCTGTATCAGGAGGGATCTTTCATTTCCTTATGGAAGAGTGAATTCCACTTCCCACAGCTGTGGGAGGACTTTACCTTGAATATCCATGTGCAAGAAATATGGACTGAAACTTGGGGCAGATTAAGAAAAAGGCTAGTTGAGATGATCAAGAAAAAGAGCAGCAGCCTATTGTAGGAGAGACGACAACAAATCTTGGCTGGCTTAGTCTACCAAACCACGCAGGAGAAGGAATACAACTGCTCTCTGTAACTCTGTTTGGGGTAGTACACCTGAGACAGAAAAGAACTGCTGAAAATAAAGAGCTAGCTAAATGCTGACACAAGAACACATTCGTACCACAAGTCCATTTAGGCTGAAAATTAGAATGCTTTCAGCTTGAAAACTGAAGTTTTGGAACATTTTTCCAGCATGAGCTGAGGGGCAAAAGCATTACTACTGAATTTCATTAATTATGAAAGGAATCAAATGAGGTAGTTGTTTTCAAGAACTGGGGAATTGATTCATTGCTACAAAAAGTCTGTCTGAGGCAGATAATGCTATATTACACTTTTCAACAACAGTAAAGCAAGTGAATTCCTCTTGGGTGAATCCTGGGCACACTTAAGACAATGGCCAATGGAATTAATTAAATGGAGCCAAATTTCCTTGGTGGTGAGGGGAGCTGCTCACGTGTCATAGCGTTCTCTTCAGCATCAATATTTAAAGCCAGCTAGTTGGAACCTTTTACTTAATTGAGAAACAACACAGCATTTAACCCTTCAGTGATATTCCACCCTTTGGCTTTCAGAGGTGGGATCTGTTTACCTGGCACGTTAGCAGGCAGCTGGTGGAACAAATAGGAGAACCTGCGAAGCACGTTCTTTTTTAAAGCATTAATACTCCCTGTCCAGGAGACAGTACCATGCTTTCAGCCATTAAGTTGGTCTTTAAATATTTGGGATTGGGGGTTGTAATTTAAGTGAAATACATCCTCCAACCTGGAGGGTATAAACATTTAAAAGATTTCACCATAGGGAAAAAGGTGAGTCTGGGCAGTAGGTATTCTTATCTAGAGCCTGATTTATAGTCCCTCTAATTGAGCTTAATTTAGACTTTTATAACCTAAAAGCCTCCTTATTTCTATCACATTCCTCCCAAAGTACCAGGAGGATTGCATCTGGATTAGTTATAAATATTAGTGAAACCTCAGAATACAGTGCAGCCTGAGAATCATTTTTCTGGCTACAAACTTGCAATCAGGGTAGTCATGTCAATAATTACCATGAGAGGCTTCAGAATTAGGCTCACAGGAATGACGGAAGGCTGGGCTGGCTCTTCCTTCACAAAGAACAAAGCTCAGCAAGTCCTTCTCACTTGCTCTAATTCTGACCTCTCTCCAAAGGCAGTAGTCTAAAATATTTCCTCTTGCAGTGAAAATGCCTGCATCTATTTAGGTGTTATGAGTTGTCAGTCTATATTCTTTCCCTGTAGAGGCGAAATATTGGAGATGTAGAAAATGGAGATATACTGACGATGCAGGTGATGGAGGGTCAAGCAGATGTAACTGCATTGTCTATTGCTTTAAACTATAAAAATCATGACATTTTACATAATATACATCAAACTTTAGTTTTGCTTCCTAATGGAAACAAAGAGCTACTTAGTAAGAAATTAAGAGAATACACCGAACGGGTGCAAGCCATGTTGGATAACTGGGCTTAAAATTGATAGTGAGAGCACATATCTTTTCCTCGTATCACAGGAGTCAACCTCGCTTTCAGTACATGGAAGGGGCACAACTGCTCGACTCCAGTAATACCTAAAATGCTCATGATTTCTTTGTGATTGCTTTTTCTGAAGCAAGTGTCTGTTTGAAACAACCTCTACACATTTTTCCAAAATGTAGTTTTCTTAAACACTGTGTCAGTGTGTGTAGTTCAGTAGGAAAAAACTTAGAGTAATTGTGACTATCCAGTCTCTACTTGCCCCCATATCAAATTTATCTTGAGTGTACGTGTAGGAGTTTATTTTGTTAAGAAAAATAGATGGTGTCTCTCTCTTCTTTGCAACAAAGAAGAAATATGGATTTGGAAACCTTGTTTTTTTCTTTAAACTTAAGACCTTCAGTAGTGTTTTGAACAAACCTAAAGAGATTTTAAGACAGACATTTTGTATTATAACATTCCCATGGGTCGTATGTATGATCGTCTTTACTAAAGCTCCTTTCAGTCCCAGTTGAATAAATATGCATTTTATTTCACTAATCTTGAAACAACAGGAATAAAGTTTACCCAGGTCTTTTATACCTCAGAGAACAAAACAAATACTACAAGTCTTTAGAGAGAAAGGATATACAAAAGGGCTTGAGGTGAATGTTTCAAAGCAAATACTCTCTAAACGATGTGCAAATTATTTCAGCACTTGAACATGATTTATGAAAAGGGATTAGTCCACTGAAACAAGAACCCAGTTTAAACTGTTGGGTTTCAAAGTCAAAGATGAGAAGCGTTCGCTGGAAAAAGCAGAAGAAACCGGATAGTAATCTATAGTGAGGATTTCTGATTGATTTTCTTTAACTAACTCAAACTTACATTAGCTATCACTGTCATTCATACTTAACTGTGGTGGGCAGTATAAAATGCCTTCTTTTATGATATAATTCTCCATAAAAATGAAGTATGCAATAGTGATAATTAAGTAATAATGAGGTAATTAATAACTTGGTGACTGGCTCTCTATTTACTAGTATGCCCCGTAAATGAGCACCAGGAATATGAAACAATTAAAGATTATCCAAGCTCAAACAGATAACTTTTCCAGAGAGTTGTGTGTCAGTGAGCAGACCAATGAGTCACAGGTCACATCTATAATAATACATTATATTATATTGTAATATTCCCACATACTCTTCACGTAATGGGTAAGAGCTACTCTTAAGTACTATAAAAATGATCACTTTTATGTAATTGTAAAGATTAATAAGTGAGCTAACTTCTCATGGTTCTATAATGACCCTGCTGTTCTAGTAGGTAAAGGAAAATTTAATGATCCTGCTCAAATATGATTAATATCGAACTTTTTCCTGACTAAAAATCTGGACTTGGTTCAATAAAAATGAATTAAGTGAACATGCACTGATTTCCCTGCCAAACATTTATATGGAAGTTGGTTATGCCCAATTTAAAAATATGCTTTTTCAACCCAAATAGTAAACCCTGGAAGGATTTTGGAAAGTGAAGTAGAAATAAAACAAAGGATTAAGGAAACATTATATTATAATTGATGGAAACAGGATATTCAAATTCAGGAAAAATCCTTTTTTTTTTTTTTTTTTTTGAGAACTAGTCACGACCAGTTGTGATTTTGGGTGCAACATAATCTCCTATTATCAGTGGAAATGACACAATTTGTTTCTGAATTTGGCATGCTTTGTTTCCAAAATGCCAATATTATTAATTCTTTGTTGCTGAATCAGTATTTTCCTAAGCTTTAAGAAAAGAGCATACCTATAGCAAAAGTTGCAGAGAAACAGGGAGTAAAAATATGTCAAAAAATAAGTTTAGTCCCTATGGTACAAATATGAATGCTCCCACCCTCCGTAAACAGCGTGTTGCATTTTCTTTTTGTGGGCTTTTTTCAGTGTCTGAAGCTGACTGCATTCCTGTTGATGCAATAAAAATAAATGCCACAAACATACAAGCTGCAGAGTGACAAAATTAACATTGCAGTAGGAAGCTGCATATTTACATATAGTTTTCATTTTGCTTTCTGTTTTAATTGCTGTCATTGGAAATGCTGCACTAATATACATTACTGCTTTATATTTCTTGGTTTTATTAAAAGTAATAAAACTGACCTATACATAACGCTAACATTGTAATGTAATAATACTCCCTAAATAGCATCCATTTGGCTTTGAACTTCACATCTAACTAAAATAAATGGGCTGGGAAGGGGAAAGAATTCAGACCTCATCAGAGCTAACAAAGAAATGGAGTGATTTCCCACTTCTGCCGCTATAATTAGCCCCCTTATCACAGAAGTAACCCTACGTGGGTGAAGGACTCCGTTAGCTACTGTGGAATCCGGCCCTCGACAGGTTTGGCCGAGCCGGTAGAACCTCTCATTACATCCCAGGATATGGTCTCCCATCCTACCGGTCTCTTCATGTGTTACAAAGGAAGAGAGAAGAATCACACAGGCTCCTCTCTCAGCACTGCCTGTAATTAGGCAGCCGTTTTCTAGGAACGCTAAATGATGCTTTCAACAAAATAAGTTTCTGGGTTTTTTTCCTCCTGCTATTACACAGCTGAAGCCGTGCAAATACATGTGTTTGTGCCCTGGTAACCATCCCTTCCCTCTGCGGAGAAACAATAGCCTCAGCGACCCAGTGTTTGCCACAGAAATATCCAGTCGTGTGCGGTGACAAACTTTACATCCTCCCGCAAGCCCTCGGATGAAGCTTTAGCCAGGGAAGGAGCAAGCACTATGCAGAGCCAGAAAGGGTTAAAGCTCCACCGTCTTCTCCAGTTCTCCCATCACGTCCACTGAGAGACCAAAATGGGTTTCTGCTGCTGGTTCCTCCCCCCCCCCGCCGCACATTGTACAGTCTTAATTATGTAACAAACTGCATTCAGAGATGATTCTGGATGTTTTAGTAATTACTTCGCAATATTTACATGCCATGTTTCAAGTTTCAAAATTTAGCCTTCTGAAGTAACGAAAAGTGAGCGAAACGAGAAAAGCAACTTTGGGTAATTTTAAAATACACACACAGTCCTCAGCTAAATACTAGGGGCAGGGTGCCTGACTTAAACTGGAGCTTTTAAGAAACCAAAGCAGATTTCAGAGCCCGGATGACTTTGTCGCAAGTACCTCAGAAGGCAAATCAAAGTTATGATCCAGAGGCGGTTATTTTTTCCTTGATTAAAAAGATGCGAGGAGGCCTGCTCTGCCTCTTAACGCTGCCCTGCGGCCGTTCTCCAGGGAAGCGTGCGAGGGCTGTGGCATCCCGTCGCCCTTTGGGACTAAAAAGGCCCATGGCTCCCTGTTGGAAGTGCAAGAGGAATGTAGGTAAGCAAAATATCATTATTTGAGTTGGCCGGTGGCCAGGGTGCCGGGGCTAAGACCCCGATCCTAACGAAGAGTGGAAAGGAATCCCAAGCCTGCTATTTAATATGCATGACATGTCGGCTTTGCTGTCAGCTTCTCCTTCCACCCCCTGCTTTTGTCCGCTTTTTCCACCTGTTGCAACTTGTCCTTATTCAGGCTGAGAGCTGGAATTGTCTTACTTCGGTGTCACATTGTGTCTGGCACAATGACGCCCGGATCCCCGACTACTCTTATTGAGACACTAAAGTGATCATGGAGAGCAATAATACTGCACAGCCCGCCAAGACTCTCCTTTTCACATATATATATATATTTTTTTTTTTTTTTTCAAATCTTGATGGTCTAGTTGTGGCACCTCAAGCTAGAATTCAAATATGGAGGAGATTTTCCAGGATCCGTTGCAGGGCTGCATGACTAACCACTGGGTTTTAAGTAAAGTGTTCTTGAAGATAAGAAAAATATGCGAGTAGAAACAATAAAAATAATGCAATTCAATCTTATCAATTCAGGCAGTTCCAGCTTTTATGTGGCAAACAAGGAGATCAAATTGCATTTATCTAATATCACAGATTTTTTAAATGTCTAAAATATTTAATTATTTTGCTTTGGCAACCTAAAGCTGAGGAACAGATTACTGTTCCCACTACATAAGGAAATAACTGACAACAATTAGTATTTATTCTTGTTGCTTTTGTAATAAAAATAGAATTCCATCACTTTCAAGGAAACCTAAAATATTAATAAGAATGTGATGAACTGAGTAAATGTGACGCCATAAGGAAATGATGGAGAACAGGTTGGAAATATAGTGCTTTGGGAATGGATTGCATTATCAAGCTTGTGATTGCGCATTTTGACAAGAGCAGCCCTCAGATTGATACGGTAGCCAAAGGGCACTCTTCCTACTGCGAAGCCGTTTGTTTCCATCCGGAAAAGGGGGAGTAGAAGGGGAATTGATCCCCTCCGACAATCGATAGTGACTCCAGCCCAGGCTTTTCCACAAGAGGTCACTCCTGAGTGACAAAATTCCCAGATGATGGCCAAAACGCAAACCACAAAGCGACCATGGACAGAAAAACAACGCTGAGCGTAGCGGAGAGCGTGGCGTTGGCTTCATTGCCCGCAACGCGACTGTCCTGACAGCTCCTCTAGTCCACACACACAGTAAGGTCTCTTGGGTTTTGGAGAGCTGAACGATTTCTGGGAACCTTGCAATGCATAGATCTTTTCCCGACCTCCCATGTGACGTGACAGCATCTCTACTTTCAGCCTAACCCAGGTGCCAGTTCTCATGTGGTACAAAATTAACGTGGCAGACCACCTACCAGCAGATCCAATTATAATTGGTACTAATTAGGAGGTTTTTTGGCAACCTTAGGAGAAAAACCCAAAAACCTACAGTCTGAATGATAATGAAATTACTTGGAAATTATGAAGTCTGCCACTAATTTTAAAAATTATCAGTTTAGAACAATACTTATTTGCATAAAAAGGAGTGGTGCTGCAAGGCAGTTTCCTTGCACCAAATGTATACATCTAATGGGGGAGGTTGCTAGGGTGAAAAACGTGTTCCTTCTGACCCAGCATCAGCTGTGTAAATTAAACCAGTGAAATAGTTGGCATCATAAAATAAAGAGTAATCTCTTTCCATGTATTTGAGAGCAGGATCACGGTGTTACATATTTTGGTAACGTTCCCCAAGGCCATCCTTGGTTTCTTCTTAGCTCAAGAAAACTTCAATTAGAACATGAGCTGAATCCAAACTGGATGAGAAGCCACTGAAAAGCTGTGTGACCAAGAAGACCGGCACACTGTGAACTTCGGAAATTGAGCCTGGCAGTTTGAGCCCAATTTTCAATGAAATCAATGTCTACAGCTCAAAAAGCAGAACTGAGAATTACCATTTGTCCTTGTAGTGTAAGCAGAAGCAATTAGGATTAAACATAAAACCCAAATTCCTGCTACTAAGTCTCTAGGGGCAGTCTCCCCAGTTTTAAATTAAAGAGAAAATTACTGGAATACTTTGGTTAGAATATACCTGTCCTTTATATACTTGTGCTGCTAGAAAACCCCAGTGACACAGCAGTACCAAGTCTAAAACTGGCCATTTTTTCCAGCCCTTAAAATGTAGAGAAGGTAAATACAAATGAGTCTGAACTGCCTGAGTATTTCATGAACCATTATTGGGGGGGGGGCCTGCTAACACATCAGTTGCTCGTCTTTCATGTTAAACTGGAGGAGTTTTAAGCCTTCTTTAAAAAAATCTGCTTTGTTTGGATTTAGCATTGGCAGCAGTCAATAATATAAGAGCACTATAAAATTATAAAATCGTTAAACTTTGTAGGAACTTTATAAACACACTTGCAGATATTGCACATATCTTCTCTGTGCTCTGCAGTCAAACTGGACAATGAAACGACCACCTGTTAACTGCTAACAATGTGTCATTACCAGTTCTCATGCCTTTTTAAAGCAATTTTGGCTCTAGCTGCCGATAATTCTGGCTACGATACTTGTGTGAACATTAAGGGCACAGAAAGCCAAAGGCAGAAAACTGACAATACAGTTTGTGCTTAGACTACTAATAAGTAAGTGAATAATATGATTTTTCTAATTCCACATAATTGCTTGATCTCAAGGGGCCAAAAAAAAGTTCTGAATACATATTTTAGAAGCAATCCAATCTACAGTGTTTAAATGCAAGCTTCGATTCAGTGAGATTTCACAGCAGATATTTTCACATTTTTTAATAGTTTAAATAGCCTTTAACAAAGCAGGGGTTATTCAGCATTCTCTAAGGTTTGAAAAGAAACGGAGTCCGAGTCTCTGTCACTGCTCATATTCATTTTTGCTGATTTGTCTGACAAATTATCATTTAAAGTTATGTGAGAAGTCTAAATAAATAAATAAAAATTCCCCAAGTGCTGAGACAGTTTCTGGGCATTTTGCTATTAGCTACAGGAAGAGCAGAATCAGGCCCTCAAAACTTACCATGCTCTCAGTCTTATTTTTCTTCCTCTGAGAAATGCAACAGTACAAAGATATTGGGACAATTTTTCACCAGCTACACTCAGGCTACTTTATATTTTATAACAGAAAGAAAACCCTTAAAAAAACCCAGTCTCCAAGATAACAGGAAAGCAACAACAACAAAAAGCTTTGGTCCGCAAAAAGAGACTATTTAATGAATCCCTGTATTTGTGTGTGCATGCGCGCACGCATGTGTGCATATATTTATGATTGTGTGGATAATTATCATTAAAAATAGCTACGTTGGGTCTTTTTAATGCAACTCTCTTCTTAACATCGAAGGCTTTGATCCTGCACTGAAATACGTGCAGGCAAATTCCTACGCAGCACTTTGGTACCTATAGGTATCTCGTACCAGCGTGCGAGTCTAAAGCTGTCACGGCGCTTGCATTAGAAGCAGTATGTGAATCTCCCGCCAAACAAAGAAGAAAAACAAAGATTCAAGAGAGAGGGTGAAATTAAAAAAACGCTGAGTGAGTGATTCAGGGTCACAACCAGCTCCTGCATCTACTGCCCACAATACCAGGAGCATCTCGGCACAAACTGGAAAAGGAAAGTCTCAGTGGAGTAAAGCACACCCCTGCTAGTTTTAGATCATCTTCTTTTCTAATCACACTGCCAAAAATCAACCTCGATCCCTGGAATTTACCTTCTATAGAATTACAGAGATATCCCTGATTGTCGGCTGCAGAGGATATGTCAGGTCTTTCAGCAGTTCAGTGTATAAATACACAACAGACAAAATTACTCTGGCAATTTGAGGTATTTTACTAAAATGGAAACAAAGCAACTGCAACAGGCCATTAACATAGGACTCATGTTGCTTATTTTTAAAAATAAATGGCTTAAATAAATGTCTTTGCTGCTAAACAAATTTACTTTGCTTAGGAGAGAATGTCACCCTTTAAAAGTGTGGAGCTAGTAACTGTCTTTACTTAAATGCAAGTTATGTATATCAGCACAGAACACATTCAGCTTTAAAATTCTCAGTGATCTTCCTTACATTCTGTATGTAATAAAAATTATCTTACCCTGTAATGGCATAGCTATTTAAAAAGGAAAGAAAAAAAAATCAGAAAAGAAAAAAGCCTTACTTAAAGATTTTCTGTGTTCAGGCTTTGGTTCTTTGGATTCAGTGTCTAAGCTATTCAGTAATTCGATGCTGGAGGATCTTCTGAGTTTGAACTCCAAATTTCTCGGTGTACAACTCCGTTCTTTTGGCTGCGAAAAGAATATATAAGTGTGTATGCTTTTAATAAAATTATTATTTGTAAGAATGAAGCAAGAGACTCCAGAATGCCAGTACAGAATCAGAAGCTAACAGACACGTACACAGCAAGTGATGCAGTGAGTATATAATTTAAGGGAAGCGTAATGCAAAATTTGTCATATGGCAGAGCTTTTATGGCCCTGACAGACTGATCTTAATTTCTGAGATAAATTCCCATTTAAGTGAGGAAAACAAAAGGCCTACTTCTTTAGGCTTTAGAGACCAAAATTATTTCCACATTGCAGGCTACTTCCAAATGATTGCAAAGAGGAAGGCTGTTTAAATTGCCTTTCTGCTTTAGATAGTTACAGTAAATATTCTTGCAAACACAATTGTTTCAAACATCCTTACAAATTTGGGGTTGAATTCTGCTGGTCTAAGCTTAGGAAAGAGCGGGAGGGACTTTTCTATTGCTCTAATTCACTGGCATATAAAGTGACAATTAGAGACCATTAAGGGAGAAAAAAATGAAAAAAGAAAATAAACCCCGAGATGATATTTTGGCTAATCACACTCCTCTTCCCCTGGCATTTGGTCAGGTGAGATTTAGCCATCCCCACGGCCAGGAAAGCTTCAAGGCTTTACACACTCGTTCCAAGTTGTAAAACTGAGATAAATGACACGTATGAAAGGGTCTCCAAGTGTTTCGTGGTGGCATCCTGTCCTGCGCACACAGCAAAGGCAAACCTTCGCCGGGACAAGCCCTGCCCTCCGGTACCGGAACCGCTTACAAGTGGTGCCCCACCAGCAACTGCTGCCGGGGTTCGCTGCGCGCGCAGGGCTACTGAAGCCACGGTAGTACCTTAGTTGCACTAAAAAAATTAGACGTTTAGCTGAAGAACGTGCCAAAAAAAACCAAAAAAAAAGAAAAAAGTGTTCTGAGTCTCCACGGAAAACTCCACCCCAAAATCTTCAGTAGGATATCAATATCCTCACACACCCAATGAAACGCACAATATGAAGACATACATCATCAGATCAAACTTTCCTTGGCTGATTATAGCCTCAGGGTAATATAATGTTTGTAGCTCTTTAAGGAAACAGTAGCCGTGTTCAGATTAACCCTTTCAAAGAGGCTCCCTCTGCCCGCTCTGCCAATTCCATTGCAGCAAAACCTCTGAAAAATGCAAGAAATGGGGATATTTTTCTCTCACCAGCTTCTGCAGTGAACAAGGGAAGTCAGTGCCCTCTAAAAAAACATGTTCTTGGATCAGGCAGGGATAGGAGGAAGACATTTGGAATTTGTACTGAGGGTGGCAAAAAAGAAAGAAAAAGCTACAGCTGAATCTGGTTTGGTAATTAAAAACTGTTTTAATAAAACACAGCCCTGCTTACTTCTAGTAGAAAACCCCCAGTCTTCCTGGGAGAATAACAGCAATCAGTTACAAAGGAATATTATTTGCTAGTGTTATTCTTGTGAATAAGTAATACAAAAATTCATAAAAGGCTCAAATGTATTAATAGTTCTATTGAAGATTATATACTGTAGGCTGCATAAACAGAAAATGCAAAAATTCATTAGTTATTAAGTGCTTGTGTGCTTTTACAACCCTCAGCAAACCAATGCCCTTGTTATTTCAGAGAAATAAATGTAGCGTTCCGTTTCGAGGCAAGAATCAAATGACATTTTTGTTCAAGAACCTTGTTTATCTGACATTTTTTAGTAGATTTGCATACATATTTTTATATCCTTCAGAGAGAGGAATGTCTAGCTAGCTGCTGACTGCCTAAAACCTGTAGAGATGCCTAAGCAAATGAAGTTGAAATTGCTACATCTTAATTAATAAAGGTAACAGCCAAAACAAATACATACCAATCTGTCAATTGCATTTTTGATAGCGTGGAACCAATCCAATATGAGAAAGTCGATATCCGACTGGAGGAGGAACTCATTTCCTGACACTGTCGTGATCTGGGGAGGGCATGGGCACACACAGGTAAGTAAAGCACACACCGGACAGATGATTTTCTTCTATGTTCTCTCCTATTTCCCTCTGTACCAAGAATTACGTCCTGGAGCGCTGAGTTTCTGAGAAGTTTTGAACCTCTGTCTGAAAACTGTTTTGAATATGTCACAACAAACGAGATATTGTCTCAGCAATGCAACCACCGAACACAAATAGTGCAAAAATAAAGGGAATGTGACAAAAGTTAAGAAAAGCCAGGGAACTCAGTCTTACAAGACACAGTTCAAATGTAAATCAAAGCACCCTGAAAAGAAATGAATGCAATATGAGAATTAATGCCTGTTATTTTCAGTTCCCATTTCTATTCTGGTATTATTATTTTTATAACTGGTACCTCCATTCTGGAATTTACACATTTATTATATACCTGTGATTCCAGCGTCCACTTCCAAGCATTTGGTAAAATTAATAATGTCACTCTTTTTCACATAAAATAAAAAATTACCATCAAAGATGGCTGTAGAAGAGTAATTAGGAGCCCATTTATCTTGAAAAAAAATCCCCAGTTTGTCTGAATAGAAGTCGATTTACATTTTTGACCCACTCACTGGGAATATTTATCAAAAACATATTCAATCCCCTGATAATGCTGTTTCACTGCCTAACAATATTTGGTGGAAATATGCATGCATATTCTTTTGGTCTGAACTTCTGTAAACCACTGTGATAATAATGATACATCACTTTTTTTTTTACGTACGTATATCTTTTCACCGGAGCAGATATTCAGGTATTTTACACAGCAGGTCGAAATGACCATTTTACAGACAGGAAAACTGAGGCACAGAGCTGTGCAGTGCTTTGCCCCAGGATTATTCAGCAGATCCCTGGTGCGTGTGGCTGCAGAGCATGGTCCAGGGCACAGCGGTTCTGCGTGTCTGCAGGCAAGCGCCCGGAGATCTACATCTCCACCACATTTCGCAAGGGGCAGGAGCTCATCCTGCCCACGTTCCAAACCAGCTCAGCTCCTGCCAGCTCGGAAACCAAAGCTTTTTTTCTATTTTTCTCTTGTTGCTAAGAGTTGCTTGTGCAAAACTTGGCAGCATCCGCACGTGGGCATTGCACACTTGGGTTTTGGGGCTGCAGGTTTCGTCTGTACATTGGGCTGCTCATTGGGGCCTGGTATTACTCAGGACCAAAACCTTTTCAGGCCTTTCTCGGGGAACAGATGAACACAGTGGACAACAGACATTTCTCTCTGACCAGAGCATGAGGAAAAGCAGAGCAAAGCCGTTAAGAGCTGGCACAGGCTATTTATGTAAATCCATCAACCTGAAATGCTACTGTTTCACTGCATCTGCCCCATGTCAAGAGTTTTTACTAAAGCATAAAAGAAACAACAGATCCTCACCGGCCCGGGTACTCCCTGCATCTTTCTTAAAACTGAAATACTACCAGGGGAAAAAAAAAAAAGACAAAAAAACCCCCAAATCCAAAACAGCTTAATGTTTTATTAATTGTTCTATAACCCTCCCGTTATTGAGGAAATGCCTGTAAGGAAGGTTTCCAAAGTCATCAGCATTAAGGAAAATCCCGTCAGCACAGCTCCAGCGGAGACATCCTGTGAGAGTGCTGCGGAGAATGTGGGAATGGTCCCCCGGCGTGGGCTCAGAGGCTGCCCGGCTGCAGATGTTCATCCCATCCCGTCCCATCCGCACCCGTCAGGAGCGGACCTCCAGCCACCCCATTGTTGTCCGTGCACATGGGAGAGTTATTTATTGGGGAAATTTTAATTCCCTTATTAGTCCACAGCCATAATGTTAATCACTACTCACACACTCACCGTTCCCTTTATCAAAAGTAAAAAAAAAGAAAAAAAAAGTCAAAATTCAACTTAAGGTGAGCAGTTGAAAGAGCTGAGCTCCAGTTCTGTACCTGGCTCACGCAGTAAAGTTCGGGTTCGAAATGTATTATATTGTATCGCAATTTATTAGAGTATACATGCAGATATGAATTAGGCTGAACACCGGCAACAATTCAATCTAATGCTTCTCTCCCAGTATAAGCAAGTCATTATTGAAATTATAAAATGGAATAACATTTTCAAAGTAAGAGCAACATATATAATTAGATTTACTGTATTTTGAAGGCTTAAAAAGGGCACAACACAGTTCAGTCTTCCGTTCAGCAAATTCAGGCTTTATTAAAATACAAGTATTCAGCACTGCATAAACATTTGCGCTGTATGATATGCAAAAGAGATACTCCATTGCTAACAAGACCAAAGCAAAATACATGTTGAAAGTTTCTTTGTCTGAATGTGTTATTTTGATAATCATATATTATCGGTGTTTTATGAGCAAATCTGTAAAAACAGATCATAGAATGGAGGGAAGAGAATACATTTAAAGTATACTTTCTGTAAGATATAGTTCAAGTCCTTTTCTTTCTTTCCTCAGACTAATCTTCAGAGTAACTAGACAGTTTCAAGAAGACTGCTACTGCTCTCTACAGTTTAAATGCATCCACTCCTTAATTACAGTCAGTAATTGACTTTGTTCTGCTCCATTCCAGTCATTCACAGGAAAGCAGTTCCAAAGGCTTTGGCTGGTAAATCCCATTTAATGTGCAGGTTTCCTATCCCACTTTTATATATTACCTCCTTAGGATTTCTGATAAATGGTTCTTGGAAGGGATTGCTAAACCATATTTGCACTTTGAACAATCGAATTTTCAACACCCTTGGGAAAAGACATCAGTAAAGAATGCTAGCTTTGACTAAACCTTGTGATTGAACAATTTATGATCACAGTCCTAAATGATGTATAACTAACAACAAGCATAAATTGTTCAATATTAAGGCGTGCTAACACACCGTCCCTGTATCAGGCACTGCTGAAATAAACGGAGGGACCAGAGAAGCAAATGAAAGACAAATCTAAAAAAAACCCAAAAAGAAAAGAAAATGAAGTGCTCTAGATAGAGCTGCCAGTCTCCATTGTGCCAGGTACTTCACTTATCTAAATATTTCCTGAAATCCCTATCCTTTGCCATCAGTTTTGCAAAGGCTACAGTCCAGAATTAGCATTACCTTACCAGGCAGAATTATGATGCTGCTGTTGGCAATAAATACCCACAAGGAATGACAACTGACATTAACCCTCCTATTTGCAAAGGCTGTGCCCTTCAGGTTGCGTATAGCGGAGCCAGGACGCCTGGATTCTCTCTTTCTTGCTATAGCACCTTGGAAAAATCACTTCAAAGGCTGAATCCACTCACATGGTAGTTTTACAATGAACTGTAGTACAGTCCTGCTGTTAAGCATTGATCCTCTGAAAACATCGGCTTGCCGCAGGTAAATGTGTGTTAAATTCAGTACACTGCTGGGCTGCCAACAAAGCACGGGGGTGGCAGGTGTGAAACACTTTTTATGATTGTCTACTTGTGGCTTATTGAGGATTTCTCTTGTCACCTTATAAAGCTGCAAATGGAGGGGTGAACTTCTTTTGCATGTCACTATAATGATGCACCAAGGTTGTCTTCAATAAGATCCTATGTTATTAAACAAGAAGATACCTATATAGCTCCAGGAAATACGGGACACTGTATCTAATTAATACCATTACCATTTTATAATACAAAAATATACCTTGGATCCTACCCAGGATCAGCAGTTCTTAAAAATCCTACAAATCATATATTTTGCTAGGTGTTAGGTTGTGCTCTGGGACATGCTACTGTGCCATGCATGGCTGTGTTCCTCCAGGACATCCAAACCTTTACAGATCACCTGGATCACCTTTTAGAACACGTCTCAGAGATTATTCCCTTTCACGATATAGCTACACCAATAGAAAACAAGAGATAAAAGCCTGAAAAGTGCTGTGGGATAAGCCCAGGGTCTTCTGTCCATAGTCTTCCGGCAAACTTTGGTCTGGGGACTACTGCGCTGCTGTGAAAAAAGTCTCCTTCATGGTATCCCTCTAGTTCTTTACCAATATACATTTCTATAGATACATTTGTTTCTTACATTTATTTTAGTGGCAGAACAGGGATGGAGGCAATTTTAGCAAGACTACTGATAGGCACTCTATGGAGATATGGAAAAGGGCGATAAATTCACATAGCAAAACAAAAATACAAAACCGTATTATTGATTCACTCACTTCAAAGTGTGCTTATGCATCTCTGGTGGCTATAACTATTATTTGCAGTGATGAACTATTTTCAGACAATGCCAAGAACAAACTTTAATACAGGAAATGAAGAATCCTATGGGGAAGGAAAAATGCAGCAAAAAAACTTCACAGTCTGTACCCTGCAGCAAAAGGGAACAGAGCAAGCAGCTCAGGAAGCGTATGGCTCACGTATAGCTCACGTACGGCCACCAAGAAACCAACACACAGTTCTTATTTCAGCCAGATACTGAAACAAGCCATTGTTGAACTCCCTCTGACCATGGGACATCCGGAAAAAATGCTGGACTATTGGGGTGAAGCTTCATATAACCTACCCCAATGGTTCAGCATTGGATTATTGGACACTTCTTGACTGTGGAAACCTCACCAGCTGCTAATCCAGTGCAGAAAACCTAAATTTTGATGTCACCTGGGACTCCCACAGCTTGTGGTGAACACTAAGTGATTTAAACTTGGATTGACAGATACCTCTGCGTGCAGAAATTCAATAAAATGTGTTCCTTTTGTTGCACTGTGCATTGGGATTGCTGCCCTTGATATGTGTAGGAAAAAAGGAAATGTGAGTCGCTGGAGCATTTCTAGCTCAAAAACTAACACCCTTCCCCCTTCCCACCGCTCCCTTCATCTCACCTTGCTCTCTCACAAGGGTGGGTTTTTTTTCTGATCATGTTAATCATCCTGATTCCCCCTAAAGAAGAGGAATCTAGGCTTTTCCCTCTGTTTTCCTGAGATATTTTTGCAGGATGGGATCTAGCCACCCAGCCCACGTAACACAGGACATGCCACTCTCCATCTGCATGGCAGCCATCAGGGCTGGGAAAGGAAAGGTAGGAAAAGAGTCAAAAAGAAAGGAGAAAGAAAAAAAAAAAAAGAAAGAAAGCTAAGACTTTTCTCTCTCTTTCTAAATATTCTTAAAAAAAAAAAGAATATAATTAGAATATAATATAGCTTGAGAATAAATACATAAAACATAGATACTCATGTGTCCACACCCACAGTAGAAGTAGAATTAATTAAAGTTGGGAGACACTATGCTCCTTAGTGGTTTAATTAACTAGTTTTGAATTAAACAGGGACAGAGCTATGTAAGTTTTTAAAAACATGTCAAAAGTCTAACTGCATTTCTGGAAGTTGATCTTAAATTCTTTCTCACAGATAATCCAGTCTCTTGGCCATGTTTATGCTGAATGAGTGAGCAGGAGAAAGGATAAATAAAATATCTCTCTGTGCTCTACTGTAGTGAGCCGAGAGTCTAATATTCAAGAAATGCAAATAAAGAAAACAAAAGGATCAGTATTGAGCTGCATTATATACATACTGCATCACATATCCATTATATGATTCAGCCTATCAAACAGAGGTAGTCATGGTTATGTTGATAGTTAAATGACTTAAAGGACTCTAAGATGTTTATGAGTACCAAAGAAATTTCATTATCAAGCAGATTGTCTGTCTCATATTACAGTCTGGCTTTACTAATCTAGCAGTCCTTTGGATGTCGAGCAAAGTTAACATTGAAGTGATGGGGAAATATCAGCTTGAAAGAAAAGGTCTTCAACCAATCTTTCAAAAAAAATGATATTTGTTAAAAAATTTTGTGAGAAAGTATCTGCCTTGTGTTCCCAATGTTGCTAGATGTTAAGTAAATATATGCTGATTGCAAAAAAGTTGCTTTGGCAACTCTCTTATTAAAATGCATTTGTAACCCCCATCTGTCATGAAAGTTTTGAAAAGTTTGTTTACTTTGGATAGCCGCCTTATCCAGGGTTACCCCAGCATACAATGATAGCAGTCTTCAGAAGTTGTGTGAGGAACAAGCCACTGGGGATCCATTTTTGTTTTAATTGGCACACACAAACACTTTTCTGGTCTGTCAAAAAGATCAAGCTAATATGCATGGCGGGTGTTATATTCTCAGCTTTTGGGAGTAGTAAAGCTCCCTTTATTTAAGTAATTTAAATGATAGACTGCAAAAACTTTGCAAGTCAGAAAAATGTTTTATACTTTCTTTGGGAATATTTGTTTTAAGCAACAGAAAATGTTCTACATATCTAAAGATGTTGAACCTTATGTTATAATTACCCTGTTTCTTCTGATTCTGTAAAAGTTACTGTGAAAACCAAGCATTGCAGAGAAGCAACAAACAGAACCCGTGTTTTCACAACTTCTGCAATATTAGCAATTGCAAGACCGATTGCTGCCAGATGTTTATAAGATACGTCTTCAATTGTATTGCCTTGTGGTGGTATGACTGATTTGCACACCCATTCTCTGGCAGCCTTCGCAGGGTCATCGTATAAAAGCAACCTGCTCATATACATGAGTTGCTTTTTAATTAAATTAATCTAGTGTTTGGGTATACACATCAATGGCTCTGAAATGGATTCAGCAGTCTGAAGTCTGGGGTCAAACTTCCAAGAAAGAACAAATTTTAAAATGAAACTGTGTTGTACCAGTGATGAACAAATAATTTTTTTCCCAGTAAAGTCCTAGGACTGAGTCCTTCAACATAATTTAGTAATAAAATAATGAACTCTGGGACTGTTAAGAAGAAGAAAAAAATGTTTGAGGTTAATGTTTCCCTTCTGCTGTGCAATGAACTCATAGTATATACCAGTTTTTATTGAATTCCATTAATACTGGCAAGGAGAGCATCAGATCTTCTTTCTGCATTATAAGGCAAATCTTTTCCTTTCCTTCCTGGCTGTGAAGGATCTCAGTTGCAGAAAAACTGATTTATATCGCTTGTAAGGAAGATATTGAACGAATAGGAGGTCACAATTAAAGCTGATTAGACCCTGAGAGACCAAAACTCCTCCTTGGATTTGAAGAGGAGCTCAGGCTGGAGAGTCCACAGAGCCACCCTGGAGGGGGAAAGGTCCAGTGCTCTGCCAGGGGTACTGGGATGCTTTCACTGATTTCAAGGAACAGCTTGTCATTCTCCCTTTTTCACCCACCAGTCCAGGCCTTATTTCTTCCTTCCCTTGGAGATGTGTGAAAAGAAAGCACATGCTGTTTAATCAAAGGGGAGGGTAAGGAAGAGCAAGTACTTGCTGCTAAACATCCATGGAACATACTGGAGGAGTATTTCCTGCCGATCTGTTAGAGTGGTATCATGCCCTATGTGAGTTGGACTCACAGCTGGACTACTTGGATTGGCCTCTGAAAAACTGGGTTTTCCTTCAGAGGGCAAAAAGCAAAAAAGGAAGATATGAGACAAGCAGAAGACGACCATCCGTGATGTCAGACACCCGCGTGCAGCCTCCCACATTCCCCCTGCCCATACTACCCCCTGCTCCAGCCCCATGGATGCACTGCCCTTGCCATGGGAGCAGGATGGATGGACTTCTGCCAGCCATTAAGCCAAAGTCAGGGGAGATGGAAGTCACCAGGCTTGGGAAGCGAGAAAGAAGTACCCCCAAAACTGGCTCAAAGCAGAGAAGCAAGAGATAATAATTAAGACACAGTTCAGTCGCGTCTGTGCATCGCGGGAAGTAGGGGAATAGACAATAGCCCATTTTGTCCACAGATGAAGACTAAAGGCAATGTATGAATACCTACTGCAAGCTACTTTTCTCCTTGGGGTAATATTTTACTGTTATTGCCTTTGCAATCTGACGCCATATATTACACAGCCACACACAGAGATATTGGCAATGGTTTCTTAGAGAAGTCCCGTCTTTCTTAGTTTTACCAGCTGGACAATACCTAGTGATGAATGGTCCTCCTGTCTAATTTTATATGCATGTTATAACACTTTATGATATATGTGAGTGAGACTCAACATGATAAGTCCTTGTAAGAAACAAAAATATCAAAGGGAGAATGAATGTTCTACTTTCAGTGCAAGCAAAGATATATATTTTAAATATATATGTGCTGTGTGTAAAGATTTCATTTCATTGACTCTTATTTTAGCCAGAAATTTATTCATCTGTAGCAGACCATTTTACAGCTACGTTATTTGCAGGCAGAAGCCGGTACTGGCTTTTAGTATTTCATTTACTGACACACGTGTCCTATTAATAAGTGCTGAGATTGCACAATCAGTAAAAAGAGATGTTGCTGTAAGTATCTTTATACTTATAGTAACGTATTTGGCCATGATTATAAGTGTTTCTAAAACATTCGAGAATCGTTCCTTGTCTACTTACACTAATGAGAACACCTGTTAACTTTAGAGCTGCACAGACTTATTTGCATTGAATTCAGGTTTTTGCATACTGTACATCACTTTTTGAAACAATTAGATGTTTACAGAGAAATATAGCTAAAAGAAGAACAGCAGCTTGAATGCCCTCCAGCCCAAGTCAATGCTAATCCTGGTTTGAGTGAAAAGCAGAAATCTGCTGAATTATAATACTGACACAAATTCAGTTAGCAGTGAACAAAGGTGTACCTGCAAATCCTCTGACAGCAGATGTTACTTGTGGGGATTGATACCCGCTGTTGAATAAAGCATCTCTCAGAGATGAAACAGCACTACTGAATGGGATTTTTCATTGTTATATTTACTGTTTTCTTTTCAGTTGGATATTTTCTTTCTCTTTTTTTTGGTGACTCAGAACCTTTCTGTGTACTGAGCACGTAGAACATGCGGTCATTTTCCAAAATAGCTGTTTACGTTATTTTATTAACTTGCCAAAAGCTGATACAACAACACAAGAATCCTCCTACTGCTAGAGATCCAAAACTCCGTCTCTGCAGTAGAGTGTTTTGTGGCCTGGGGCAAGGAGGCAGGAGGTCCCTTTCTATAAAAACAGGTCTACTGAACGGTAAGTGTAATATCCTGCTGCTACATGACCATGCCAGCTATTGTTTAATAACAATGTAAAACATCAAAGTTGGTCCATGATCAGAACATATATTCTGCCAGCTGTGTCAAGTTCCTAAGTGTTGCAGGCAGGAAAAATATAATGGTTATCTTCGTTCCTTGCATGCAGGGAGCAAACAATGCATAATATCTTTGGTTTGCCTCTTTCCATCTTTCTGTGTAGGTAAATATAAGAAAAAGTTAACAGGACTAAAAATGTTCTGAATAAGGCTATTATATCCATTTAAGAAAACAAACGTTTCCAACAACAGCAACTGAAAAGATTTCCATTTAAAAAAGTATTTAGTATTTTAATAAAAATGATGCTGTTGAGATTTAGGGCAAAGATGAATACATTTTGTCACCTAGCTGAACCCTCGTTTCTAAGGAGTCACAACCTTGTTAGAAAACTTTCACGTGTGACACCATACATACAGTTCTTAACTGAGTACAGGAGGATACGGATATTTCAAATATAGTTCCTAAAAGGCTAATAGACTATGAACCTTTCTTACACAGTTGTGGTTTTTCTTCATTTGGGAATGAAATTATTTTATATAATAAGCAGCATCACGGTATAGATAGTATGGAGACAGCGCTTCTTTCAAGGAATAATATCTTCTAATTTTAGAAAGTAGAAATTCTTTTAATCTGAAAAAACTGGAACTTTGTATATCTCTAAATTCTTGTGATAGTTTCAAACCACTTTTCAAGTGTTGGAGTATCCCAGGATTTTTCTTCTGGAACTGCACTGACAGCACTGGAAATGCCTTTAAATTTATCAGCTACTCAACGTAGTAGTGTAGCAATGACAGAAGGTTACTCAAAATGTTATTTAAAAATAACACATAACCAAAATATCAAATTATCTTTTCACAATAGGTGTCTAAGGGGAGCTTTTCTAGGAGAGGAGAATATACCTGAGAACTCAATGAATTTCTTACACTAACTGAATTTATCCAGCTAGCAGTAATTGGGTGAACAACTACTGAAATATTTGACTATGCACCTCACAAACAAGACAACCTACTTGGATCAATTCTGTAATGTATTGTTTTTTAGGAAATACAGTGAAATTAGAAAAAAATAGAAGAACACATACCTCCTTTCTAGATCTTTGACTTTCTAGTTTGCACTGGGATATACCAGATACCAAACATTAAAAGCAAATGCATTATTTTAAAAATATGTATAGTTTTTATAAGTACCTGAATTTTTTTAACAACCTAGGCTTTTCTCATGTGTTAGAACATAATGTACACTTTGACATCTGTCAGTCAAGCTTCTGGCTATCACACTGGACAATCTGGAGGGATGCATCACAATGTGATGTGGCATGCAGAAAAATTGAAAAACTCCATTTTTCCAAAATAAAAATCACATCTTCTAGTTTTAAATAGAGAGAATGATTGCAAAATATTTGGCCATCAAGACTGTAAAGATTGAGGTTGGATAATCAATAACGTTTGTGGTTGAATTACCCACTGATAACAAGTAATTTCCTGCTATTCGTGAGGGGAATTGGGAAGTGGTTTTTGGGAATTTGGCAGACTCACTCTCTCTTTTCTAAATGTGCTGTGTCTGAAAGCCTGATATTCTTTTCTATTGCAGGCTCTGGGATGATGCAGTACAGCCGAATGCAGGTTTGGGGTGACAGCTCTTATGGGAACTTAGGGATCTAAATATAAGAGAAGCTAAAAATACGCAAAATTATCAGGCACAGAAATGGCTGGATATTTGGGTTTGAGTCCTCCATACCATAATCATGAGACCATATTTATCTGGAGCCCTGCAACACGGTGATTGTTGCTCCACTTCTTGTCGCTAATAAATGTACGGTACACATGACAGGGAAATAAATAGTGTCTTAAAACGCATTACGGTCTCCTCGTCCAAAGATGCCATCATTGCATATTAATTCAAGCACCGTGGATGTGCCATCAGACTCGTGCTTATCCAGCAACACAAACTGCAGGTACAGGAGGGCTGTTACCAGAGCATCTCCCCACAGACCCCTGACCCACACGTTCCTTGCCCTTCCCACCATGTTGTTAGAGAAACCGGGTATGCTATCACTCTCGTCGAACACAACGGCACATGACAACTCAAAACCAACATCCAGTCGGTAACATACACTGTGAGGCAAAATCGGAAGTCTTAAGGAAACTGGAATTTCAGACTTTAGTTTCTGAAAGTGTTGCGTTACCCTGTATTACAATCCCACCCATGACCTAATCCTTGCACCGTTCTCCTGCCACTAAAATAATTAAGAACGTTATCAGATTCTTCACTCTGACAAAGGAAACCGAGAAGTTACTTCACAGTGATTCAGGGCTCTAACTCATTAGACCAGGGCTGGAAGAGCTAACACTGTCTGTATTACTTGTATCTATGAGCAAAGACATGTAAGTGAGTTTGAACTATAAACAGAACCAATTACATTAACATTTCCCAACGCTTTCAAGAATAAGACTAAAAGCTTTTGTTTGTTTTGCAAAACCATGATCCGCTATGCTAATAAGTCTAAAATTTGATTAAAAGAAAAACATTCAAAGCAGAACCTGGCAGTACAGCTTCTTATGTGCTTTTCTTTCATCTGCTGGAACACGGTAGCCCTGATTCAGCAAGGTACTTCATTAAGCAATATGCAACTTGCAGAATATGAGTATTCGCGCTGTTTTCAGTCACAAGAGTGAAACGAGCAAATCAGTCAGAGCAAAAATAGCAGAAAAGTTATATTTATTCACAGAGTGAATATTTCAGGGAACAAAAGATATGGCAGTGACAGTCAGTAAGAGCTGCATGTAAATTAACAACAGAACCACAAGCAACAAAGTCAGCTATCACTTATAAGCCTAACAGCAAAAGAAAGCTATACCTTCTAGCCCAACTGAGAGAAGAGAATAGCTTATTGAAGGAATTAAAAGGGGGAAACCCCAAAACCCACCACAACAAAGACCACCACCTATCTGTTCCTTCACTGTTAGAAGCAAACCTGAACTGGTAACCTTATCTACCTACTTGAAGAGCACAGTATCAGAAAAGAAATATGATTTGTTTTTTCTTTAACCTTTGGCTATACTAGTCAAAACACAGCCAGATCACCTTGAAAAAAATGAGAGAAAAATAATAACTATGTAAGAAATGACACCTAGTTTTCAGCTAAACTCTGGGTCTTCAATTGCCAACAGTCCCCATAACTCTCTCCTCCTGAGAACAGATGAACTGATTCTCTAGCACAGCCAAGCTCATAATGTCTAAGATTAACTAGAAGTCACTCACTTAGAAGATGACCTTACAAAGAATTAAGCCATAAATTAGATACTGACAGAACTTGAGAATTAAAAGAAAAAAAAAATTGCTGAGAGTTTTAGGTGTTTAGAAATTCAGTTATACCATTTCATCTCTTATTGAAATGCAAACACACATAGGTTGAAACACTGTGGTGTAAAGCACAGAAATACACCACATCTAAATAAACTAGTGAGAAATGCTAAAAAAAAGGTGAATATTTATCAAAACTCTCACTCAACAAAGAAAGAGCACTGATATCTGTATTACTCGGGAAAGCTGCTTTTATCGAAGGAAAGAACAGGATCTCAGTTTCACGCTTAAATCTGAATGATAACTCATTCCCATTTTTCACTGCTTTTGCTCAATGACAGGTCATTCACCTCACTACTGTCATGCGTTACAAAAATTAGCAACCAAGAAAATGAATCTAGATCAGTTCCCATGTTTGAACTTGCTCATTTGCCTATGCGCCCTATTTGCTACCAGAAACCCGTTTACTGCATCACAGGACCAACTTCACAGCCGACAGGGAGCAAGAGAGACGGAGAACCTTGCGAATTTTCCCAATGTATCAGACTTACAGAAACACCTGTGCTAAATAACTTTGTGCTGAGCTACTGTGAAAAGCTGCAGTGTTAAATAGCAATCACAGTTTCTGATTTTTCACTGAGCTGGTTACTCTTCTGCTAGAGTCCTCCGAGCTGTCGTACAGAGCATGAATGGTACCCATTTTAATCTTACTGCCTTTCTCTTTATTTACATTAGTATAGTCATGAATTTCTTTATTTATCTTGAAGTATCATTATATCAATACAATGGGAGTTGAGCAGTGCCTGATAAAGTTGAAAAAAAAATCTGTTTATAAATGCCTTTCGTTTCTGAATTGAAACTTCATTCACTGACTGCTATAAGACGAGAGTAGTTGAGGAAAATCTTCTAAGGCATTTGATTTGATACAGGTTTAAAAGTGTTATTTGTCTTCTTTAAAAAGATCCCAAATACAGTATGTAAGGACAAAAGTACTGTAAAATTAAATAAACTTAGAAATTAGCTGCCAATCCATCCCTTATTAAGGACTGTAGCGTTTATGTGAGAAAAAGCTCTGATTTCCATTTTACAAGGAAACAACGCCCTTAAATCTACACAAGCACTTAAAAAAGATGCATTTGCATGTATACAGAGCTCATTATAGGCTTTAAGTGTATTAATGATTAGATGGAAAACTTGTTCAAACAAATTATTGACTCTGTTAGTGAAGATAAGAGAGACAGTAAAGCTACTGCAGGCAGGTAGGGAAAGTTGCAATTAGGTTTATCTGAGGATTATCTCACCTTGCTCTTCTAGGGTGGTAAATAGCAGCAGCCCCACATCTGGGAGCAAATATCGAATACCTGCACATACCTTCACGGCTCAGGGGGAGAAGCAGGTAAAAGCAAGCTCTGCCACTCATGGCAACATCACCATTATCGAAAACAATTCACCTTTTACATCTTTAACCCCTTTACCTGTGTTTCCTACCTACATAAACCATTCTGCAGTTCTTTAGCAGTGGCAGTGGTGCCGCAGCAAAAGGCCAGGAAAGGGGGAATAGAGCTGCTGCTAATAATGATTCATCTTCAGCGATGTCTGCATCAGTACGAGTGGTGACTGGAGATACGTTTAGATGCTACACTCAAGCTAGAGTGAACCTAAACCAGCATATGCTTAGCCAAACCTTTTGAAACTGTCGGGGGGGGAGGGGAGAAAGTTGCTGAAAATTTACTATTCTCTGTTTTAATCAAAATTTTAAGTAGATCCTGATTTTCACCAGACTCCAGGCAGGAGAGCACAGCTCATGGTATTTAAATGAAGCTCCCACAACATTTTGTGGCAACACGATATTTTATGGCAGCGAGTGCAAAACACAGCAGCAGCACCACTGTAAACTTTGAAACGTTTCGAAGAATATCAAGCACCAACTGCGCTGCCAATATAGTTTTAAGTACAACGCAGCGAGCTAAAATTATGCAAGCAACCGTTTCTCACCCGAGTAGTCCCAATGGTTTCAGACAAGAGCGGTATCTGCGATGAAGACTTGCAGAAGAGGATGCTCAAAAAGTATATATATTAAAAAAAAAAAAAAAAGAGTACTTTCCAGTGCAAAGAAGGTAGCAACACCCGGACTCATGTTTAGGTAGGTTTGTCTGCGTTCTCGCGATTCTCATTTCCTACCTAGGTGAGGCGTGTTTTAAATCTATAATTCATATAAAATGAGACTTTCAGTGGTTTTCTTCCACTAAAAAGCCTATTGTGAATGGCCCCAGGACAACTCCCCCAGCCAGGTAATTTAAACAGCAGAAAAGATAGGGAGATATGTTATTTTCAACAAGGTCCCAAGGTGGCTTTCAATTAAGAAAAACAATTGACTGATGTTTCTCTGTTTGCTGCCAGGAAGCTCTATGTAGTATTTCTAGAGCTTTTTCTCCACTCTACCCAACATGTGGGCTCAGTGTCAAGCTGTGAGTTTGTAAATCTTTTTCAGCACTTATCAGAGCTCAACATGAATTATGGTATTGCCAAATCTGCTTTATGCAGTTTGTTTTTTTTTTACACTGGAAGAAAATGTACGATTTTATGGTCAAAAAGAAAGATCTACATACTTGCAATGGGAAAATGCAGTCAGTTGTGATTGAACCCCAGAAAAAATATTTCCTCCTAATCCTGCGTCTTTACCATCTTCAAACTTTGGAAACTTCTGAGCTGCCGAGCTTTACGTGATGCGCATGGTTTCTTTCTGTACTTTTATTAACTTTATTAGCTAAGATTTTATTAACTAAGACTTTGTGAACTAAGATTTTATTAATTTAATGCATGTTTGAAAAAATCACTGCTACTTTTGTGGATGATTCGCCTTTAAAACGTGTGTCAGTCTTTACTAAAATACCTTCCTTTTTGTTGAGGAATAGTTACCATGGAACATAAATCAGCCCTTTTGTTGAGGGCTAATAAACTTTGTGCATGTGTGTGTGTGTGACTTAATACCATTATAATAATATTATATGGCAGGCAAAAATATAATGAAAATGATAATTTGCCAAAAAGATTTAAAAAACACTGAGGTGTTACCTATCAAAAGTTCTCCTTCTGTCTATGATACAGCACAGATTGCAATCGTGACAGTAAATCTGGTGCTATTGTTAATGCCATGGCACTTTGGTTTTTGGCTTGCTTCAGTCCAATCTGTGACATGCTTGTGAATATCTTTCTTCTGTTCTGTCTGTATGGCATATGGATTTCTGGGATACAACGTCAGACCTATCCACATAACAAGTGTTCAGAGCACCTTATCATTTTAAAAAGCCAATTACTCAAAAAGACAAATGTGAAATGTTTCACATTTAATGATGAGCAAATCTGCAAAACAAATGCAATTTTGCTTCATTTGAAAAAGTTTAGTTTAACTGTAAATATTGCAATGGAGTCCCTAGCAATACACACCATGGGTAGGGACAGGCTCATTTTATGCATATTGTACATCATCACTGTCACTTAGATCTGCAAGATTTTCCATGCTAAGTTGTTTTAAATAAATAGAAAGAAATGAGATACAAAAGACTGAAATATATGCTTCTGAATAGACTGTAAAAATGTCACTGCTAACACTGAGCATTGGACACTTAAAAAAAAAATATTTTGAAAGTCTCACCCAAAAAACCGAAAACTGCATATGTCTACAGAGGTAAAGGTCAGTAATGAAACAATTAACAGCAAAAATACCAATCCATTTTTTAGAAATATTTGTCAATATATAAAGAATGTTTTGTACTGCACATAAGTGCTCAATTAATCCTGGATTAGTGGCCGTATGTCATATTCCCAGACTGAAATGATGTCAGCTGAAGAACTTAAATACACACAGGTTCAAAGCAAGATTTTGTAAGGACTTCAGAACTGCATAAATTGCTGCTTTCTGGTGCGCTACTAATAGAGCTCATGTTTCAGTGAGGTTCTTAAGAATACGCATAATATATATGCTGTACTAGTGAGGTAAAAATACAGTAGAGCAGATTTTGTTTTAAAAGATAGGCTATAGGTATATATTTATGCCTACACGTCTGCAAAATACATAGGCACACGTATAGCAGCCACTGCTACAGACAATTTAATGATTGTCAGTTATCTAAATGGTAGGTGCTGAGTACCAGAGAAGAAATTAAAATGGTTATTGTTAATGTAGCAGCATATTGGGCTAAAAGGCTAGGAGAACAGTGGTATTAGTGGGAGTACTTGACTGAGCAAGGCAAATGGATTTATGTACAATATTTAAAATATATGGGAAACATATAAACAGATTTAATATTGAAGATTTTTGTGACTAATTTGATTTTTAAAAGCCTCTCACTAAACTGAGAACATTGCTAACAAAATACTATAGAACATGGGAAACTGAATGCAGCTGGCACTGGTAATTTTAGAAGAAACTAATCTTGATGTTTATAACATCATGTAGCAAGCGGAACAGTTTTACCAGGCTGGGAATGTTGAAATACAAAAAAGTTCACCTTTCAGCTATTGTGCTTTAGCTCTACTGCACTAGAAAAAAAAATCAGAAATCAGCTGTTGCAAGGCAAATATTAAGAAAGTTTATTATGATCTATAGCCATTGAGATACCTTTTTTAAACTGCCTGTACATATATTGTATTTCATATTAAATTTTTGTAATCCCGCTCAGGGTCTTAATACATACAGCCGAAAAATCAGTTCATAAATTATATTTAGAAAGAGAGAAAATATGCTGCGCTATAAGATTAGATAAGAACCTTGTTTTAAACACTTTCCTTTTATTATTTTTTTTTAATTTCCAAGCACTTTCAATTTAGGTTTTGATGTTTTTACCTGTAGAATGCCAGTTATAATGAACTAATAACTAATGCATAAAAAAAGAGGGTATTTTACCCTTAATCCGGGAAACAGCTGCAACAATAATTCCCCAAATATTTTTGCTATCGCTGCCCAATAATAAGCATAAGTGTACATATAAACCTGTAAGAGAATGCAATTTAGCTCACAATTTCATTAAGGTATTTAATTTCTACAATTTTGGATTGTAAGGGTAAAATAAACATTCGTAAAACATAATAGGCCAAATCATTTCATAAAATAAGCCATATAATGTATTTAACTCCAAGTGATTTACATCAGAGGTTAATTTTTACCAGTATCTTTAACTTCAGGAGTAATGAAGAGAGCGGAATATGTGATTTTAAAATGTAGAACTTTAATAAATGTGGAGATTTTAATTTGCAGAGGACTGTGCAAACATTTAGCCTGCTTTTATAGTACGTGCTTTTGTTTTTTTGCTTCTCCCTTGCACACCCACTCACCAACTTCAGCGCCGCGATGCAGATTTGAATGAAGTGAAAAGCTCAATGGGTAATTGTCAAAATACTTTCATTTCTCCCACTTTCACACAAGAACCAAATAAAGCCAGGAGAGTCTCCCGCTTTTCACAAAGACCCAGAAATCGGCAGCATCCACCTGGAGCTACTGAAGAGTGCAGCTGAATCTCCCAGATCACATCTCCTTTTTTAATTCCAGAAATACACTTTGGAAGCAAGCATATTTCCCTCGAGTTGCGGGAGCTGATGTCAAAATTGCCCACCACCTAGCTCATGCAAAAATCTGTTTATGCACGTTCTCTCTCTCCTAGTATTACAAAAAAGAAATGTCAGTAATAATCAAGTGAGGGTGCTGAATTAAAATCTGAAATCGCTAACAAACCGATCTGTACAAAAGTGTCAGTGTTAAGATTTCCAGACTGGGGGTTGTGCGACAGAACGAGGAGCTCAGACAGAAGAAAACAGCTCTCCACTCCAGTACTTTCACCCCGTTAATCTCACATGTGCTTTGCTATGGATTTCTTGCTATTTTATTTTTAACCTCTGCTACCTTGTGGGAAGCGGGCTATTCCGAGGGTGCTCGCAAGCAAAGCTCTGATTTTACAGATGGACGCAAAGCACTGTTAAATGAGAGCTTTAGGAAGGACTTTTTCAATTTACTTTGAGCTTAATCTGAAGTGGTTTAATCACAGCTTGTACACATCTTCTTAAAAATTGTTCTAAGGCTGGGGAGAAGTAATAATCATGTAGGAAATCATCGCGACAGATGCTGGTTCCCATGATCCCATTTACACTTTTAACATCACTAATGAAAACCTATCTGGGCAATACCTGTGTCAGTGAGGTGTCAGGTGGTCATTTGGCAAGACAAAATAGGAAGGAATCAGATCTGCATTTTGAAAATGGCTCACTTTTCTTTTTCCTTTTTTGTGTGTGTAGAGGGGGGGTATTTTGGTGGATTTTTTTTTTTTTTTTTTGCACCTGTTATTCTAAAATTTCTTTCAGTTACATTTCAAAACACTACAGTTGGGATCTCCTTGCCAACCTGAGATGGCATAAGCCTGGGTAACAGAACAAAATGTGAGAAGGTCCTTCTGTCTTTAACGCCTGTTCACCAATGAATCAGCCTCCAATTAATCTGTTTCTTCAGTAGGAGTTTAATAAAAGTCAAGCACACACATGTTCAGTCTTGTTTAGTATTAAAGCTGTGTTAACATTATCTGCCTAGCCAGGTCAAAAATCTTATATAATTAAATGCCAGAAACCATTTCAGAATTTTAAGGGCTTTACAATTTTCTGTAAGTAATTGATTATGCAAGGCAGGGTAGTTTAAATTTAAAACAGGATAGTGATGAGTGTGATGTCACTTTTCATTACATATTTCAGAAAAGTTTGTTTCATGGCCAAACTACACATAAAACCTAACTTATTAGATTTGCTATTTTGCATTTTTATGAACCAGGGGAAAAAAAAAAAAAACCAGCAACCCAGATTTCCGTTCCACATCATGAAATATAAACCGAGTAGGTTGTGCACATCCCGAATTTCCACACTGTCAGTCAGGCTATCCGCTAGAATCGCAGAGTAGGTTTTCCTCTACTCAGCTGTGCTTCAAACTTGGTTTGGAAAAGCGAGGTACTATAATACCAGGATCATACTACATTACTCCCTGGGGGAAATGAGGTGGGAATGGAACCCATCAGGCCATACAAAGAGTTAAACAGCCACAGTCTTGAGTCAGAGCGATACCTATAGCTCAGTGTAGGCAACCAGCAGGCTTTGCTTGGAAATATGTGAGGGAAGTCTGATCTCCAAATAAATACAAGCTCTGCGTACTGATTAAAGTTCAGCTTTTCACATTTAAATGTGGCTGTGATTTCTGATGGACAAAAAAAGGTTGAGACAGAAATAAAAACAGGAAAAAAACCCACAACATATTAATCACAAAGATGTTTTTATGAAAGGGTGGGTCACATCTAAAACTCTGGCCATAAAAGCTACTCTTTATATTCCAGTTAATAGCACTGAAGACACTGTTTCCAAAGAAAGTTAAGAGCAATTTAATTCCTGCCGACACCAAACGTTCAGCAGATGATGTGGTTTCAGGCACCGTGATGCCTCCTCAGTCCCTTCCCAGGCACCCTGTGCTCCGGGGAGGAGAGAGGTGGTTTTAGCTTTTCTCCTTCTCCACCTCCCTTTGAAAGCCTCCCTTTTTCTCCTGTCCCTTCCCACAGCTGAAAACCAGATGTAATGCAGACCTCTCCATACACAACTCCTCTCCATCCTCCCCAAGAGGAATGAAGCAGTGGCATATTCTAATGACATAACGTAATGCATAACATATATGACAATGTATAACAACATGGAGCCCCAGCAACCAGGTTTCTCAGCCTGTGCCAATAATGACATCCAAAGGAGGCATTAGAGAAGGCTTAGGAATAAAAATTCAAAGAAGGTCTTAGATCAAGGTGTCATTATTCCCAGGTACAAGGACAAAGCGAAAAAAGAAAAGTTGAGCACGTATGTTTAAACAGAAGATACAGCTCGTAACACTAACGTTAAGTATCTTCATAAGTTTTAAAGCACAGTAAAAGTACAGAAAAGAAAGAGTAAAAAAAAGAATCTGAGGGACATGAGATAAGGGGAAACCTAAAAAAAAGCCATTAAAAATAGAGCTACAGAAAACTAGGGATGCTTATAGCAACGGAGGACAGCCAGCTTTAGACAAACAAGGACAGTTTTGGAAGTGGCACAGTAAAAATAGGTCAGTAATACATATAAGTAGAAATTAAGATGATGGAAATGATTTAACAAGCCAATATACTGTCCTCCATGCAGTGAGTGCCATGAGCATTAAGCTGGTGAACGGGTGCTAATGCGGTAGAAGCAAAGCAATGTATAAAAAGTCAAATCAATACGGCAAGAACAGACCAGCACGTGAGCAGAAATAAAGACAATCAAAAACAACAGTGCTTTTAGTACAGTTACCCTATAAAATAAAACTGATCAATACACAGGTAAAGGAACAAGCCGTGCAGTCACAGCAGACTGAAACACAGGCAGGTATCAGTTTAACGAAAATATATAACTCAGTTCATTCTGCCAATAGGGTCGGACTGGCTGAGTAACGCACAGGATGGAAAATCAGAGCAGTGCATTAATAAAGCAAACAATAACATAAAAACGTCAGACAAGTATAAAAATAAAGGGAAGCAGCCCTACAATCTCTTAGCTTGGCAAGCTTATGCTCAGCAACTTTAAAATATACAAGTTTCTGTTACTTTTTATTAAAAACATGATTAGACTAATAATTTTCAGTTCCCATGTCATGGACATCTGGTAGCCGTGGCTAACAGAAAAAAGGCAGATGTCAAAGAACTTTAATTATGACCTCAAATGACTCTTAATATTCTGTTATTTGGTTTGTACAAACAGAAAATGAAGTACAGCAGTTTTAAGATGTGAGCAAATGAGACCATTGAACATACTGTTTTTAGACTAGACTTTATTCATGTGGACACCTAAAACCAGTTCTTCTGTACTTATACTGGTCACTGGTAAAACCTTTTCTTTGAAATTTGCAGATTAAAAACATATTGTAATTTTTTCTATTCCTACGTTTTTCTGTACTCATTTAGTCGCGTGCAATAAACCATTTTCCAGTTTGCTTTTAAAGAAGTTACATTTAAAATGAAAAGTTTGTAAATAGACCCCTTGTTTCGCAGTAGAGATCATTAAAATACAAAATAACCATTATTAAAAAAAAATACATTAATTGGATGCTGTGTCTGCTGTCTGCTTGACACAAGGACATCTGGAGATCTGGGCAGTGCATTTGCTGTGGTGGTATGTGAACTTTACTTTAGGATTAGAACAAAAATGGCAGCCTCATAAATGTCTGCACCATCCTTCAGAGAATAGCAGGCAACCTCCAGAGCTACAGGCATGAAAAGTTGCAGTTACAAAGCACATTTTGAGGACGGGGGAAGAAACTCTGTCTCTTTTGGACTGTAACTCTGAATTTCAGGCCGAAAGCTTTTTTTTTTTTGTCTTATTCAAGGCTGTGTTAAAAATCTAGCTAATCCTTCGCACATCTATACAAGCGGGAGTATAACTATTACCCACCCTCACGGGGGAAATGGAGGCAGAGGTGTAAGGCTGTGGGGTGATGCCACGTGGTGGCATGGCCAAGTCACCAGAGAAAGCCGGGGGTGTCACCACCCCTTGGGGAGCTGCATCTCTCACCCCTTCGATGCCTCACTCTGCTGAAATTCAAACAAATTCCTATCATGAACGTTATCAGCGTGATGTAATTCCTTAATTCGAGGGACCACGGACTCTAGAGGGGTGAGCAGTTCCTCCGTGGAGCCACGATGCTCAGCGCGGTCCCCATCAGCACGCGGCGACAGAGGGGTTAGCTCTGAATTAAATGAGTTGACCCAACCGCAGTCAGCGGCGGGGTAAGATATAAATAAAGCACGTGGTGCCTTGCAGGCCTGAGCTCTGACGGCGGATCTTTGCACCGACTCTTCCAGGGTCTCAGTTAACAGCCACCGCTGCCTAAATTATCTCCTGACAAGCCCCTGTCACCAGCGTTAAAAAGATATATACGTTAAGGATTGCACCTCCACCGCAGGAAGCTGTGGGATGGCACCACAGCGCAAACGTTTCTCTGCAGTCGTACCTAACACAAGTATCACATGGGTACGAATCAACAAGGGGAACATATTTCACTGCAGTTAATTATCCCGATTTATCCCAAGAAACTAGGTTTTAGGCTGTAATCTGTGAGGAAATCTGCTGTTCTAGTCCTAAATCCTCCCCTCAGCCTGGTGATTATCAACTACATTTTTGTACAGGAGGGAATTAATGCCACATACCGCCTAAGCAGCTTTGAAGTCAAAAAGGCCCAGACCTGTAATAACTTTTGTGCCGCGTTATTGATTGAGGGGGGAAACGAGGTGCCTGTGGTCGCCGGTGTATCCGGAGGGTTTCCATGCCCTCCTTCCCTCCTGCCCCTCCGCAGCCGGTCCAGCCCCGCCGCGAACCCCACCATTACCTCTCGGCAGGGGACCCCAGGTACCCGCCGATGCAGGCTGCGCCGTGGACCAGAGGTAACAAGCTGGAATTACAATGCAACCTGATTTTCCCATCTAGCAACAATCAATACAGCTTTAGAATTTGATAATAAGGAGCCTTTTCAGAAAATAATTACGTTTGCGGTGAAAGGCCGCGCACAAAACAGAGGTAATTTTTTTTCCTGAGAGTGCATGTGCGACGATTCCAGCAACATTTATATTTAATTTGATTATTAAACACTATAGTTCAAGTTTTACGTATATGCACGCGTGCGTGCACACGCACGCGTTTTGCACAATGCCTGTCGGAAAACCCAGACATGGTTTTTGTTGGAAGTGGTAAAGCGAACTGGGAGAATGGAGGGGGAAAAAAAGCAAGGGGGTAAAAAAGGGGGAAAAAAGGGGGGAAGAAATAAAAAGGAAGGGAAGGAAAAAAGGGAAGGAAAAAAAAAATTCCTATCCGGAGCCATGCATTTATTCAAAAGCATTTCAATCTGCGTGCACATCTTCATCACTTCAGTGATAATTAAATCTGGGAATCACAGGTGATGTCCTCGCACAGTCTCTTTGCCGGGCTCCCACCGGGCCAATGAAGCGGGGCTCCCTGTGAGGCCTGTTAGCACAGATCAGGTGGTAATGTGGAGGGACAGATGAGCTTTAGCTGACAGATGGCAGGATGACCTGGAAAACCTGCCCCCTTTTCTGGGATCAGGCAGCAGCTGACAGGTATTATTTCATAAAATAACGTCTAAAAGGAATCGCCAGGGTCTTCACATTAATCTGAGGCTGCAACCAGCCATGTAACGTTTATGTCAGAACAAATCTGTCTCTATGCAGGAGAAGGAAAGTGGTTTTTGATGAAGTTGTTCATAAATTTTAATATAATATGCCTGATGGTGTCAGATATAGTCTCATATCTCTTTTATATTTAAAAGCGCTAGTGAAACATAGAAATATTCAATCTCCGACAAGCTACTTTTAAATAACTAAAAAGTTAACCAAGGATACCTTACTGCTTTTCCCCATTTTCAGCAAAGAATTTGCATGTGTAATCTCCATGTTTTTAAATGAAAACATCTCAATCGCGTGAAATCCTTTTTGTAATTGGTACTAAACAAAGGCACTACTAACGCTTCTGCAAAGTTGTTTTATAAAAACAAATGAATAACTGAGGCGGGGAAATAAAAAAGCAGCCTTACGTGAAGCTGCTTATCAGCGACGACTTCATTAAAAACACCTTAAAAATCACTTTTTTTTTTTTCCCTCTTTAAAAACTTGAGCTATGTCTGCTTTGAGGAGTGAAGCATTGCATTAAAATGCCCTCTCCAGACACATGACATTTGAAAGTTTAGGCACAGATGAATATTTGGGGAATTCAAACACCTGGATCGGGTCTGGGCTTGCCAGCCCTCCGAATCTTTTTACAAACTAGAGAGAAAGCAAGGTCGTGCTTCCCACCTCACTCCTTCCTCGATACGGCACCAGCTAGTTCAGCTACACCCTGATAAATTCAAGACTCGGTAATCAGCATTAATATGCAAGCAAGTATCAATCCAAAACCTGCTAATGAAAATGATTACACTGTTATATTCATCTGAATCTTATATGAGCTACTGAGGGGCATATACCAGCAATATGCACGTCTCACTGTCTTTGTGGTGCCACCTTAAAGACCCCTTGTTCACTTTTTTCTCTTTTATCGTCTTTTAGTTGTAGAGAATCACCTGCTTAAATATCTCTAAGGGTACTAGTAAAAAAGAAAAACAACATACATAACAGATGCGCGAGTGAACCTTGGGATGAATGTATTATGGATACAGAACCATCATCACACACCTCATAATCACTTTTTCACCTGCCCATCTGGTGCAGACCTGTGGCTTGTTAGGAATACACTTGGATACAGTAAAATGTGCTTATCTGAAAAGAACAATTAAGCAGAAGCTCGAACGGTGCAGTTAGCATGATATGCGAAGAAAAATGCGACGGAGGAAACAGACAGGGCATCTTGCTTTTTGGAAAGGTATGCTCCACGTTTGGAAAAGTAAAAGGAAAACGGCAAGTCTTTTACTGAAGTTTAACAAAACCACAATGCCTTTTTTTAAAAGATCCTAGAATGTGAACCTTGCAGTCTATCATCTTCCATTTATTTGCCAGGCAAGCATGGAAAAGACAAAGGCAATACAAGCTTCACCTCCAATGCCCTATAAATAGGTCTAAATTCTGACTGAGAGAATCAACTTTAGGCGTAAGAGGTTGATTCATCACCTTAGACTCTCCATTAAGGTTGCAGTAAAGATTTCGCAACATTGACACTTTTCCAACGGAAACCAGGTTATTTCATTGTAATCAAAAGAGGAAGACTTTTAATCACCAGTAAAAAAGACCTAAAATCAGAGAAAGAAAGGTAGGAAAATTATCACAGCATTGCCACTTTATGAAATTTGCTCTCCCTTTGGTTTCTTTTGGTAGTTTTCCAATGTGAATCCCCTTTCGGCAGCTAAATCTACTGAATTTCTTGGATTCTTGGTTACTGCGGATGTCTGAACAAGCAAAATCTCATTTACCTTTCAGGCACTGGACATATGACAACATGCAGGCTATCAGAAGACACCTGCTTTCCTTGAGATACACAGTGAATTAAAGACATAATTTCCATTGATCTTCATGACAGTTACTTAGCTGGGTCTACTACAGTTATGGAAGCGAAGATATCTCCCAACACTATTTATCTTGGTGTACCTGATCTAAAAACAGAAAACCAAATAGATAATCACAGATTCTGTGGTAGCTCTTGTGTAATAGTCCTTGAGTTTACTTAACTGCATCGGGCACAAATGTTGCTCTTGTGTATGAAAAAATTCAGAAGATTTGGCTTCCTTTCACTCTATTTCATCCTATCAGTTACCAAGGGGGAAAGTATCTGGAGAGTTGTTTATTACTGTTTTTTTTCTAAGTGCCATCTCATATAATTTTCTCAAGCTTGAATTAATATGAAATTTTACAGAAAAAAAAAATCACCTGCACTAATTTACAATCTTTCATATAAAAAAATTAAAATTTGAATACAATGAATTCCACCTTGCTTAGCTTTAAAGATACCTCACATGTCAACGCCCAGATGTCACACCACCTACGTACTGGCAGCTCAGTGGTTCTACAGACATCATCTTTTAAAAGACTGAGCATTTTTAAAAGCTCAAGTGCAACTCATCTCTTCACCAATAATGTGAATTACAACATGTGTGTTTTAAGGAAACCATTTATTTTTACGCTAAGGGATAAACTGGCCTATGAACGAGATTCTAGTTTAACAGCAACATCAAAGGGTCCCAATGAACAAGTAGGCAGAAAGTGTACGCTCTACACAGTTCAAAGC
Source organism: Gavia stellata (assembly GCF_030936135.1). Lineage (NCBI taxonomy): Eukaryota > Metazoa > Chordata > Aves > Gaviiformes > Gaviidae > Gavia > Gavia stellata. Next base: position 5,366,365 of record NC_082601.1, read on the forward strand.
AGTATGACCGTGTTACACTGTCAAGATAGATGCAGGGTCTCCAAATTCCACCAATTAATTTTTTTCTCACATAAATTTTGTTATTATTAATAGAGACACTCAGTGAAAATCTCTGCATGTATGTAAGATATAGATATAGATATGTAAATTAATATTTGCATAAGGACCTTTATACTCCCCAAGCCAAAACTGGTTTGTTTGATTAGTTGAGTAAGCCTGCTGTATTAATTGGCTCTGGCTGTCATAATTAAAAGAACAATAGGGTGTTTCTCAGGTCTGTTACTGATGTTTGAGCACACTATAGTTTTACAGTTATCATATAACCACACAGTTAATTTTATCTCAAAATAAAAATAATACTGGAGTTCAGACTCATGATTTCCACAGGGGAAAACTCAATGGAAATCCATTCTCCAGTGGCATAAGAAGCACTGACACAAATCCTACATACATATGGATAATTTGTAGTAATCAGACATTCCAAGCCCTTGCTTGAAAAATATGTTGTAGAAAGTATATATAACCTCATTCAAAACTCCACAGACATATTTTGATTACTGATAAGTTCATTAAGAGACTTGATTGCCTTTATATAAGAAAATTCGCTAAACTGTTTGATGTTTGATGCTTAAATTCATAATCTAAATCCCAATCTGTAATCTGCTCTCGGTCTTTCCAGTGTATGCCTAGATCACACAAAGAATTCACACCCCTTGTATTCAGTGGTGCATATTGACCCATCTGCACATTTTATTCAGCTAAAAGGTGCTTTGACTTCATACACTAGCCTTTTCTGGAGTACAGAGGACAACCACCCCCATCATCAATGTCTTTTGTTACTTTTCTTAATCCCTTCACCAGATTTTACTCAATAAGGATGCAGTTTACGTTCTAAGTAAAAAAAAATTGAGATGTGAGCCTTTCCAGTGGCAACTATATTTCTTAAGGAATTTCAAGTAAAACTTCATTTTGTCCAACATACTACATACAAAGTGTGTTAAATTATTAACAAGTAGTAAAAGATGATTGATGGTTTGCAAAAATTAAACCAGCTACATCTGGCAGTGGCCAACGTAATCTGAAAAATGATAAATTTGGTTTTTTTACAGAGTATTGATTACCAAAATTGAATCCCAATAGTTCAAACAATCTTTTATATGTATAAATTAATAACTGGTCTTGTTTCTCCCCCTCCCCCACAATATTTTAGGCCAAAAAGTGAAGAAGCTCCCAATCAAATGACATTTTAAGGGTGTGTAGGATACCTAACAACTATAAAGTGCATTAACCGGAGACATATTTTCCTTGTATATCAGAAAAACACTTATCTCAAACCTTCCAGAAATTAATAGAAAACCCCAGAAATGTTATTCAGAAGGGAACGCTGGAAGTGGTCTTGTCCAATTTCTCACTTAAAGTAGAAGTATCGCCAATGCTAGATCAGATCACCCGTGGTTTCCTCTAGCCGAGTCATGAAAACCACCAAGGGTGTCAACTCTGCAGCCACTGGAGGCCCCTGTTCTGGTGTTGTACTATACTCTTACCAAAATATTTTTCCTAATGTCTTATATGAACCTCCCAAGATGTAATTTGTGGCAACTGCCCAGTCTGCTGCTAGTGAAAAGGGCATTAGTGTGGCTTCTTTGCAAATGCCCTGTCTTCTCTTCATCAGAGTGTTTAAGCCCGTTGCCCTCCACCTCTTCTTTTGGGGCTTGTGCCCTAGGCACCCAGCTGCCTCTTCTGAACCTTCTCCCATTTCTCCATGCCCCACTTGACCTGAGGGCCCAACCTGGTCAGCACACACCCAGAGTACCATCCTGTGCAGAGCGGGATGATAACCTCCCATCCTCCTTCCAGTCTAGCTCATTACGTGGTGTGCTGATTTCTCAGCATGAGCACACCATGAGCTCCTGTTTAACCTATATCAGCTGGTGCTCCAGGGTCATTTTCAATAAATGTGTTCTTCCTCCAGTTAAATAATTACTAACTGTTTCCTACAGCTGTACCTTTAGGGTCTTCCATTCCTGCAGCAGGGTACTGAGCCATATTAGATCAGAAGAGTGCTACCATGTCCATTCATGGTCACAGGGTTTCTCGACTTGTAGGGATACAGGGTTATAGCATAGGGGCCAATACATCTTAAACTATTTCCTATATTGAAGAAGCAGGTTAGGAGTTCTTCTTCTGTTTCTTAGCCAGACAAAGGATATTTCTGGCAGAACTAGGTTTCCTTAAATTTTACTTTCCATATGCTCAGGATAGTTATTTAGTTTGTCTCTGGTACTGAGGTGGCCAACAATGCAGTGCTATTTCATCTAATGAAAAAAGAGAAGTACAAGGTATGAAAACCTTATTCTAAAAATGAACGAAGCAGATGGGATATGCAATTCTAACTTAGTCCATTTGCATGTGTTTGTTGGTTGCTTTTATTTTTCCATTTTTTTTTTCCTTTTTTTTTTTTTTAAGTTCTAGTAGATTTATCTACTTGAAAAGGTCTTCTTGCAGCAGAAAGGAAAACCAATTCTTCCAGCTTTAGGGCAGGAAAGTGCATAGCTGCTAAGGAAGAGGAGAGATTATGCACATAACATCCTCACCTCCTACATTTGGCAGCTCCCTCTGCTTGGAAGCTGTCACCCAAGGCATCCAGCCCAGGGTGTTCTAGTCCTCGATATCCTCCTTGCACAGTCTCCCACTTCCTGGAGATGAACCAACACTTTGTGTTTGACTTCCCCCACCAGCTTCAGCGTATTATACTATTGCTTTCCTCATCTCCTTAGCTGGCCGTATCAGAGACAGCTTATTTCAAGTTGCAACCTCCCGAGACCTGTATTATCACTATATTTAAAGGGTAAAGGGAGTAGTAAGAAGAGAAAGAGAAAGGAGAGCATACAAGGACTCAAACAGTCCATGTGCAGGTTAAAAAGATCTCTCCTGACTACAGTCTCTGTAAGTGAGAGAGACAAGGAATGGTTTCTCAGCATCCCTTAATGGATGCGTGATGGCCTGCAGGAAGAAACAACAGGCAATGCCATGTTCTGGATAATTGTATACAAGCACACAGGAAAAAATGCAAAAACTAAAGATGAAAGTCAATAGGTTTTCTCAAATCTCCACATAAACAAATATTTTTTTAATATTTAACTTCAAATTTAACTTGGCAATCATAAGATGATGAATTCTGTAAGTAGATAATTAAGGTAACATGCAATAGGAAGGGCTTTACAATGCCTTTTGGTCATTGATCCATATTTTAGGTAGTAAAGAAATCTCTTTACCTCAATCAAAGCTTCAGAAAAATTCTCCCAAGTTTATTTTATAGGCTTTCAGTGCACACCTCTCCCTGGCCAATTACTGCATGGTCAGTGCACAGGAGGGTCCAAGATACACACAGTTTGGTCTTTAACCTCTAACTGGTTTTACCTTTAACTATTTACAAATATTGGTGACAGTAGATACCTTAACAGAAAAACAGAGAATGGAAAAAGTTTCCTGCACCTGTCTCACATTGCGTTTTCTCTGTTTTTGTGTGCATAGGGAAATAAGAAAAAAACTATCCATGCCTATCTGTTATTTTTGGAGCTTTCCCCCATGAGTACTCAATTTAATATTTTGCAAGTGCCAATAGCCTTTCCTATCTCTGCAGCTCCCTCCAAGCATTAGACTGAATCACAAAAAATATTTTTCAATGATTGATTGTAGTAAAAGGGCTGTTGAAGAGCATGTGTGAGAAGAGCATCACACCACCCTCTCAAGGCCCTTGGAGGGTGCCTCGAGCACTATAAGTTAAAAGAAGAGGAAAAATAACCCTGAGTGACTGTGTTACTATAGTCATTTCTTCCAAGCAGTGCTGGATAGCTGTACCTTCTTTTCTTTCCTTCGCATTTTAGAATTTCAAACACTTTTTATTTTAAGATTATTATCAGTTAATGGGCTTATTGTTGGGGATGTTATTTTAAAGAACAGAAGGGAGGTATGACTACTTTATTTTGGTTAAATCTGGATCTCTTGATTTACTTCTGCAGCCACAGAACAAATTGACAAAGCAGAAAAGTAAATGCAAACAAAGAAGACAGCATCCAGTGCCACTCTGCGTCCTGTGGGATTTTCCAAATTGCTAAAAGCTGTCACCATAGCCTGAAGTATCAAGTGTGAGGCACATGCTGTTGTTAGTTGTTAAATTTAGTGCCACTAAGGGCTACTCCTAAAAAAAAACCCAAACAAAAACAACCTACCAATGTCTAAAGCAGTCAGCATCTAAAGCAGATATTAGTGAGTGATTTCCCGGTGAAGAAAAAGTAAAGTACTAAGATGTTTTCTATCCCAAGTATCATGAGACAAAGGAGTTGTCATGAAAATCGAAATATCTCAAAGATTCACAAACTAATCTCTATGTCCCAGCAGAAACCATGGGGCATTTGTGATGGGCAGCCGAGTGCTAGTTCATCACATAATACTTCCTCCTCCTGCCCTTTGTTTCATCTGATAATGTGCATTAAAAGTTGACTGTAACATACGGCATGTTTTCTGAATGTTAATTTTATATTCAGCAATATCTATCATAACTGAGGATGTGGTTTGGGTTGCCATTGTCAAAAGAGATGGTTCACACCACTACAGAAGAGAGAGCAAATAATCCACACAATATTATCTATATTACTATGAGAAGGTTGGAAGTTGCATCTCAGGATCTTCGGCATACACATTGAAAATGCTAAACACACTCATTCCTGTGTGCCCGAGCTGCCTGATACCTGAGCAAACGTCCTCAACAGACAGAGGTGTTGAGAGTTTTACCGAAACTGAAACCCTCTCAAGGTGCTGGCATGAGAGGCAGAAGACAGAATGGCGAAAGCAATAAACCTGATACGGTGGGATGCAGCGAGGACTGTGTGTGAGAAGGGTGAGAACAATCCCCATCCAGAGTCAGAAGTGTCCGTAAATCAAAGCGTAAGTATACAACACATATGTCCCCCACCACCAGGACCTAGCCGAGCGGTGCCAGCTGCGCGATGGAGGCGCTCAGGAAGTCTAGGATTCCTCAAACATCTGCTGGTGCCATTAAGAATGAGAAGTAAATCCACACTGGCATTACTCGCGATTTATTTTTCCACATTAACCCCAGCAGCAACTGCCAAGTTTTTTGCTCATTTGCCACACAAGTAACCACTGAGTGGCATAAGGATGGGAGCCAGATGAGAAACTAACTATATGTAGAAAAATCAGGATTAGGATAAATTAATAGAAACCAGTAAGTGGCCAATGAAATAAAGACAAAGAAATATAGGGGAGAGGAAGGCTGCGGCAAATGCGTTCAGACTTCTCTTAAACTACTGCTATAATGAGAGGGCATGTTATTGTTTCTACAATATCTCTCCAAGTTCTGGGTCCACTCAGAGCGGGAGAAGACAGCTGCCTGTCTTACTCGTGTATTTGCTCTTATTCTGTTGAAAACTATATCAAAGTTAGGTAGCCACCACCATTCAGAGGGGTTGATGAACAAGAGCAAACTCCCTTCACATAGTGCCAGGCGAACAAAGCATAAGGGTGTCATCCCCAGAGCATTGCAGCTGCACCTCTCTTTCTCTGTGTTCTCCTGATCTCCTCCTAAGCTCCTTTTCTCCATGAGATCCTCAGAAGGGCATGCAGTGAGCGACACCTTTATTTCCTTGATTGCAGGAATTTGATTACAAATAGCTCTACATGAAATGATAAAGAGATTAAAGAGGGAGTCACTTGGTTTTGCTACCATACAGTCCATAACAGTGAGTTAAAAGCTACATTAAAAAAAAATTCTTTAAACATAAATGACATTTATTTTAGTACTAATAGTCCTTCTGCCATATGATCAAGCTATGTTCAAAGCAGAGGAAGGCTCCTGGGTCTATCCTGTGCTCCTCTACGCATGCTACATATGGATCTCCCAGCCGTATTGTCTTACAGTTTAAGCAACACCTAAGTGTCATATCTCTGTGATGCTTATTTCTAGGTCATGCTGGTTTCTTTATGCATCGTGAGTTAGAGTTTCATAATCATTTTTTCAGCTCAAGTCTGCAAACAAAGTCTGTCTTTTGCGTTACTGGTCGTCACTCCTCTTTTCCCCTTGGCGTGCCACTCCGTTCTTTTGTATTTCGTAACTAGGAATGAAAGGTCCTTGAAACTTTTTAACATATTTAAGAGCTTACACCCCTTTGTTTCACGTTACAAGAGAAATGGTTTTCTGGGAATACTGAAACAGCCACCGAATTTTTTTTCTTTTTTAAAAAAACTCCATTTCAGGTTGCCTGAAGGATGCAAGTTAGGTAGGAATCATTAATGAGATAACTGACTATAACAATAAAAAAATATCTTTTGTTAAAACACAATATTCACTGAACAGATACCAAACTGCATTTTTAAATTATAGAAGAAAATTCCCTTGATTAAAATCAATACAACATTTTCTTTGTGAATGCTTATTTATGGTGCCTTTATAGCTTGTTCTTTATAAAATCTGAATAAATAGATTAGTTCTGTAAGGAATCCATCAAGTTATGCAAAGTTTCTTCCCACCTTTGCAGACTGCATAACACAAAGCCTCTGTATGTATTGTACTTTCAAGCTAAACGTAAGTATGGACATTCATGGTTGCGATACTCATTTTCTTCCTCTGTAGCAGAGTAGGACAAAGAGAAGGCTATAAAATTGTTGTAACGTCACAGTAAAAATCAGTTGCTTCCACTTTGCTTTTAGGGTTTTTTCCTCCTAGTCTGGAGGACAATGGTTAGAACTGCTCACCTACAAGCATCGTGAAGTCTGCATGTTTTACCAAGCTGTTTTAGAGGAACCCTCAGACAAGAGCACAGTCAATGAAGCTGCTGCTAAAACTTTTCTTGCTCTGACTCAGTTATTGTCTGACTTAATCTAGATCACCTGGGCAAAAATCAAGCATCAAATACACCCTTTGCCACGGTATGAACATGACAGAAGTGGTATTCTACTGTATCTTGCCATCCACCCAAGCAGGACCTGTGACATAGCCAGACCACAGCTACTGCACTCTTGGCAGTAGGAATCATGAAGAAGCACCAGTCACACCTTTCTGCCTTTCAGCATTTTTCAAAACTGATGATTTTGGCCCCTGGATACATACTATTTTTGAGCCAACTTGCCAAATCTAAACTATCGCCTGTTTTCTACTTACCAGGTACTACATAACTCCTGCAGGTTTCAATACCATGTCACTGTAGCAATTGGGATATATAATAAAGAACACACAATAAACATACAGTATTTTCACCTTATTTTAAGGCTTTTCCCAGAACATCTAGGATCATAAATTAGAACAAACACTCGGCTTCAGTAAGAAGTTGATGTTGGTGAATTAAGTAAAGTAGTCTGATGATGATGTTAGTGATTATATTAATCCACTTGACTGCAAGTGGATTCAGCATTCATTTCTTGAATGAGATGGAGATATGACTGGATACTCATCTATCTCTGGTTTAGCAAGTAAAAGTGACTGCAGAGAATAATCGGTCCTTGGAAAGCTCTGTTTAAGACTGACCTTTATTAATTGGTTCAGACATTTGCCTTGCATCAGATTTCTAATAAGGGTTGCGTCATTGTCACATTCCACTTGTACCCTTATCAAACAGGATGTATGTTTTTAGCCAAGAAGCTAAAAGTTATAGGAACTTAGATGGAATCTCATGTTTCATTTCTGCATATGAAATTCTTGTTTGGATAAGCTACAGGATTTCATTCCAAATCTCTGAGATCTAGAGAAAAGTACTTTAAATGCATATACAAATATACAAATCAAAATCAATAACCTATATGAAAATCTTGACTCAAGGGACAGACATTTCCACAAAGCTGCTATCAAGAAGATGGATCAAGCAAATTAAAAAGACATGTTGCTGTAATTCAGTATTACCAGGAAACATTCCAGAATGAACTTAACTTGGAAATAAATTGTTTAAATGACAATAATTGTACCTTCAATTATGGCTATATTAGTATTGTTTCCTAATAACCTTATTCATGGACAAATTTCACACAGATGACGTTTGTTCAATGCTAATAGCAAGACTTTGCATGTTTACCTCCTTGTTTGTTGCTGCAAAGCTCCAAGTATTCACAACTTCTTTCTAGTCTAATGAAACAGGATTGTCTAATTTAATTAAAAGACTCAGAGAAGGAAATTAAAAAGAGGACATTTTAAGGGCCTATCTTATAAGGCTGATGTTGTAATCGAGAAAGGAATGGAAAGGATCTTATCTGGGTATGAAAAAGCCTAGTTCTTCATGTATATTCTTCCTCTTGGGACTCTGATTAAAGCCAAGATCTACTAACCTTACTATAAACTCCATATTTATTTTGATTGCCCAAAAAAAGATGATAAAGAAGCAAGGTTTTTTGAGTCAATTACAGACTATAGATCCTAAAGGATCTAACAAAGATTTAATCGTAAACATAATTTTAGCCAATGGTAATACCAATTAAATTAACAGGACTCTTAACATGTCTTCTATTGAAACTGAGTAGCTGCTGGACTGGGATCATGGTCGAATATTGAGAAACCAAAGTGACCGAGATGTAGGATGGAATTTGTTTCTACACTCTTAAAACAAAAGCATCAGGGCAGCTCCTGTGAGGAACAGGTACATGACAAACATGAACCTCCATCTTCAGAATATACGGCTACCCAACCAACAATGGACTTGTGATCACATATATAAAAATTATTTTCACTGTATGTTTTGTAATTTAATAATATCATTGGTTACACTCAGAAGTCATGCAAGAAAATTTAAAACTATTTTAAATTCTTAGTTTCAGTGAAGAAGAAAACCTTGTAAAAACAGTCAGAGTGAATGTGCTAATATACATGCGTTTCTTTCTTTTAGCTTTTGGCTCACCTCACTGGTTTAAATAAAGTATGTCATTTTGTACCACACTGCGCTAATCAAAATCTATCGAAATAGGATGCAATCATGGCTGTTACCCACAACAATTAATTAATTACCTTTTCCTCAGTATCCCCTTCTATACATAACCATGGTTTTGACTTAAAACTTTTAAAGAATGCTACCTCTCAGTGGCGGAGCAAAACTTAGCTTTTAGTGAGAAAATCAGTTAAAAATACCTTTCTAACTTAAACTTTCAGAAGATTTTTTTCCTCGGCATTGTAATGCGCAAAGGTGTCCACAATAAGAAAATTTAAAATGTATAATGCATATTGACTTGCAGAGCTATTTTTCCCACATTTTTTTCTTAGCATCCAGGATGCAGAAATGGTCTAAATGATGAAACAATGGTGGGTTCTTTTCCAAAACTGCAAGCATATTGTTGCAAGCATTACTTAAATTAGGACTAAACTGAATTTAAGTAATCCTCACCTAATATATACAAAAAATCACATCAGGTTTGCTGTCCCTGAATCCACAGATGCCAGGCACTGAGCAGGTTACCCACTAGAGAACCCACTAATTTAGAGGTGACCTTGAATCCCACTGGATGGTGTAAACTACGAGGGGTGTCCCAGTAACAAAGCAGATGTGTTATTTGCGTGGAGGGTGAGATTATCCAGGACAACCTGCTGGACTGCTCCAGCCTATAACCAGTAACACATCAGTCATTTCAGCAGGCAGATCAATGAAATAACAGGGACACCTGTACATTATCACTACCTTCAGTTTTACGTTCTATTATTCTGATTTTCCAAAAGGAACCTCACATTCACCAAGGCACATCCTTACTGCCTTTGGGGTTTATTCACCTGTAGCTCTTCCCCAACCTCTGCTTGGCTGTGGTTGAACCATGCAAATGGTTTTACTAATAAATGCCTACAGTATCTTCTGCCTAGCTTGGTTCTACCAATAATTTTGCCTAAAAAAAAAAAAAAAAGAGGTTAGGAATGGAGGCAACTAGGGAAAGTTGGTCAAATGTTGAGAAGAGATTCATAACATGCTGTACTACTTCCCTATCTATGCATGCCTTATTGGTTTGTGTAATCCATACTCCGTGATAAACCTTTCAATGGTTTAATTTTAAGTTATTCCATATGTGGGTTAAACTGTATGTATCACATCATTTACTCCTTTTGTATGCATGCTGAACTGTAAAACATTTAATAATATATATGGGAAGTAAGCCAACTCTGACTGGCATAGAAACCCTGGAGATTGGTGAATAATATATAAAACCACTTCTTCTCTGTTAGTAGCATGTGTCCTGGCTTATTGAGTCCTGTGCTGATATATCACTTTTAGGAATTCACTTTGTCAATCAAACTTAAAAATCCTTCCTAAACCTTCCCCTAGATTTTTACAAAAAAACAATAAGATAAAAACTTCCAAGTCTGAAATGAGACCTCTACTTACATCTCCTTGGGGGGAATCAAAGGCTGACAGTCTGAATGTGCAGCATGCAAGAATCACAATATGGAAATCATGCCAAAATGTTTAAAAACATAGAAATAACAGATAAATAAGTAAATGGAATCTGCTGTCTAATGCAATAACTTGGCACCAAGTCAATTTTAACCTTTCAACTTTTTTAATTTATGCAACAAGGGATTCTGAAAGTATCACAGAGAAATTATTTTTATCCATGGAGAGAGGAAATGAAAGAATTTGGGATTCAGGTAGATACTTTCTACTAATCCCTGGTTACTAGGAGCGCTGTGAGATCAGAAACCTTTTAATGACTCTTAGTGAATAGAAGAAAGGTCAAAATTAAAAAGAAATAGACAACCTAATTCTGTTTTGAAGCTTAAGTAAAAATATTGCCAAACAGAGGTGCTGAAAGCTTTCATAGTAACTCCTGGTTTCCTGAACACCAACGAGTAACTGGGAAGTAAACGGCACTAAGCCCACGTTTCCAAAAAGATGGAGAAGACAACAAATATGTTAACCTTCCCTGTCTGCTTTTTGCCTGGAAACTCTTGAAATAACCACAGCATTTTCCCTTTAAACCAAGAAAAAAGAAAGGAGGGACGGAAGAGCAGTGGCCAAACCCAAGCTCAGGTAGCCGCCCGCGGAATGCCCTGCTACCGCTCCCCTTTATGGAAACGTTGCACAGGATACAGCAGCAGTGGGAACTGCAAAGCATCGCAGCAACACTACAGGAATCTGGGGGCTCCAGAAGGCCATTTACAGGAGCACAGGTAATTTTCAATAATTTGGATTTTCGACTAGAAAAACCTCTAGCACAGATACTGCCATATTAATATAACATAAGCAGCTTAACCCGTCTCTGGCAGGCCATTTTTCTTCTCAAAGTTTACTTTTCCTAATTTAGTCATGCTCTTTTTTTCACATCACTGCAGTCTCCTAAGGAACCCTGGGGCCCCTGTCACACAGCAAGTCTCACAGCAGGGCCGCGCTGCGGAGGAGAGGTCTAACAGGAGCAATAACAGCCTTGGTACAGAGGTTGGGGATGCTGAGCATCCCCAGCACTGTCCATTGCCAAGTGACAGGGAATATCTGCAAAAAAAAGAGTTTCAAAAAAGAAATATGGTCCCTATGGCTTTCTGTGTCAAAGAGAACAACTGGCACAATTTTCTGTTTGCCATCTTACAAGTGAAGGAGGGATTAGCCTTTGAATTTCATTTCCAAGTAAGAAAACAGGGCGTATTAAGAAAGATAGGGAAACTGAAAACACTAGGTAGAGCCCCCCTATTTGTCTAGAATTAGCAAAATTAGTGACATAAAATAAATTCCCTCCTGCCATCAGAAATATTAGAAGAAAAAGACTGAGCCAAAGAAAATGAAAGAAAAGGAAGCGGATGGCGAATTCAAAATCTTACAGACATAAATCAACATCTCAACAAGAGCGTGCGTGCTGTCCATCCAGCAGCAAATATAACAGCAGTTAAAAAGGCCAATTAGTCTGAACAAGGACGTGCAGAATGATCAAGGGAGGTGTGTGAGGTATGTAATATCAGATACAGAGGGGAATGGCAAGATTACAGGATGAAGTTGAGAGTGTAAAAAAATGATAAGAAAAGCAAAGGTAGAGAATGAAAGGAAGATTGCACAAGATGATAAAGATAAATAAAAAGACATTTTTCAAGAACATATAGTCCAAGAGGTCAGCGAGGAAGACAGAAGGTCCTCTAAGAGATGGCATGGGTAATTTATTGACAGCAGAGGTAGACGCTGATAAAAAAGAAAAAAAATAAAAATGAATTCTTTGCCTCACTGTTCACAAAGCAAGCTGGGGGCAACACAGCAGAAATAGACATACTGCACATTTCCCAGGGGATGAAAAAGACACACTGAAGGAAATTAAATCACTGTAGAAAAGGTGATTGCCTATAGTTTGACAATGCTCTGGACAGACAGGGCTCTGAAGACTGCCGTGCGTAAAGAGAAAATCTTTATTACAATATACCTAAAAGCCTGCTTTGAAAGCAACAATCCCATCAAAACAGGGCCAAATTTTGGCCCCGCGTTTATGAGCGGTTCCCTGTGGATGAAGGGGAACTACCTGAATGCACAAGGACAGAGATAAATTAATGATAGGAAGCCATTTAAATGAACTAATCCACTGTCTTTGAAATCAAATCAGGTACTAGCGAAATTAGCTATGATAGATATCGGAAAAGTCCCAACAACAGACAAGCAAATTTATCATCAACAACCTGACTGAACCTGAAGTCCAAATCACACCCCTCTTACTCTTGCAAATAATCCTATTAATTTAAATTTAATTATTCACACCAATAAGGCAAAGAAAGAAGAGAAATCTCTTTTTGTTCGTCACATTTAATAACCTAATTTCATTCTTTTCTCATGCATTAAAACGAAAAAAAAAAAAAAATCCTTAGGAGGGACACACACACACACGCGGCTTGGTTGTGGCCCCCCAGCTCCGCAGCCCCTCTCCAGCACAGGGAGCCGCTGGCTCTGACCCTGGAAAAAGGACAACTTGCAAAATTCTGAAGCCCGAAGTACTTCTTTTCATAAATCAGTTAAGGAGCTAAGTGAAAATAATGCCATTGTTTACCGCATCACTAAGAAACCTAAGTGCTTAAAGGCAAGGAAATTAATATTAAGGACATTCATAAATCTCACAGAAAACATATATTATACCAATTTACAATAGCTGAGAATCTGGCCCTTTACTCTTATTTAATATAAAATATATACATGTTGTCTTACTCAACAGAGTAGTCTTAATTCTAACCTAAAAATAAAGCTTATTCTGTATCAGTGCAATTTCATATGCACAAATCTTTCAGAAGGAATTTCAATTAAGTTAACATTATGTATGCACCCATTACTGGCATACAGTGATTGGTCTCTGACAGAAGGCAATGGACATATACACTTCTAATATACTGAAAATGAGCAATGCTAGATATTTCTCTATTATTCTTCACAAATAAATAACGTTTTCAAATGTAAGTGATTTTAACTGTCACTTGGTTAATCCATTAACTGGTGTTTCCAAATAGCAATATCCTTCAGAATAATACAGGTTTTTGGACAAAGAAACAAATATATTGAAAATCCCAAGAGGCCAATGGTCAGAGTTAAGGGTATGGTGTTTACATAAATTAAGCATGTCTTTATGCTTGATCAGAATGTAACTTTAACTGTGTTCCAACTAAAATGGATTATGTAATTAAGTATTCCTTTTTAAAATTACTTTACATCTTTAAATGGTATGATAGATAAGTTTCATAGGACCCATAAATGATTTATGAGGTATATTTTATTTTATTAATAAAATGCTTAGCGAGAGCTTAATCTCTCAAAATTTAATACAGTGATGCATATGCTTTAAATTAAGTCCATGGTTAAATACTTTGTTGCATCTTGGTGCAGAGGCTCACCTTGTAGGACTGAGCCCACCTTTACGCTTTGGGCAAAAATAAATTAAATGTTATACATGACATACACAAACGAAAACACACACACATAGAGTAAGGTTTGTGTATATTCACTATATTCCTGTAATCTTTTGTATATGACATTCCCTTTTCCCAGATATTTACATTAAACAGATGGCATACCCTTTACTGCAGTTGACCACAATTTGGCTGTTTACTAAATATTTTTTGAAATTATAGATTTTTGAGGATCACTGTCTTGGTTTAGAATAGATTAAATATTTAGAAAGGCAAGTCATGCTGTGATTATTGTAAGCAACTGTTATTTTTTCTGTGCATGAACGTCAGGCTTATCATTATATATTAGATACCTTTTAATATATAATAATAATATGGCTAATATTCACTCAGTATGAAGCTAATTAAATAATGAACTATATTAAGCCTCATCACACCGTTAGCTAAAATTCCATGTAGATGTATATTTTCAAAAAATCCAGTTTCATTCAGTGGCTTGCTCAGAAAAAATATTTTTCTCTCCCAGCCCTGAATATAAGCATCATTTAAAAAGATCCACCAGCGTTGTGCAGTAAAAAGAAAAGCAAGTTCCATTTAAATAAGTCTCTTTTTACTAACCAGTATATTAAATGTGGCTTTTAATTATTGGTTTTGATTATTTTTGAAGATTTTTGTATTTAGATGGCACACACATTTTCAATCATGTCTTAATTACTTTTAAAAATGCTGCACTGGCTTAGGGACAAGACAGATAACTTGTTAAGCATTTGAAATTTCTGAGCTGTTTTCTCAGTTCTGGCAGTCAATACCCAAGTCCAGATTGTAACCTCCTTTCTGCCTCCAAAGCCTGCCTTGGCTGCGTGTCCAGTGAGGGATTATGGATTTAGCAAGGAAGGTAAGTGTGACTACAAGCATTGGCTCACCATCTGCTCCCCAGCAGAGTTTGGGCCAACCTGCATAGCCTGCAGCAAGACCAGGGCACTGTTCTCAAGCCAGCCCTTTCCAACCTGGCTCAAGAAACACATCACATTCAGTCAGATGATTAGGTCTAAGTAGTCCATATGTAACAGAATATTTTTCCTAAATACCAAAATGAAAACAAAATGAATGCCATTTTTTTATTCTCCTTACTCGATACATCAAGTTTTACACAAATAAATACTCTCTTAAGGTTTATGCAAATTATAGAAAAATAAAACTATGCATTATTTAGCAGTTCTCCTATTTCAAGATCTAACAGACTTTATTCACAGCATGTTTTTCCCTAGTTTATGTTGGCCTTCTTTTCTGATTCTACTTTTTAATTCATCTTTTTAAATTATTCCTTTTTAAATCATTATCTTCTGTGACTTCATAGATTTTCATGTATTAATCTATTATTAATTTTTTTTACTATAGTCAACTTAATCTTAAATTGTTTAAATCTCTTTTAAGTGTAAACACTTGAACATGGACAGTTTTTAAAAATATCACGCTCTTTAACATTTTGGAGCATTTCTATTTGTAGCTTGTAACCTTATTCAAAAAGTTCTTGCTAAATATGTTCTCTTCTATTATAGGTACTTTTGACAGAATTATCAAGTACCACATGTGACAGGCAATAGTACTGGGGAAGGGAAAGGGAAAAAAAAACAACCCCACACATATTGAGAGGGGGATACATTTTGTGTTACTGAAAAATATGTTTGTATTTTACATTAAAACCTGACATCTGTTTGGTGAATATAAATCTAGATTAATATGCCCCCCCTCCTTTTACCCATTCAGTTTTCTTTATGCTGATTCAGGTTAAGATTTTTTATTTTCATGAACAGCTACAGAGAATGCTGTTAAAACGAGCGTTTTGCTTTCTCCAGTACAGCACTGAACATGAAAATAAGCTGAACAAACATCTTGCCCTTTTTACTTAAACTGTTGTCTGCCCGACTGCTGAATGCACACAGAAAACAATCTAAAATTGTATAACCCATAATAGAGTATATTAAATTACAACATTGGTCAGTAATGGAAACTTATTCCCAGATATGAATTATTTACAGCCCATTTAAGTAATCCATATTCAGGTGTGGCAAAGAAAAAAAAAAGTGCAACATAAATCTTTAATGTTGACCGGTTGAGAGAGCAGAGCTGAGGATTACAGACATTTTAAAGGGAAGGGGAAAAAAAAAAACACAAAAAACCCCTAAACGAATTGATATAGCCTGTTCAGTGGCTTACTGCACCAGCGTGCTAATAAATTGACGGATGGCATGTCAGGGGTATGAGTTGAAATCCCAGCATTTCTAACTAGGGTGAGATCTAATATCAGTGTACCAAAATAAAGAGTTTCTGGACCTTGATGTCACAGGACATAGGCTGTGCCTCATTTACTATATCCTGTAGGTGCCTGGCATATGTTATTGCTACAGAAAAATCAACACTTTGTGCTTTAACCCCATAACTGCATTAGTAATTTTTCAAAGCCACTCGCAATGTATATTCATTTTCCTACAGGCTGTCGTTGTACTTTCTTGTAGTTTATATTTACACTATTTTATTGTTCAGCTATCACAGTCTGACATAAACCTGTACAGCTATCACACAGCCCACTGTCCCAGTTTCCCTGCGAGAGATACCGGGCATTCCTCACCAAAGCAGGAATTAAACCCACAAATTCTGGGAAATGTTGCCAGGTACAGTTTTGTTGATGCTAGTGCTGTTTCCTAAAAAAATCAGACAGCTCGGGCGCTCCTTCAAAATGATGTAGCAAAGATCATGGTGGGGAAAAGCTCTCACAACTGCAATTTCTTTTGTTTCCTGGAGCAGTACCTATATTAATTCATCTTACAAAGATCATTGCTCAAGAACTAAATTTTGCATACATTAGAGAGCAGAATTAGCATCGCGCTGTGTACAACGTTCCAGGCTAACTTCTCTCCAAGCAACCATTAAAGGTCATGTTTTGACGACTGAATGGCATGTCGGCACCTTGGTTCCCCAGAGAGGCATTCCCCAGGTACATGCAAAAGGTTATTAAATTACCTTCCAAGCAACACTATCTCCTCGGATGAAAATAATTACAGGCTTTTAGAGGCATCAGAATGCTTTCTATTTTTTTTAAATAAGATGAAGATGCAGTACCTAATGACCATTTTTGTGTGTGAGTCATAGAGCCTGTCAGTGGTGACAGGACAAATGAGCATAATGGCATAGCTTAAAGGGGAAAGGTTCATTTTAAATAGTGACAAATAATATTTAAATGGCATTGTTGGAGACCCATCATGCTTGTAAAATGTAGTTTGTATCTCTTCTTCATCCTTTAATTTCATCACTGTCAAATGGTATTAGCTGTTAACATGCAACATCAGGTGCAGATATAATTTTTAACTATTAAATGTGCCTATAACTAAACAATGCATCTTGATTGTTCATATATTTTGTGGTAGAATAAATAACATATTTTATAATTCACGATTTGCTCTGCCAAATTGTTTTGCTGTGCGGTGGGGATCTATACTAAAGGAGGATGGGGGGAGTAAGAATGGTTTAAAATATGATACCCTCAAACAAATTTCTTCTTGCCAACATGCTGAAATGGAAATGACTTTCTTTTTAGACTAATGTAATTCACAGGTTTGAAGAGCCACAGGCAAGATCGTGAGATACAGTAAATTGGTCAAAACAGACCTGGGCAAACCAATACAGGCACATATATGCTGTATATACTTCAATAAAAGCAGCTGACAAACTTAGTCGCCCTTACAATTTGGCCCTAATAGAAAATGCTCTGAGTCTGAATCCTCCCAGCGCTCGCGAAGTGGCTTAGGGCACAAACAGAAAATGTTTATTTTAAAATACTGAACAACAGTCATTAAGCAATATACTGCAGACATGAATTCTCCAGCACAAGTGCAAACCCATGACTTGAAAAAGTTATTCGAAAGTCAGTCCTGTACTCGCTGAAATGACTCAAGCGAATGTAAAGTCACAACACCGCAGGTAATAAAATGACAATAGAATACACTTGGCTGTGAAATCACAACTTCTGGAAGTCAAACTTTCAGAAAAAAGCTTCAAATTTTTTAAGTATTTTTTCACAGCTTCATCATGTTTATTGCTATATTATTTTCAGATCACTTACGCCAAAAATGTAGACAGTTTAGGTACCTTTGAGTTGTTAAAAGTTATAGCCAATTTTCTGAAAAATTATACCAGCTAAAAACACAACATTAAATATTTACCCTGTTGGATGTTAAAAAACGCTTACAATGAAAAATGTTCACATATTGACTATTCAAAATGGCCTTCACTTTGAAATTGTGAAATGGAAGGGATTGCAGATGTACAAGAATAAATATAAAAACAAATGAGTTGACTTGAAGTGTTGCCGGCTTTCATAAACATGCTACTGCAATAACATGTGACATTAATATTTAATTACAAAAGCACTGCTGCAAAATCTTTGAAATTAATGTTTTGCAAAATTAACATTCAGTGCACAGAAGCAAAGTCGTTCCAGGCGCGACTGTGATTAACAATGCCATTCACTTTACATATTATATTAATATATTATTCAAGCTAAGAATTAACACCTCCTAATTTAAATAAGGTGCTACATATCATGATGAGCTAAAATGCTTTTTCTTAAAATGGCCCATCTGATTTTAAGCAATCTGTGTTTATCATTTAATATTTTGTTATTGAATACTGTTCTCTGTAAAAAAACTCCTTGTACTTTAATTTCAAGATGAAGAGATCTCATTAAACTAGTGCCATAAGATTCAAGGATTACTGAGCCAGTGGAGCCGTGTTTTCTTTGCTGGTCTACCTGGTATTACTCCTTTATTCCCGGGCATCAATCTTCTCTTTCCCCACCTGGAGTGCCTCTCTAGTTTCCCCGATGTCTACAAAAAAGCTGAGCGTTTTCTTTCTTAAACCGTTGGCTGGATCTTCAACTGCTATAAAGGATTATAAATTCTTTTACAGCTACGTTGATTTACATCAGCTGATGATATAGCTCATATTGCCAACATTATCACGTTGCTAGTACATTTTGGGGACGGCAATTTCTTGCTGCTCTGCATTCTGTGCTGTTTCTCGTGTGTTGTAGGAGGGTAAAGACGAACCAAGGGCTCAGGGGAGGTGGCGAGTCTAACGCTCTGCCTATCTCACACAGAGCTTTCTCGCCCTCCAGCTCTACCTTTTAGCGTACAGGAATTCAGACTTGTATTGAATTCTCTGTGTTTTGAACTACAGAGAACTATAACTTCTGGTGGGACACAGCTAAGCAATCAGGCCCAAAGGACTTTAAATGGGTTGACATATTCTCCAGCAGGTCAGACAAACCGGTTATTTTTGTTTGAGGGAAATACTGACAAGACAGATGGGTACATCACTTTGGTTTAACTACACAGAACTTCATTTGCCATCTTTAATCTACTGTAATTGTTTGGTTTTCTTATTTTTAAAGCAGTGAAGAAATATATTTCCATGTTATTACTCACATAACCATGTTTTAAAGACAGGCAGACTTGTAGTAAGCAAAAGCCCATGATCTCTTGCCTTATATCAATAGTTACTGATTCATTGTCTATAATTTCACTTTCATTAATTACAGAGATTAGCTGCAACACACAAGGATCGAGAACTATTTGCTGAAAATTATATCTGTGCAACGTAAGCATCTGCATTTAGCTATCAAACTTCCCTTATTGTTAGATGAAACCCATGAGCCTACATATCTCCTCTTCAAAATTATCCTAAAAAACCAAACAAACAACCTTCTCTCCAACAAAAAAAACTGACAAAAACCAGTGAAGGGGATCAAATCTCTTATGTATATGTTCTCAGTGGTGAATGAACCTAATGTTGATACGAGTAGAATTGTTAGGAGCTGTCGAAAAAATTGTCTGCAAAATATTCAAGTATAAGAGATCGGGAATTCCAATCTGGATGAACAAAAAAAAAGTTTATGGAAAAGCTAAAACTATACAGGACAGTTATAAGCTAAGAACTCCCTCAGTCCTTTGCTTGCCAATATCTTTAATAATTTGGGCTGCACCTTTGCAGTGAGCTGAAGGGAGGCAAAAGAGGAGTGAAATTGCTGTCTGACTCCACGTGGGCCTTCTGCTTTGCCATTGCTTTCTACCTGGACCCAAACAAACTGCCTTCTCCAGAAGGAAGAGACAGAAAAATTGGTCCACTGATTTTATACGTATATCCTGGTGCCCAAATGATCCCTCCCTGTTTTATGACAATGACATGAAAGCTATATCCTGCATCATTTGTTTTACAGATAATTAGACAGTATGTAATAGTGACAAGATATTGCCTTAATATTGACAATTTAATCAAAAATAGAAACTCCAGATTTTTCCTTATTCATTGTATTATCTAAAATTGAGAAGACACTGAGGACATTTAAATATGAAAACACCATAGTCTACCTTAGTCCACCTTGCTAAAGATCACCTTCTTGCTAAGTACCCCATTATCAGACATGACCAGCTGTGCCCTCAAAAGATCTGAGTACATGCTACACACCATCCACTGACGGGCCTACGTTTTAATATCTTAACTAAAAAAATCCGCTCTGTTCACAACAGAAAACAATGATTCATCTAGTTTTCAAATATTTTTCTAAAATCATCTTATTTAAAGGCCTGCTTTAACATTGGACGACAAAACCTGAACAAAACAGAAACAGAAGTAAGTTTTCAACTCAGAAACAGGTGGCGGAGAATTTATTAGTGTCTACCTCTCCAAAATCCTCTCCCCCCGCACCTACAAAAAAATTATTATAATAAAATACTGTAGAAATCAATTAGAGGCAGAGGGCCTTTTAGAAACTGTACATATGGCATCCAAGTTTATGGTAGAATCTCCTTCTATTTGAATAAAATATGGCATTTCAAAATAAATTAAGAGAGAACAAAGGAGGTGAAAGTGGGAATGTCTTATGAGCTTCTTGAAAAATGTTATTATTTCTTCTGTGCAGTGAATATTTTCAGTGCTAAAGCTCGACATCAAAATATGGATATATAATATTCAGTTAACTTCTGATAAAATGCACATGTACATATTCACACAAGCACACATAGTCCTTGGAAATTTTACAGTTTAGTTGGAAAAGTAGTCATTAACTCCTTAGAATGACCTTTCTGTGGCCAGTCTTCACAGCCTTGGGAAGCACTGGAATAAATGCAAGAGCTGAGAAGAACCGTGAAGACAACTCAGGAATCAAAAGTGTCCCACACCAGTCATGACCACTGAACTCCACGAGTCTGATTTGTCATTGGTTTCCTAGAAACTCAGATCTAATTAGGCTGGTTTTTGTATTCCTCTTGAAGACTACACTGGACTGTTCACCTTCATTCTAGTTTTATTTTCACGAGCAACCCAGAAACACTCAGGTGGTGAGTTGTAATGCTGGTCTGCACAACAATCAACACACAGAGAAGGGGGTATTTTATTATGCATTAGCTCGTTTAGTCAAAAATCAAGTTCCATTGCTTAACTGTAAAGGTTGGAGAAAGAAAGTGTACTGATATATTGTAGAATGAGCCTGCAGGTCCTGAAACACATGGATCTTTAAATACAGACAGTTCATCACAGGGCTGCGTCTTCCAAGAGCTACGCAGAGCAGCAAGGACATGCCCATGATTTCCAGCAGATGCAATGCTATGAAAAGGTGTTTTTGATTTCAGGCCCTGCACAAGCCTATTACACCCCATTTTTGTTGCAATTCTTCCCGTAGCCCTTCCACAGCTGGACAGCAGTTTGCTTGCTCAGGGCTCAAACACCCACCACACCTTACGGGAGATTGCCATCCCATTGCTACTGTAGGAGCACAAACAGGCTTTGCAGAACTAAGTCCTGACGACCTTATAGAGAAATGTATACTTTATCTATCTGTTCTCAAGTTTTTATCTCCCTCCTCCCTTTTTTTCCTCGCTCTAGCTTAGCTGCACTAAGCCCAACTTCCCTGCACCAGCCACGATAAAGAAAAATATTTGTGCAACTGGTATACAACACACAAATAGCTCTGCCTACTCCTTTCCTAGAAAGTTGCAAGTAGAGAGTAAACCAAAAAAGTAATAGGAAACAACATGTCTTATCCTCTAGCTTTTTTGCATGAATTCTCCCTCACAGTAGGTCCAACACTGAACTAAAGAGGCTACAGCCTCCTCCGGCCGATTACCAGATTTTCTATCTTCACTGACTATAAAGTAATTTGTACTGCATGGAGACCCAGGCACTTTTAATTTCGGAGCAGATTTCTTCTCAGAATTAATTTTATTCCTATTTACTGGGGTTAAATCCTTACCTGCTGAAGTAGGGATCTTATCTGCGTTCCTATGTATAATATGATATCATTTATAAAATGAGACTCTCGCAATTCATGGCTTGTTAAGCGGAAGGAGGAAATAAAAATTGGGCTCATACAGGTGGAAGTCACCATTGTTCTTTCTGTCTCCAGCTTAGCACTGACTTCTCAAAATGCTTTCTGTAGCAAACCACTGTCGCTACAGGTACCTCAGTGGAAGTTTAAATTCTTGCTACAGCAAAACCATTGGTAGCCGAAGACAAAGCCCACATTGTTTTTCATGAAAGAAGGCTTACCCCATTAATCATCTGATGACCCAGGCTGTCTTTCACTCACTATACTACTGGATTTCCTGGATGGATTGGCTTAAGTGGACCTGCTCTGGTTTTTTTGATCAGTGTAAAATCATAGAATT
Source organism: Gavia stellata (assembly GCF_030936135.1). Taxonomy (NCBI): domain Eukaryota; kingdom Metazoa; phylum Chordata; class Aves; order Gaviiformes; family Gaviidae; genus Gavia; species Gavia stellata. Next base: position 5,388,925 of record NC_082601.1, read on the forward strand.
TGGCCCAAGGTACTGAAGATTTTCTTAACCTTTAAGCTTTATTTTAGACACCTAAAGTTACTGAATGCCAAAACTGCAGCAAAAGAAAATAGAACAAGCATTTGCTGAGAAATAGAACAAGTTATGTCACCTTTTGTAGGAACCAGCAATGATCTATGAAACAAAGAAATCCCATACTGTCCACAGATATTATAAATAGTGCAATGCAATAACCAGTATACTACAAAGAAAGAACCAAACAAAAAATAATGCCAGAAATATCCCTATACCTGGGAGGGGGGTGTCTGAAGGCTGCAAAAGTAAAATTCAGAGGAGTGTATATTATTGATAACTAAAATGATGACCTCTCTGGTCTTGCATGTTTTCTGATGTAACCTGTGATTTCTGCCAAGCACTTGTAACAGTTCTCATCACAACATGAACTGATAGTGTGATATGTTAACATTGCCACTAATGTACGCCAGCATTACACTTTTCTTTCTTCAGTTAGACAGCTTTCCTTCAGGCCATCAGACACTGGAGGTCTGTATAAAAATGTACCTCTTCAAAGCAAGAAAATCCTCATGAATTTTAGCACAATTAAACCAATTCTACATAAAGTGGTTTACTGATTCCTATTTTTTATTTGAAATCGGGCCGACACGACAAAGTTCAGATCCAATTCCAGATTTTTAAATGGTTTAAAGTCCAATGACGTCTACATTTGCTGTCTCTTTCAGACCTATCTATAAATAACATTCAGTAAAATAAAGGAGATAAAAACTAAGAATTTTAATATCCTGTTTTGCCATTTTTCTTTATTCTTTTCTAATATCAGATAACCTAATAATACAACATATAATAAATATTTAAGGGGAAATAGCAATGAATCTGCATTGTGCTTTCTAAAGTCTCTTCTTGAAAGGCTGATTACTCACAAATTGTAATGGGTCTATTATACAAAATTTATCTTTCTTTCATGATGTGATTCTTTAGCCTTAATATTCACTTGATTCCCACTGATTACAATAGAATATGTACAAGAACAACAGTAGATGGGACCAGATGGAGCTATAGAAATATTCTCTCCTTTTAGATACACGCACATGCTTCAGGCCCCAAAAGCATAAACATGTCTTAAGACATGCTCCATGGTCCTCATTACCAGCCTAAAAAAAATAAACAGAATGAATGCATAGATTGCCAAAGCTTTATGCATTGGGCCAAAGAAGCTTTCACCTAAAAAACCCCCAACAAAACAGCACAGCGATGCTTTTCCCATCTCACCACCTCTCCCATGCTCCTTACAATTGTACCTCAATTCGTTCAAGCGCAGCTGAGCCCCAACACACGCAACAAACAAGTTTCTAACATTTCTCTGCCTACTTCTCTGGGGAACCAAAACTCCAAAATCATAAAACTTCCCTCACTCAAATTCCCCTTGTACTAAGGCTTTGAAATGTTTAAGTTACCAGGGTTTTCTTTCCCCTGGAGAGGGAGACATGGGTGGTTAAATGCCACTGGAGACATTTGGGTTCCTACCCGGCATACTACCTGAGAAAAAGGCTATGGGTTTCTTCTTCAAGAACAGTTCCTAGATCCTTACATTTTTTTCTTGTCTTCTTCCTCAGACATCCTCTTTCCCTTCCCAAGCAGCCAATTCCCTTAACAGGGTGCCTTTAAATTCCCTTCCAAGAGTCTAGTTGGCCCTTTCATTGTCCTCTTGGATAGTTGAACACTGGGACTTCCTATCTCATTTCTTCTTGTAAGAGGCACCAAGCATTTATTTGCCCCCTAAATGCACGTTTCAATGCAATATGGAGCAGGCTACTCATCTGAGGAGACGCACAAACACAGGAGAGCACTACAAATTACAGGGGTAAGTGCACAAAACCACATAAGATTTCACAGAAAAAAAAAAAAAAGAATAATATCTTTCCTTACGCTACAGGCACGTTCTGACATTGATATCTTTAACATTTTCATGCACACGGAGGACTATAAAAGCATTAATACACACAATGAAGATAACAGTTTACTGTAGTTCCAAACCATGGTTATAGCAACACATCAGTTAATAATTCTTTATACACATAAAAGCAGAAATACCGTCATCATCTGCTATTGAAACGAACAAGAAAACCCCATTTGCAACACGCACCTCTACTCCCAAATCATATTCAGAAAGAGTTAAAGTATGAAATAAAATTATAAAGGCACCGATGATATTTTTATAACAGAGCTACCGCTAGTAAGCTGTATTTTAGAGAAACACTGCACATTTTGATGACTGTCAAAATTTACATAACTTACTCTACATGAATTAACTATGAGGTATAAAATGCAACTTTGGCTAAATAAACCCTCAGCAATTGTAAAGCAGTATTTCAAGCACCGCTAGAATAACACCAGACTGAAGCATTAAACAAAAAAGATGAATATTGAGTGAAGTGGTCTCCCCAATATTTAGTTATTGTTGTGAAATAAATTAAACAATCAGAGAAGATAATCTTCAGAAATACAGAACATAACTCTAGTTGCTATAGTACTTTTTATTTTTATTTTTAATGGGTGTTTGTCAATTTAGTGTCTACAATCAAAACTCTGACATATTAGGGTAATGAACTGGGTCCGGGAATTACCAGAAAACACATAAATACTAGAATTTCTTGAAAACATGAAGTGTTAAGAGAAACAAATTCCAGTCTTTAACATCTGTCCTACAGATTCTTACCATTTATCTGCTGATCAAAATTTCGAATGGTGCCAAAAAAAATCATGAAGTCAAAAGGACTTGGTGGGGGGATCTTTGTTTCTCTCTAAAAGCCTAAAAGTTATACTCAACTGCAGCACAAAGAGTAAAGAGGTTGTTATTCATATTAACTACATTTACATTCCTATCGCAACATCCAGAGAGCTAATAGTGGGGTTATTAACATAACAAACGTAAATGTTCTATATAAATAATACTGTTTCAGGCCAGCAACCGCTCATCTGACAGCATTTAGGCACAGGCTCAACATCTGTTTATGAACACTTTGCCTAATGATATCATCAGATATCATTAAGTGCGGCAGAATACAGCACAGAGGCAGGTGCAGCTGCCTTCAGTACCCATCACAGAGGAAGAAAAGAGCTGCATTCCCGATCCGAAAACCCATCATTAGGACAATTTTCTTCGACAAACCAGCCCTGTGATTTCAATCTGTATATCACCTGTAATTGTAGTTTTTAGCAAGAAGCTGATTCTATACATTTAGCGACGAATCACGTTGATGGCCTGAATACTGGAAACACATTTGTGCTACCAGCTGCGGCAGCTTTTTTTAGAGCCTGTGTTAACAAAATACTGCTAACAAGGCAATGCTTGGAGTGCAGCTTTGTTTCTCTTTCTTGTTCATAGTGTTTAGATGTGCATAATTATGGAGATTAGCAATTGATTGCTTCTCAATAATAATTGATTATTGGTCACTGAACCTTCCCCAAAGCACTTCACTGAAGGTGAGGACAGGTGATAAGTTCATTCTTAGCAGATCGAGGAAACAGAAAGGAAAGGTCCAAAAGAACCTTCGATTTGTACATCAGTTTCCATGATAAACAGACCAAAGGGATAATAGAATATCCCAAAGCCTCGTTTGCCCGGAGGCAAATTGTAGAGATCATAGCAAGCCTGCAGAATTCTCCCTGTGGACTATGTAAGAAACATACATCATTTTTATATATGTCAGTTGTTCTTTGATTTGAAAATATTTCTACCCATTTAATTTATCTTTTTCAGTCAGTTTTCTTAAATTGTACAATTTAAGGGTTATATCAGAGAATGAAGATCATTTCTGAATACCCCTAAAATGAAACAAACTGACAAAATAATGCAAGTCTCTTTAGTAGAAATGTGCAAATATTGAAGCATCTATTGTCACTGACTTCAAAATCACTATACCCTTTTGATCTGCTTTATATCCATCAAAATTTTGGTCTGTAGTGACTGTCTTGATGCAACGTAACATAATGTTGGGAATATAACACGATGCCACAGCTAAAATTTAAAGGCAAATGCTCTTATTTTTGGCTTAATCACCCACTGTCAATTTGGACAGCAAATATCCAATTTAAATTTATTGGAGTACATGGAAGCCACTCAGACAATAAAGTATCCGTAGCGTTCATAAAATGGTAAACATCATTTCTTGTTGGCTATTCAAAAGTATTTTGAACAGTTGAGACCAGTTTTTCTAACCCTTCCATGTTTACAGAAAATGTAATTGTAAGCCTGACAGATCATACCATCCATCTTCAGATAACCTTTTTTTTTTTTAATGCAGAATTTTACAAGTACATGCCTCCTCTATGGCAGTGAACTTTACAACCTGATTCATGAAAAATGCAGCTTGTTTAAAGTTAGCCTGCTCCATTTCTGGAAGATTTTTATGCTAAAATGGGAAACAGATTGCACAATTATGATTCAAAAAGAAAATGCCCAAGATAGAGGGCTGAGGTTTAAGCAAGAGGAAATGCTGGGACAGTCGGTACTCGCTTTCTGCTCAAAGAAGTGTCTCGCATAACGAGTGCGTTCACTTTTAAGAGAGTCTCGTTCAGCCTTTGTGTTGCTTTCCTCCAAAGCAGCACAATAGTAGCACAAACTCAAATAACACATCACATGCATGATCCAATCCCGCACCAAGGTATGAAGGGCTATTCAGTGCTTACACTCAACTGCTTTTTACCAGCTCCTACATGTGGAGCTGAAAGAATAGGGAAGGTGTTTAGACCAAAGTATTTTAAACGGCACCAGGTATTTTATGAATCTAGGAATTACTCTGTCAAAGACAAAAATCTTCGAATCATGGATATAACCTATCTGCGCACTCACTTTACAGAAGGGGCTTTCTTTCTAAAGCAGCTTAAATCCAACCTCTGTTTGTGCACACAATTAGATGAGGAGATAATTTCCAAGCACAATGACTTGCAGGTGCAAATAGTGATATAGATAACAAACTATCTGATCTGTGGGCACAGATAGATAGTTAGACATCTAGAATCCTTACATGCAGCCATAAATAATTGCATCCTCAATTATTTATACAAATAAAGAGAGAAGGCCAGCCTCGGGGGGGGAGGATGGGGGGGCAAAGAAATAAAGAAGAAGAAAAGGAAAACCGTAGTTGATGCAGAACAGGTTATTTTGGATGCTAAGCCCCAAAATTTTCAAAATACAGAGGCAATATTAGGATTTCACATGACTGCCCCTCTTATGCCAAATATGGATCTTTTATATTATTTTAAATGCAAGGCCTTTTTAAATTTAAGATTGCTGTAGGATTTGCACCACAGCAGAGGAACTGATATAGTTGCTCCTGTGCAAAATAAAGGTATGAACCAGTAATGTAAACAGTGAAATGCTTCAGTGCATTTGATGGCTGTTTGAAAATAGTTCCTGCTACATTTTCCATTAGTTTTTAATGTGTCTGTTAAACAAGTGCATGGATGCAACCATAGAGATGCCTGACACTTTCCTTCTCCAAAAACATCCTCAAAAAAACCCGTTTAGAATAGACAAAGGCTAGACAGATTTTTATAAAAAAGGGAAGAATCCTCATGATGGATGACTACTCAAGCATACATAGGCAAGTAATATTAAATATCACATAAATTATACTATCATACATGTTATAGACATTTATACTAACTATTATAAACATTATGAAGTTTGGAAAGCAAATTATTTTAAAGTTTGTGTAATGACTGTGATCATTATCCTTTCCCCACATGGATATATATATTCTAGTGATCTTTCATCACATGAACACATACGGACATTTTCCACAGACTCCTGCCTCATTCAGAGCATAAGTGATTGGTTTGATGCAGTGTTTCATTTTAACTCTACTACTCTCTCCTTAATTATACCATACTATTTAGGTCCTACTCAGAATTATAAAGGTATTTGCATGTTTTTCTGCAGAATTCACAGAACAGAACTTGAGCATTTGCGTTCTTAATTGATTTTACAAGACCCACTGGAAATAAGAGGGTGTCATTCCCTCAGCTGAAATCTCCACAATGGGAAATTTCAGGAACAAAGAGATGAAGGTCAGAAGTATCTACTAATTTGGAGCGTCTACTACAAGACATTTAGAAGCTGGGTCCTTTTTCACAATAGTGTTAGATGGTACTTTATTGGGTCAGATGTAGACCCCCACTGATTTCAGTCAGAGGCTGAGCAACCAGAAGTGGTGCTGTGGCTTCCTGGGGTCTCAGGTCAGACCTCCAGCAAGTGAAGAGCACGTCAGTAGTGATAAAGCGTAAAGACAAAAGCAGGAATTGGAGATGGGGAGACTTGATTTGAGTACTGTGAGAGAGGCCTGACTTGTCTCTCCTTTCCATATCTCAACTTACTTTTTTCATGCAATTCCCTTACTATTTCCTTGTATACTTTCAGAATATAGAAGAAACAGGCAAATCCCTGATTTACCCCAAAGACTATTTTCTGTTTAATGAAGGATCTAGGAGTTCTCTGAAAAAAGCAGTGTGATCACATCACTGAAGGCTCTATCATGATACACATATGTGCGTGCAGCGCTCATGTTTTAAATTCGTGTTGTTCTGGTATTTCCTAACTTCTGAGTGCCTTATTCAAACCACAATGACATTTTAAAATACTGGGTTTGTGTCTTATTTTCTACCGCCTTTATTACAGTAAAACCCCCAAACCCAGAGATGCTATATCAACACACCATACAGATTTCTCCTGCTTGCATGATCTCCCTCCACATCCAGAAGAGCCAGGACCAGTCCTCCCCTCACCCTTCCCAAGTTCTCTACTCGTATATGCAGGCAGCAGTTCCCAGCTCTTCCCTCTTAACTTGTCTCTACTCAGATGTCAACTCTTAGTCCTAGCAGTACTAATTATTCGGGGGCGGGGGAAGAAAAGAAAATCTTCAATATTTACACACTAGAAACAATGTCTTAGTGGTGAGGAATGAGTATATAACTGCGTGTATGAACCTCTTCTATGGGTTACTGTATGCCACGGGCTGAGAGTCTGTATGAAAGCACTCTTCTTGCTCCCCGTTCTTTCCTTTTCAGCCATCCCTCCCATAATCCTTTCTCTTCTCCCTTATCTTCTACATCCCTTCTCTTTTCTTTCTGGTAATAAGCTTCCCTGTGTCCTTTCCTTAAACTTTACATTTATCCCCAGAATAAAGGATTTAAAAAACAAAACAGCAAAAGTACACAGCTAAGAAGACTGATGTCTTTAATTGTACAAGTTTCTCCTTTGTCTTCCTTTACATATATAGCTCTCTTCAGAAGGCAATTACTCAGGGCAAAGAAAGTCCCTGGGCTCTAGATGTGTATCTTGGAAGTGCCTGGCATATTTTATCTGTTACTATTGGATAAAAACAGCATAGTAATAATAGTAATTTTGTTTGGTTTTATTTCCTATGTTATGCATGCAACTATTACTTGTGTGAATGCGTTGCTCTGACAAAAGGCTTTCCCCTATGTAAGAAAATTTGGCTTTGATAGCTACTGCAATGGTTGGAGAGGACCATCAATTGATCAGGTTACCTTTTTTAATTGATAGCTTATTGTAGATCATTCTAAGGCAGTCCACTTAAAAACATTACTTACCATTTACAACGTTTGCCACCTGCTCCTCGAGCGTTACAGTATTGATGGATCATAGCAAAGAATGTGTGCTATGGACATCTTCAGGGTTGTTGGTAAATTTTAGTCTTATATATTGTTTTAAGAGTGGTTTGGAAAAACATAGCCCAATTGCTGGACATTCCTTTGTTTAACCTCTTTCTACACAAAATCAGAAGTTTTATTTCTTTGTCTTCTAGGAGAAGGCTGGCCTCAGAGGTAAAATATAGTGTAATATGTCGAAAACGCTCAAGCACAATATCTGATTTGTATGTAGTTCTTAAATGTTATATTGTTTAAAAGAAAAAAAGTTGCTCGAAAACCTATTACAGCCTAACACAATAGTACAGCCCTGAGGAGGGACTGATAATAACCATTGTAAACAGTGAATCTTCACTCAAGATAACATCCATGGCTCAAATGCAGAGGAACTGCAACCTAGAACTGTATTTTGGATTTTCTTTCGCAATGAAGAGGATAAACTGCTTTTATTTTTCAAGACAAGCATTTGTGCTTGTGGTAAGAGTTTAGAAAATGTGAAATCAACATCAACCCATAGCACAATGTCTGCCCAAATGCAGAAAGCTAAGAAAGCAGTCTTAAAAGATGCCACTAATTTACCCCTTCCAGTGCTCAATGATAAGCAATTTAAACACCTATTAAGAATAGTTTAATTGCAACATTATTATCCTTTCACTGCTATCAGAACAACTTCAAAAGGGGATGAAGAATCTCAGACCTGCAGTTCTTGTAGGTCTGATGCACCATTCTTTGCAGATCGGGGATGATTTCTGGAAGAAATCAGCTCCTTCTTCTGTTACAACCTAACGTAGCCCTGCACTCTACCAAAAGGTCCACTCTCTCTCTCTCTCTTTGCATCCCAGACAGAGCACTAAAATCACGCCTGCTCTGGCCGTGCCTCAGGACTGGTTTCTCTGGCTCTAGTGATGGCTCTTTTTTCTCTTCTGAGGCTACCTATTAACAGAGGCAATGTGATGTCAGTCACAGGCCATTAGATCTGTTCACATTTCCAAGCTTTGCTCCTGCCCACAAATACTGAAATTTCCTTTTCTCGAAGGACAAGGTTCTGGCATTACAATATAAACCTGCTGCTGCTATAAATTCTGACCATGCCAGTGGTGGCTCAGCTGAGCTCCAGGAACAGGAGCAGAGCCGGGGGTGTCTGTCAGGGACCACCTACCCACCAAAGCTGCATTCCCGATCCGCTGCAACTAAAATCTCATTTTGGTTCTCCAAAGACCAAGCCTTGCCTTCTGGAAAACACGTGATATTGTTTCCTCTATTCATCTTAATTTTAGTCCTGATATTGTTAGAGACAACTTCAAACAGGAATAGAAATGAGACAAAACAAGATCTTAACCTTGAGTATCTCAAACTTCAAACATTTTTAAAGCTGTGGTTGAGTCAAATACGGATTTCCATAGGAGCTGTTAATTATTTGTAGTCATATACACAATACGGGGGTGTCATCACACTTAGGAGTCCCACAGTAGCAGATCTGACAAGATATACCATGGTTCTCCAGGACAGGAATCCATTTGCAGGGTTTTATAGGAAGTCTAGCTACAATTTCTACATTTTAAGTTTCCTTACTTGGACATGGAGAAAACAGAACTAATACAGTTGGATTAAAATGGTGGAAGGTGGTGTTACTTAGAATTTGAACACTAACATCGTATTTTTCTCATTACTTTTTCAAGTAATATTTCTTACAAGAAGCAATACATTGTCAATACAGATCCTCAATAGGAACGTGGCTTAATACCATGCAATTGGCTTTTTATCAAATTCCACTGGAGCAACTTCTCTGCCATCTGAGCAGGTTTTTTGCTAAATGCCACTGAAGTGGCGTCACTTCAAAACAACACTAGAGAAGGTTTTGTTTGGTTTTGTGCTTTGTTTTTAGCATGCAAGTGACTTCAGCAGAAAGCACTGCTGCCTTAAAATAATAATAATAATGAGATGTGGTACCTAGGAATTACCGTGGTCAGATAGTAAGAGGTTCATGAAGAATACTCTTTTTTCTGATACAAAAATGCCGTGTATTTGAGACCGACATCCATGTAATATTGTGAAGTACTCAATAACAACAAACTACCATATGTCATGCAACCCTGCCTACACTGTTTGGAAACCAGTTAATACTTTTTCATTTACTGCTTTATACATGAAGGGAGGAGGAGAAGGCTGTAGCTATCAAGTTCTTTCTCCTATTCTTTGAGAAACTTTAGTTTGCTGTAGTGATCAAACACAGCAATATTTATTCATGAGTGCATTTGAAAATAACCTACAGACTTCGACTGCTGTATCAGGTAGTTAAAGATGAAGTGCCCTCAAATACAGTTACATCGCAGGTTTCCTTTGGGTACACTGGTGCACGCTTAATTTGAGAAAACCATACTGAAGCGTATACAAATTCAATTTCCTATCATTTAGCCATAAAATTTAAAATATTTGACAAATCCATAAAGTTAAAAAACATTACGATACCTATGCTATTCAAAATTATCCACTTGGGAGGAACCTGCTCTGTGAAGAACAGATTAAAGATGGCATTTTAATCTTTTATTGAGAATTTCTCACACTTTATCAATTCAACACTAATTTTTAGCAGCACAGTAAATATGCTAAGTTTCTTTTATTTAGTAGTAAAGTTGGTTCTACAGAAGACAATATAAAACCTTGAAACCAATAGAAAATATTTTCAAAATGAAAGCTCAAAATAATTTATTGCCAAAAAGAAAGAAATATTAATACATGTAATTTTGATGTATACTGATCATGTTCCAAAATAACCTTAATTTAATAGATAAATCATACAATAATTTTGTAACTTTATAAACAGATACTAAAGCTTTTGCAGAAATTGATGGGAAGATATGTTCTCTATTGTTTCCGTTGCTAATATACATGTGTAAAGCATTTACTAGTGTACCGCTTTATAAACAGCACAAGATGGAACTATCTGAACACTTAGGTTGTCACCTTAAAACAAACTGTCACACATTTTTCTTCACACATTTGAAACCCAACTTATCAACCTTAACAAGTGTTGTTATCAAAAGAATTTTGGTGCCTTTGTTCTTTCCCTTTTGCAAGTAAATTACACTTTTAGGATTTATTAAGACAAGAAACAATTTTTGAATAGCAGGTCAAAACTCTCTATGGAAAAATTCTCATTACTTTCTAGCCTGAAGCAGTATTTACCACTCCAACTTATCCATCTTTTTCCTGTTTTTTATATATCTATATTTCCAGAATCTTGTTTCTGTGCCTAATGCTATAACATTGCAGCAGTTTGTTCAAAGCAACACTCTTATTTTTGCTCTTAGCCGGTGCTATACAAACCCTGATCAATTATTGAAGTGTAAGCCCTGAAGTAACACAGCCATTACTGCAGCAGGCAGATAAAAATGGAACACTTTTAGCTACAGTATATTTACTTTAGAGTTTCAGCAAACAAACCAACAAGTTAAACTACCTTGTCTTTCACTTTGTTTGATGTACTAATATTTCCTGCATGTTCAAAAGTCTTTCTTTTAAAACAAAGTTACTGAAATATTATGGCTGCTTGTTTGTTGAGAATACCTAAGCTTAAATATTTGCATGAAACAGCCTTGAGATATAGAAAAGGCAGCATTAAAGTAGTACAAATCTAATACAGAAGCTGCTATCTGTAGTGCCATAAGAGCCACAGTTTTTTTATGAGCTGTTTGGTATTTCAAGTTCACCAAACTGCAGAGCCTGCATACTGTAATGACATTAAAAATGATGCTGGGAGGTATCTTAAACAACAAACAACATCACTGAGAAAAGTATTCATTAAAGAAAAGAAAGAAATCAAATTAGAGGTGTTGGAAATTTCTCATGAAAATCAACTGCTAATCACTTGTGGACTTTTCTCCTTCTGCAGCTCACTCTTTTACTCACAAAGGAGTGCCCAAGATGCAATTTTTTGTTAAACTGCTTTCTTATTTAATTATACAGAGTCTATTTGATAGCGACGCCAGTTCAAGACTACAACTATTCATCTTCTGATGGTGCTGCATGTGCATCTGCACACAAGATATAATGTTTTGCAGTTTAAATGTCTGTTCTGGGTTTTAAGGACTAAATGATAGTGAAGATGACTGGAAACGTTCCAGATTTTCCTATATAAACTGCTTAGCAAAACCAAAAATTAGTACTTATGCTACAGAACTAATAATGTTTGACATTTGCATTTTATCACTTACTATATGAAGAGCGGGAAGAATTTGTCCCAGGAAGTTTGGGGAAAACTATAAAAACTCCGTTTTAGAAACGGATGTTTAAAAAAAGATTGTATAGTTTTGCTCAGTTCTCAGCTGTTCTTTTTTCTAGTTCCCAGAGGAAAGCAGGCTGCGTGGCTTGCAAACACCATACGTGAAGAGCTTATGAAAAATGATCTCATGAATACATAAGTATGTCATCATATCCCACTTGAAAGCATTTGAGAACTGGATGTAGTAGCCACGAGTAAAAAAAGCTATATGTACTTAGGTGTTTTCATAGATTTGGACAAAAACCAAAAACAGTATCATGAAGAGGTGTTCATGGGGGTTTTTTTGTATTCTTCACAGGCAAGAGAGCATAACATTAGCAACCGTGTTCACAAGTATTTTCACTGACCTTGGCAGTACTACTTGGTCACACAAGTAGTAGGTATAGGGCCACATAAGCAGAGATCACATAATTTCCTCAAATAGCTGAACTTCCCAAAATTTATTCTAGCTTTGAAAATGTGAGAAAGAAGGAACCATTCCTTCTCAGCCACAAAGAAAAGAAAGCAGCTAGTGCTACCTGGTGCTGCTCTGATCCTATTAGGGGCACTCCAGGTGATAGGACACAGCCAGGTAGGAACTCTGTCCTTTCCCAGGTATGCACAGATGAGCTCTGCTCTTGCCACATCACTTTTTGCTCAATTCTGGACATGGGATGAACCCCAACCCTTCAAATGTGAGGCAGACAACACAAGTACATGTACAGATGGGCATGCATCCATACAGATGATGTAGAAAGTACAATTCCAAGATAAAAAAACCCACAGATTTTTTTTAAGCCGCATCTATGGGCAATTACTAACCATGTCAAACTGTCTTTTTTCACCCTTCATTTCAATAAATCTTATTTTTAAAAAATAGAAATTGCAGTGAATGTAAACAACTTCTTGATCTTCCATTTTATTTTTATAACCAGTACATCTGAGCCTGGTAACATATTCAAGGTATGCCTCAAATACTTGGAAGCAAAAACCTTTTCATTTGAACATTCGATTCACTGAAAGTGAGGTAGCCAATTTGTTGTTGCAAGCGTCTGTGCTATTATTTTTAGAGCTTTCTGGCAGACAGCTTATGAAAGGTGGTTTGTATAAAGCAGCAACATAATTTGAAAGAGTGCAAAAAGGGAATCTATAGTGATGCATGTCTTTGTGAAACTGCTTTTTATTTAAATATTGCACTGGATAGTAGAAACAGGCTAACTGGATTTATGAGGTGTGAAGCTATGTCTCATAATGATTAACATTAGAATCACAATTTAGACCTGAGGTCAGACTCCAGATACTACGTTAACCTTATTTTTTAGAAAATCTGGAGCTCTCATTATTATTATAGCCTTTATTAAAACAAAGATGCTGTTGAGTTCACTGCTTGTTTCAAATGAGTCAGGGAAGTAGGATTGGGTCTTTGAAATTTGACTTTTCTTCATTACTATGCTCATCCATGCTTATCTTTTCTCAAAGGAGCTCTGTATGCTTATGTGGGGACGTACAAAAAATGCCTACTTTTCACAAAACTTATCTAAAATAATCCAAAACACAGGTAGCCTCCCTTGCAGTCATCAATTTTAGATAGATTTGCAATGAAATAGCCACGGTGTGAGTTAAATCAGATAAACAGTCCTCTAAACCCTGAATATTCTGTTATTCTGGGTAATCATCCTTAACAAAACAAAATTTCTGCTTATATCCTATCGTTTATATCTGTGTTCCCTACGAGCACTGGGCGAGAGCCACTAGAAGGAAGGCTGCCTTGGGGAGAGGGTCGCAATGTCGCACCTGAAGAACAAAAGATCCTCGAGCACAGGGTTCAGCTGGCTGGAGAGAGCTTGGGGAGGGAGTGGAAATCAATGGATGCTCTGTTTCAACATTTATCCCACGGTTCACATGCCATCAGCAAGAATTTCTGCTTGGTTGGTGACTCCTAGAAGCCTTTCTCCTGCAGGCAATTTGAGGATCTCAGAGTTACAACAAAGCTTTGAGTCTAACATGGCTACATAGACTGGTTATTCTGAGCAGGCAACAAAGTCTTTTTGCATTTTCCAGAAGCACAAGGTCTATTGCACACATGTACTATAATCCTTCTGCACACACTTGGTAAATCTGGCGTTCTCTGGAGCTACCAGACCTACTTGCTTAGGGCAAGCATGACCCACACTGACCTGCAGGACACCAGCTATTTCACACCCTCGGAAAACGCCACTGTGCTGCTCCTCCATGTGCTCAGAAAGACTTTTCAAACTTAGCTGCAAATGGAAACTGCCCTCCCAGCTCCTCCAGGATAAACAAAGGGAAAAGGAAAGTTAAAACAGACAACACGAGACTAACTCCATGAGTTCATGGAGAACAATTATTAAAACAACCAACCCCACTTCCTCCCTCAAAAACCAACAAAAATACGGTAGCAAGCTCTAATGGCAATCCTGCCATTTCTTCTGTTCCACCTTCATTCCTATTACTTCTATACGTATTTCTTTCCCCTACAGAAAAAGAGGCTGAATCAAGTAATTTATATCCATCTTTCCATTTAGTTTCAATTTACATAGTTTTACTGATGACTTAGGACATTAAGGTATTTGTTTGAAGACTGAAAGTAGCTGAACAGCTGAATCGTAACCCAGATCCACATTTCCACAGGTTAGTCTAAGCAAATCACAGGCAAATGGTTGAATCAGGAATCCATGACTACATAAAATATTTGTCAGATACTGAAACCACTGCAGGGCAATACTACAAACTCATCTCCTAGATCTCTTTTAAAGAAGCAGCAGCTATAAAGATGTTAGCAACTCATCCTAAATTTTGAACGACAAAAACTTATAACCAGCAGTCCTAATGATGTCCCATGTAGCATCATCACCTAATGAAAGGATGCATGTCTTCAGGTGGTAACACTGAATGTTTTATTGATGACTGGACTGCACTGCACGTAAAGTTAGGGGATGGAAAACCTGCAATACTGTAGGAAGTTCAAAGGAAGTTTTCAGGGAATAAAGAGTAAATGCGTATTAGTACCTATGACTGCAAAGAATCTGTAAAGGCAATTAAAATAGCTCCATTTTAACTAGTTGTCCATTCAAATGAAAATTGACATTTAATTTACATTTCTCATCGACAGAAGTTCCAAAGCATATACCATGCAAAAAATTAAACCCAGAAACATTTATAAAACCTCTAGATTGCATAGTAAGTATTCTCGTGATCTTATGACACTTGACCTACTGCGGGTACAATGGAGAATAACTCTAATTTTGAATATTCATTATATCTTTTTAAAAAAAAAACAACACAACATTTTAATGTCACACAGCAACAAAAGCTATTCACGGGCCAAAGCCCAGTCACTTAGGTTTACCCTAGACTGATGATTATACATCAAAATGTCAGAAGATATGTATTTACCAAGTTTGATGAAGAAAATCTGACAAATACTATTTAAGATAAGTGGCATTTTCTCCTAATTGTTTTCAGATGAATGAATGAGAACCTAATGCCCTGCTACTTTGCTCGAGCACTAAATGGCTTCAAAAACTCATGTTTATACAATGTATCGGTACACACTCTAAAAGGAGAATTGAAACAGACATGCCCATTTATAAATGTATCTTAGGTGTAAGTAGTTGGAATTAAAAAAGAAAATGGGAAAAAATACCCCAGATTAACCAATCATTATTTACGTTTGTTTGTTGTCTTTTCTCAGTTTGATATGTCATCTCAATCACCCTCATTTTCTTGGCACTGCTGTGGTTTTGAAAACTATAAATGTTTCAGCTAGCATCAAATTGACTTAAATGAATCATTTACTATAGGTGGATCACATAGCAAAGACAAACTCTTTTTTAACAGTCTTCCAGCGTACAATGATACATACAGATATTCTACAAAAAAAGCAACCAAGTATCTGAAGTTGCTGTGTGTAAGGGAACTTACCCAGACATATTTAAGCTCAAGTCCCTGTGTGCTTTCATTAGCATTAAAGGTTTGTGGTACGAAGCAGTAGAGCTTGTCATTAGTGCAAAGATGCATGAAAAGAGATCGCTATAGGAAGAGGTCTTATGCTGCAATTTTGGGCTCTCCATAGTCTCTGAAAGAGGGAGTCCTCTGAAAGAGAGACTTCTGTTATTGTGCCCAAGCATATCATCCACTTTGTGACCCTAGTTATATACATCTGTACATATACACATATATACAGCAATATCTGAGCAAGCTTGGAAACTTGGGGAGATTCAGTCGTAGCAGCAAGGAATTGCTGCTGCCTCCAGAAAGTCAGCTGAAGCACTTAAGGCAAGTTTAATTTCTCCACATTATTATGTAGTTCCCTGATTAGTCTTGGGAGAAAATAATCTGCAGTGACCATGTAACACTCTCAGTTTGCTTTCGCTACATAACAGCTCAGCTGCACGGTTCATAGTATGACGGCAATAAGGCATCCCCTTGCACACTCCGTACCGCAACTGTTGATTATAACTCAAGTTTCAGACATTCTGATTCATAGATTTAAGCTGAAAAGTATGGATTCAACAAAAAGCTTAACTAAATCCAGAACAGATTTTTTAATAGGTCTGAGAATTTTCAATTAGCTTTGAACAAATCAGTCATTTGATTTTGTACAGCTCTGGACAATGCTTCCTAGAATAGTCAGAATAAGAAGCAGAAAAAGCAACTTATTACAAGACAGACTTTTATGTAGTAGTCTGACTTGAGAAGAAAGTACCAGAGGTCATAACAGGCATTTTCTTATGAGATGTTCAGCTGAATCTTTCATGCCAAAGAAGATTAGGTGAATCTTGGTATTTTATTCCTCTGAGTCAGGGGCCTACTCCAGAGATCTGCACTTGGTACTTCAGATTTTGGCCCTAGGACAGAACTCATTTGTTCAATGAACTGGAAGACAAAATAGCATAGGCCTGCATGAGGTACAATGGAATGCTGAAAGATCAGAACTAAATAGTATCAGCAAAGATGTATAAGGATGCTTGCCTTCCACTGAACCTGTTAATTGCAAATATTCTCAGTCCATTATAATAATTAAGGAGTATTAAAGTTCTCTCTCCTAGGAAACTGGAAAGCCTTTATTATGTAGTTCACCACGAAAATTGCCGTTCACCACATCATCTGCCTCAGAGCAAGGGAGAATGAGGGCAGAGAGGAGTATATTGCTACGTAACACACAAAGTAATGTCAAGGGGTGAATGAGTATCAATGCTGCCACAGACCCTCATTTACAACTAGATGTGGACGGCAGTGGGAAATTAGAGATAGTCTATCCATTACTATAAAAATAAAGAGCAAGGAATCATCCCTGGTTTTCTATCACCAATTCATTCTCCATCTTCCACCTACAAAGGTCTACCAGGAGCCCAGAGGACAGTCTTGCTGCAATGTATTACAAGCGAAGATGGCACTCAGGCTGGTGGCACTGCAGAAAATGAGGCCAGAACTAAAGCCTACCAAACGCAATAGAAAAGTCCCATTCATTTAAATGAGACTTGGATCAATCTCTTGGCAACTGGTGTGTCAGACACTCAGCTGAAAACCCACTGGCAAAGGCAAGCAGGATGGCTGTGGTTCACAGCCACGCTTCTCTCAGGTATCTCCGAAGGACGTCAGCTTCTGACCATGCCAGATCTCATGGCACTGGAGGTGACAGTAGACACCCGAGTATCAAACATGAACGTTTGCTACCTTGGAGGTTGTGAAGTAAAATCCACCACAGTTTCAACATTGCAACTTTGCTTTTGAGATAGAGTATGTATATCCACGTATAGAGGATGACCCTTCTATTTCTTTCCTTCGTTCCCTGTGAAAAGATGGTATACAACCATCTTTCTTTGACATGGAAGGTGAAATGCATACCTCTGGTTTGCTCCCAGTAATGAAGAATCTGCTCTGTGGAAAGTAGTAATGCAAAATCACTTAATTAATAGCTGGTCTGAGTATAATCTGTGGAAAGTATTTCTGACAGATGGTTTTCATTCTCTTTGCAAAGCCCAATGCTTTCAGCTGTCTTTTACAGTTCATACCTTGCTAGGCACAAAATCATTGAGATTTTGTCCAATTAGTCCTCGTTGGCTCTTTTAAAATATTTGGTATGACTCTAGACCATATATATGTGTCTCCCACACATGCAAATGATTCATAGGCTTTGACAAAAATGTCTTCTGTAAATGCAAACATTTGTGTTCTATCACTACATTTTGTTTCTACACAATGAAAGGAAAATCTAAAATATAGCAGAGAATGCCATTAGAATGTGCTCAGTTGTGTGATCATTTGGCAAAATGGACGAATGTCTCCTAAAGAGTATGTTGAGGTTCCCCAAACAAATTTTACTGGTAACATAAGGCAGGTTGGAGTAAATTCCAGCCATGAAACTCTAGTTCATTAATTTTCTACACCAACTGTCTCTTGCTAATTCCACTCACATAATAAACAGCCTAATAAAAATATACTTTCCTTCTCGGTCTACATCTGAGAATATTTATAGATGCTGCGTAATATTGACAGGGATTCGGTCAATTTTTGTGTTTTAACAGAAATTTGAAAGAAGGGTTATACTTGTATCAAAATACAGGAGTGATACTGTGCTTTGTGATTCTAAGGTGATGTAATTTGTCTACTGCTGTTTCTGCCAACTGGTGACCAGACAGTAGAGCTGACTTAACCAGTAAGCAGAGTCTACCATCTGGTGGCTGGAGTGGCTGAATGTACCTCCTACACATTCCTGCATCTAGATTCAAATGGGACCTTTGTCGATGGTAGACGGCAGTTTTCTCCGATGACTGGAGCAATGAGGCACCTTCAGTTTGATAAACTTGTGTCCCTTGAAGATTTTTTTTTTTTTTAATGTAATTTACATCTACCTCCATAGCAGCTTTTCCAAAAACCTGGATGAGCTTCTTGATCCTTATTTGGCCGCTCTTCTCCATGGACTCTGATTAATACCTTTGTGCATAAAAATAATCCTGTCGTAGTATTTGATGTTAATTGGTCAACAAATTAAATTTTATGAAATCTTAATATCAGCCTAATCCGACAACCTTCAGGCTCTTTTCCTTGCTGTTCACTATCTCTGCTATACAAAGACTCATTCCCAGAATCTAATACATCATGATAGGAATTGCCACTGAAATCAGTGAATAGTTTTGAATGAATCACCACTCATGTTGTACAGTAAATACAGTAATATTATATTTTAAACTCACACATAGACAAATGACCAGAGTTATTTATGTATATCATTGAAGTACTGAGGGATAATCAAAGTAAAAACCAATAAAACAAACTTGTTCTTAGTGATTAATCAATGCGTACTTGTATTTCACATTCATCGAATCATACAGTGATTGGCAGGGACTGTATGATATGAGTCAGCGTAAGAACTAAGATTTCATTTATCTTTTC
The DNA here is from genome assembly GCF_030936135.1 of Gavia stellata. Lineage (NCBI taxonomy): Eukaryota > Metazoa > Chordata > Aves > Gaviiformes > Gaviidae > Gavia > Gavia stellata. The sequence goes on from NC_082601.1 coordinate 5,408,273, forward strand.
AGATATGCTTTCATACAAGAACAACAGAAAGCTGAAACTATCTTCACATTAAGGTAGAGGACTGAAATGTCTGCAAATAGTTTAAACCACATTAGTGTATGATAATGTTGACAGTAACAAGATCGGAATGACTGAAACAATCTAAACACTAAAGCAGTAAAGTGGCTTTTAAGTAACTAAACAAAAGATCACTGCCAACCAAAAGACATCCAAAAAGCAGAAAAATGTGTGATATTCAAAAAAGATATAAAGGATGACTTCATCACAAGTTTCTATTGTGCCTCTCAATGCATGGGCTAGCATTTTGCATATTCTCTTTTCTCTGCAATGACTGCACCCGATTAGTCTCTTCAACACGCATTCTAACAATAGGAAATGTTATCCACAAAATGGGTTATTTCACACAATAAAAGAAAATCTTACTGAACTATCTTCTGAAAATGATGTACAAAAGGCTATTAAACAACATGCATCTGGCAAGTCAAATGGTTCAGATGGCACACAAATAAATCCACATACTATTGCTGATTTCCAACTATTAAGACATCTGCTGAAAATCCTCCAGTTAATAGGAACACAAAATAGCTTCTTCCAGACTTGACTATTTCCCTTATCTATCACGTAACCGTCGAAGGAGAGGGGATCAATCACTGTGTATAACAACCAACTTGGAAGCTCTTTCCCAGCCACAGTGGGCAAAGGCATCGCTCATGTGGTGCTGTTCATTGGTACTTATTTTTCCCTGGTTCGCGTCCTGTCACTTTCCAGGGTCAGACAAGCAAGAACAGACAAAACGTGTTGATTTTGATTCTTAAGAAATCCATTGTAAACTGAAAAGGCAAATTCTCTTACATGGCTTTAACTAGATGGAGTTCTGCTTAGGTCAGACATAAATAACCAAAGGAAAAAGACAGGGACATGCGAGTACACAAGTGGAAGAGCAGAAATCCCTCGGCATCAATGCCAGATCCTACTGCCTTAAGATTCATAGCATCATTCCGTGGTTAATGCCTTACTATGATATTTTGACAAGGAGAGGATCTAGACACCGAGGTGTAATGAAACTGATTAAAGCAATAACAAAGTCTTACAAAGCAGCATGCAGAAACTACAACTGAAAACTACTGTCATACACTAAGTAAGAGTCATTTAAGGACACAGACATTAGCAATGAAATACTATTCATGCAAATACAGTCAAAACCCGAAAAGCTCCCCCCAGCGCAGGTGCCAGCCCTAACTCTACCCACCTTCTGCAGACCCTAAGTATAGTTTTGGTGGTAGGAAGGACTATCTTATGCTCCACTGAAAAATTAGTGGGGTACCTGAGTTCACAGAGGAATACAGTATTTAGAATAATTTTTGTGCTACAGAAAGCAGAAAGGAAATTGCATGACAGATATTCTACCTCCTCTCTCTGACAAGCTGTGGAAGATTACTACAAATGGATAATTTAACAAAATTCTTTTAAAAAGCCATACAAACAGCACGCAGCACTGAGTCTGAGACTTTACAGTTTGCATACTTACAAGAGTTGTTACACTCCGACAGCTACCACTAAAGGGACTTTTAGACACTATATGGCATTTGTACCGAGAGGTATACCTGTAAAATTTTTAAATATAAAATCACTATCTCTAATTAGAGGATTTACAGGATCACAGAGTCTGCGCTCACACCAGGTAGCAGGCAACTTCCTTTTAATCCATTTTCTGAAGAACAAGAGCTAATGCAGTAAATGAACTTAATTTGACTCAGCAGACGGAGCCACGATGGACCACTTACCTTCCCTTTATTATAAGTACTTGAGTAATCTCATTGGAATAACTGGTAAATCTGTACAATGTTTCTCCAGGATTGTTTAACTTTCCTTGACTTACCAACCACCACATATATTTATATTCCTGGTGAAAGCTGTAAAGCAGGTGTGGGCACAAACACGAAAAATTTTGGGACAGATTCTACTTATTTTCCTTGGGGAACCGGAAAAGTAAAACCAACCCCGGTCAGCTTGTGTTGGCAGCAAAATACATTGCCATTCCAAAGTGTCCAGGTGCTCAGGAATGGCAATGAGTGCCCATATATTTCAGTCCACCAGGTTCACTAGAAACTCTTGCTGCCTCAAATCCCTGAAGGAGGCACACCTAAGCAAAGACAATCAATGATGATCAATTTTGAATTTTTCCCTATGAACTGTATTATTTTCATTAGGCTTATCATGACGATGATACTTTTAAGACTGTGCGATTTGTATCACAGCTTGCAATAGGTGATCTGAAAAAGTAGTTAAATATTATAAAAAGAGAAGGAGGAGTACATGTCAAGGTGGGGAAAAGACAGAAGGAAAGAAAGGAAGAATCAAGAGCAGAAAGAACAAAGGAAAGAGATTCACTGAGTCATTTATATCTTACAGTTGAGCAATCATTACCATCAATAAGCTCCTGATAAAACAATTGGAGATGAATTAAGTAAGGTTCAAAGCAAGATGAGCAAAGGACTTAAGATTATTTTTGTCTTTTAAGGATGATGAGGAAGACAGAGCATAAAGAGTCCCTGGTAGTGCCAATGCCGCTTGCTAAGACATTCTATTTTGTGGTAAGATGCGCCTGTGTCCAGCCTATCTCTACCCTTTTTCTCACATATTGAACATTTTTTCTCGTCCTATTGCACTGAGTAACATTGCTTATCCCCTCATTCCCATGCCAGATTTGGTTTTTCCACCATTATCATAAAGTTGTTACTGCTACAAACTCTACTTGGCCTCCATGCTGGTGCACAGCTGGGGCAGAGGATGAGGGCTGTATCATCTCTTTTATGTCAAGAATGAAAGAGCAGAGGAGAAGAACAGTGAGATGGAATAGCTTCTCTTGTCCTCCCTTCCCCCCTTTCCCATATGAACATGATGACTCATTATGACAGAAGTGTAATAAACTTCTAAAAAGGCAACCACAAAACATGTATTTTTTTTCTTACAGGCACAGATACATTAAAAAAAAGCTCACACATTCAATGATATAGGATTAAATTATCCACTGCCAGCTTTTGGGGCAATATTTAAACACTACATCCTACAATGAAGCTTAGTTCTAAACTGCTATATCTGATTCTTAGAGGTAAACAACAAAAACTCGAAGTGTAACAGCACTGTAACATCTTTATGTTGCAGCAGTGCTATCATTTCAAAAAAAGACTCTTTTTTCCCTTACTCTGACTCTAAACTGCACCAACCCCAGTGAGCTGGAAACTACTCCACGCTTTCTCCTTAGAGGAAACTTCTTGCCCTCTTCTCTTGGTTTTTGGTGAGCAGCACTGTGCTCCTCACAGCCTGGTATCACTGACTCAGCTACGAGGACCAGGACTTACATCGGGAGCTTTACAGCTCCAGCGGGTGATGGATGGAGGCACGGCTTGCCGGTGTGCTGGGGGGGAGGCTGCCCCCCATGCGATCCCACTGCTTCTAGTTCTTCAGGCAAGGTTAAGTACATGTAAATTAAAACTGCAAGCTATTTTGGTATAAAGTTGGTATTACTAATTTGTTAACTATGACAATTTCACACAGAAACCCTTTTGTTGGAAACTGAGTTTCTCATGTAATAATTAGCTGTGGAATATTACCCCAAACAGGTGTCTGTAGCCTGTCAAAGTCAGAACAGGTGATTTAGAATTAGCGTATTAAAAGAACTGTGAATTAGCGAAGCAAAAACGTGTTAATTTCTTGTTCCATCTGTTAATATGAATTCACTGCCAAATATTTTACTTTGTAGAACTGTGCTGGGATTGGCAAGAACATACACTATAAAAAAAAAGTTTAAAGGCCTGAATGTTTAAAAATCATGACATACGTTACTGCAAAAATAACTTCTACATTTGAGCAAGGTTTTTTCTTTTGTGTCTTTTAAAACTTCATAGTGAAGAATACCATATAATCCATAAAATTAAGCTAAAAGCTCTCACAAATAAACTCTAGGGCTTTCAAAGCCAAGTCTGAACACAGTATCACAAGAAAAGGCAAGAAAATATTATGAATTGGCTTAAATAAAAGCTACAAACAATGTCTTTATTCTGCTTTTAAAGTCGAGACACAAAGTATTCAAATACTCAAGATATTCAAGATGTGAATTTTTAAACATAATGCTGTTTTCTACCTGAAAAGCCCTGTCCTAGCTGTACAGTAGCACGGTTCCTATGAACATACCTTTCCTGAAGGTCTTTTGTGATAATGGATATGTTATGAGCTTTTTCTGTAAGCAATGGCAAAAACCCCAGAAACTACCTATCTTACACATCTGATTCTTCACAATAGTATTTATAGCAGTATGTCTGACACGTCTTTTTATAATAATCCCCACCTTCATGTTCCTTCATCTTCTACCTAGAAGCTGGCATACTCTTGAGCTAATGGAGAGTCTGGAATACGACAGGATGGTCAGTATTACAAAACAACTGCACAAGAAGTGGTATTGAAGACTGATTTTAAAGAGTGAATAGTTTACATTTGCTGTTAGAAAACCAATGTTTTTATGGCACTACTGTCTTTCAAAAAAAAAAAAAAGAGACTATTTTAAAGCATTTTAAATACAATTATCCAGCAATGTATTATATATATCCATCAACTATTAATGAACATCAGGTATAAATGTCCAACTTCTAATATATGTGACTAATGACTGCAATATATTTTCTAGTGTGAATCTTTCTCTACTTTTCTGAGCTTTGCAGAGAAATGCCCAATTATGTGTTTGCTCCCCGCTGTGCCTTGCTGCTTCTCTTACCCTGTACCCTGCACCCTTTGGAGCCTGGCCATCATGGAGCAGAGCCTGCTCCCTGCCAAGGCCTGCTTCGACTCAAGAAAGACAGAGAACTAGGTACACGCACAACCACTAAGACTGCAAAGAGATTAGAGGAACATCAAAATGCAAACTGCATCAGTGGTTTCAACAGCTAATTTCTTCTATCGGTCACCAGTTGCCCTATCCTGGAGAACACCATGCCCAAGTATGCTCACAGGTATGAACAGCAAGGTTACAGCTCCAACCCATATTTATACGATGTCCGGCTGTTTGAATTCGGTAATTTGCCCTTGGCCCTTTTTTTTTCCCAGAAGGTGAAAAGGTGCAGAAGCTCAGAGGAAGATCTCACACGTGAAGCAGGTGAAGGAGAAAGTCAAAGATGTGGAAATGTATAGAAACCTGTCAATGACCTAAGTCTTGGTGCATTTCTCACCAAAAATACAGAGTTAAAAAGGTAATCCTGACAGCATTTGAGTCTCTGTTATGCCAAGTTTTCCCAAGGTAAGAAGCAGCCAGCATTTTTAGGCCTGGCCTTCAGAGACATAAATCAATCTACACTAAAATTTTCTTGGGAGACAAATATTTAAGCATTTGCTTGCTCAGTCTATCCCCTCGTCACACAACCCTGATAAAACAAATAAAGAGATTTGTAGATGTTTCCCTCAAGCTTGCGTGCTACCACGATGCAGCAGGACACCATCCTAGCCCCAGGCATGTTGTTGCTTTAGCATATTTCCACAAATTTTATTTCCTAGCATGAGGAAATCACAGAGAAGCCCATATTGCCACTTGGATTGCAGGAGAGTGAAAAGATGCACACCCAATTACTGCAAGCATTTCAAGCAAAGCTTAGAGATATGCAGCAGGTTCTTAACTGCAAATGATATGATAGGTAGTTTCTCCTCCCTAGTTTTCTGCCACATCCAAGAGATTAATACTTACATGAATCATCTGTAATGACTAGCATAATTTAGGGAAGTGAATGAGATTTTCTGCATTATTTATATTATGAACTCACAAGAATATGAATGGTGGCTTATGTAAATTCAAACCATGTTTACAGTAGCAAAGTGCAGAGAAAGACTGGCAAGGGTTAAGCTGATATTTCCAGAGTTGGAGCTCTTTGTATCAACACTCTATTGCTTATTGCTTTAGTGCTGAGTGATGTGAGTTACAGCCTATGAACTACATATGGGAAACTTTTATTGTTTTCCACATTTGAATGGAAAAATAATTATGTTGCTCACATCTTTCACATACTTAAAGTAAATGCATCAAATTCTTTCTCAGGGTGTGGGCCTGAATTCTTAGATTTAAAAAACGAAGGCTGCCAAAGTTTTAACCTTCGAGTAATAAAGATTTTTTTTTCCTTTCTTTTTTTTTAAAGCTTGATAATTCAACCTAAATGTCAGCTTAGGCTTTAAAATAGAACACATCTATTTGCTCATAATATTTAAGAAATACAATGTCATTATGCTGTTATCAGTGGTAAAACATGTCTAATCTTGATATAGCATCACCTTTAACAAATGCTTGTGGGAAAAAACTAGCGAATGCATAAAACATTTTATGTAGTTTTAAAATATACAATACATTAAAGTTTTAGTTGACTTATCTGAAAAGACATATTTTTGGCACATAAATAAAAAAAGGCAAGGGAAGAACTTGTCAGAAGGCAAATAAAGTATGTAAATTAAATCAAAGGTAAGGCAGCTACACTTTTTGTATAAATAACTGTGTTAACAGATTTTTATGCATATTACAATATATTCAGATGTATTACTTCTGCAAAAACAAATTCATTGCTTCTCTCCAAAAAATGGATTAAAACAATTTATTTTATAAAATTTGGATGGATAGGATAAGAAATGTAATAGCTATCTATGGAAAATAAATATAAAAATTATTCAAGCTCCATCTACTTTATGTTAGTAATGAGATGCACTTCATTCAAATTCCTTTCAATTGAAACAGTGCTGAGAAAGCAAGAACATGATTCTGTAGGAAATGATTTCTAATCTTCATGATAACATACCAATATAATACAATTATTTACAATTGACTAAGAGTTAATTCCAATAGTATAACATCTTTCTTGCAAAAATGTCAGCTTTTATTGATGAAACAAACTAAGAATAAAACATTTTTACTTGTAGTCTAACTGTGCTGTTTTTCATTCTGTTAACCAAAACAACACAGCAATACCGTAAACAAAAAAATAGCATCAAACTGGCTGTGTTTGCATGATTTTATCAAGAATCATAAGCAATAGAGTGAAATACTTTGGGATTTTTAAAACGTTAAGAATAGTTTGAGAAAAACAGTGATTTTGTTTGTTTGTTTATTTGGGGGGGGATTTTTTTTAAGATAACGAACGTTAATTCAGTCAGAAGACATCATCAATGTCAATAAGCAGTGATCAGGTATCCTTATAAAAATAAGTGCAATCATGCTGCAACTTTCATCTTTTTAAATGCCCAATTGTTAAGATTTTTTTTAGTTTTGGTAAATTAATGGAAATGACACTTAAACAAATGGCTAACATTTAATCTTCTTCCTGTATACTGAATTTGTGATGTACATGACAGAATGGTTTTCACTGGAGTCTGAATATTTTTTTACTCTCAGCAATTCTCTTGCCTTAGAACACTTCACCAGTAGTGTATCTCAATATTCCTACAAGAAAGAAATATGGTTTAATTGCTTCTCTGTATCCGAATCTGGGGGTATTACTCAAGATTTCCAAGCATACTTTATGAAAAATAAAAGAATTTCCATTTGCAGCTACACAGGTATTTTTGAGGTATTTTGAACTCCTTTATCATCACTTTCTGCTGTGCTTCCTCTGAGGTTCACTAGGCAGAGTCACAACCATCAACATACCTACCCAAACCCATTCCTCCACACTGAGCAATGGCTGTGCTCTTACAATATGCCTTAAATGAGGATTCACCAAGGCAGTCCGAGAGGAATAATATATCAAATCAGAACTCTCTTGGTGTAAAGGACACAAGGCACTGACAAGACACAGTCCTGGTTTGAAGGCCACTGATGAATACTTCTCTACGGCCAAGTCTGGATTTTTTTCCCTCTCCAGATCTGCAGCTGTTTGAAAAGATAAAATTAGTTTAACTCTTTTCTTACGGCAAGGCAAGTGAGAAAAGACGTAGCAGTGTGCCAAGACACAAAACCACAAGTAACTGAAGTTCATAATAAAAGCAGCTGCTTCGTCCAATTCACATGGGGTTGCCCTGCCGAAGTCCTTCCACTAACATTTAAAAGCATGAACAAGTATGCCCTTATAAACAAAATACAGCAACTCTGCCTTATCTCTTCAGAGGGGCTGGCCCAACAAACTCAAATGCTAACACAATAAAAGGAAACAGGTGGCTGAGAGAAATATCTTATATCCTCTAAAGCAGCTGCCTTACAAGAAATTCAATCTAGGTATCCCAAACAAACTGCCTTTTCATCAAAGGACACTTACACAAGAGATGCACAGTATACCTATTTAGAACATATCTTGTATTGTACTTTCTACCACCAACTGGTTCCCTTTGACTGGCATAATTTTGGCAGATAATAATATTTGTATTTTTAAAAACAATATTTAATTTGTTTACAACAGGTGCTTACTTTCCATTTGCACAGAAGAGCCGTTGTTCCCAAAGGCCTGGGGATACGACTGCAAGTCTCACATTACTGGTTTTCTACTAAGAGCACAGCAGCCATTAACATGCCCAAAGGAAACAGCAGGAATGAATGAATTGACCTCCCAAGTTTCAGCAATCTGAACTATTCGAAGCGCAGGACACAGAAATACTGTAGCAGGTTGGACTGCGTGAGAAAGGATATATACAGGTGATGAGTGACGGGGCATACCGCTTGCACAAGGAGAAAAAGGTTTTACCGTGAAACTATGTATTGCCAACTTTACTGCGCTATTATAACGTCTGAATTCTTTAGGGCAGAATAGGAACCGTCAAACAGGTAGCGCGTAGTTCCGACTATTTAATTTAAAAGTTGAAATCTTCATTATGAAGAAAAACAACTCTTCCGCTTAAACACTACTATAAATCCGTAAGGTTGGGATCTCACTCAAATAGTTACTTACAATATTAACCATAAACCAACAGGGATTTCAAAACAATGACCCTGCAACACTCCCAGTCTAGAACTTAGAATATTAAATATCTCTAGTCTTTTACTTTGTTCCTGAAACATGCATACTAATCTAAATCCGCCCTGGAAAGCACGGAGAATTATCTTTTAGATATGGATGGATAAGTTTCAGACATGCATCTTTGCATAAAGAACTCTCAACTTTCTTTTTGATATATCAATAAAATATTTTCATTTTCTATTAAATGGAAGAATATATGTGAAATATATAACCGTAAACCTAAATACGTTTCTTTACAAATCTGCAGAGATCTCAATGTTTAATATATGAGAGAAAACCTGTTGAAAGAGTTTCAAATCCTAAACTGATTATTGGATCCATTAGGACTTAAGAAAAGTTGTGATACGTAATGGTAGGAGATGGGTGCTTTTAGCAGAAGTGCTCTCTCAAAGCTGTGCAGCAGCACACGGAAAGGCAGATGGAGAGGTGCTGTATAGGTAACTAAGGATGGAAGGTAAACAAGGGTGTGGACAGGTACCAAAGAAGGAGCCCACAGTACTCAGTCTTCTAAGTCATTAAAGTTGCTGTACTTGTCATTGGTATGATCTCCATCCTACCCTCACTACGGCTGCTGTGATTGACAAAAAGTCTTTTATTATCTCTTTCCTCCAGGAAAGAGGAAGGTGGACAGTAGACTAAACAGAGTCTTGACAACATACAGGTTATCGACTGACAGTCCTAAAATCTAGCAATGTATCTGTTCAGTCTGGGCTTCATACACATCAGGAAAAATACTACAAATGGAGCTAGAATGATGAAGATTTTGTTGAACAACTTATATAGCCATGCATTTTACATTTTGTTGTGTTGGTTTTCACTATGCCTTGAAAACCCAGGTTTCTTCATTGCACTATATACATATCTAAAGAGAAAATGTAATTATTGTAATAGCAAAATATCAGAATTTTTGAAAATAACTACCAATCATAGACAGCAGCTCTTAGCTGCAGCTGTTTCCACCGTGACACTAATTCCCCATTCATTTGAATGGGGCTTAATGGTGCTGTCATAATAATCTTATTGTGACACCAATGGAAGTTCATGGAGACAATGCAACAATGTTAAGATTAAATAAATTGATGTCCCTACTGTGATATGTTTAGCATCGTATTCTGAAATTTCTATATTTGGGGAGCTTAATTATATAGAATTTATTAGTCTGACATATTAACCTCATTTTTATGGCTTCCTCGAAAGCTTCCAGATTTAATTAAATAATTCTCTATAGCTGCACAAGCTATTGACTTCTCTTGAATGTATTCATGAGTCTTCTCTGTTCTACAGAAAATGTAGCGTCAGGTTGTAATGGCAAAGTATTTTTGGCATCTCCTTGTCCTGTTAGAAATCCAGAAGTCCAGCTGGCTATAGTTTTTGCGTATATTACATTTGCAAAACCGTAAACTTTACTGATGATTAATGAATCACTCTATAGATGGCTGTACAAATACAAAACTCGGTTTTGTGCAGAAAGACCTAAGTATATAGCAATAGGTGGCAGAGAACTTCCTGAAATTTGAGAAACCATGTCAAATAGAAAAGAAACATGTAGACACATTTTTGGAACTCACCACAGTACATATTATAAAAAGATACAGATCAACCCCTCAAAACTTTAGACTACAGAATTAATGAGTATTGTTTCCACTGTCAAAAATTTAATCCTATTCTGATTTTATTTCACATCTCTGCATAAGCCTTGCATTGAAAAGAATATTGGATGTGAGCTCAATCTGTGGAAATATCAATTTCATAATCAGAATCTATCTCAATATGGGTGAACTGTGCACTTCATTTCTAAAATTAATAAGTTTCAAAAAATGTAAAGAGAGCAACAAAGTGTTCCCGAGCCCTGATCCTTGTCTGTAACCACAGGTGCCTGCTCTCCCCAAGGCAGAGGTATCTCACAGCACTTGACGAGCGCTGTAATACTCCCTGTCAATTTTACATTCTGCTTGGCAACAGCGGAAACCTGACAGGCATCAGCAGAGTGATTGGCAGTACCATGCCTGATAATGCGAGTCAAAGCAATTGGCAACAGCACCACTATCCCGCTCACAGAGTCCAGAATTTACTTATAATCTCACAGGTGACCTTTGATGATACAGGCTGGAAGGTCATGGAAAAGAGAAGACTTTTTATGTCCCTTAAAAACTATTGCTGGCGTATTTTTTTTAATACCTTATTAGCCATTGAACTAAAGCAGCCCCTGATGTGGGATGCTTCAGCTGCACACACAGCTCCCATTACCTTGTAGGGGCTGCATGGCCTTGGATCTAGAAACAGTAATTCTTTTGGCTGTTTAATAATGTATGTGATTCCTGGTTTTGTATTTACATCTTTGATTTCCTCAACTGTAAACAAATGTAGTGAAGCCTTTCTACATCAGGAAACTGCTGTGAAGATTAATCAGTTAAAGTTCTTAGTGAGATCTGAAAAATAAGTGTCTTGCATACATTCATCACCGTGTGATGTCTGCCCAGGCTCAGCCTTGCACCTACCATTAGGTTTCCATGTGACTACAAGATTTTTTTTGTCTGAGAGCTCAATCATGAGTCTCTCTGGCTCAAAATCACCAAAGAATTCAAAATTTGATATCAGAAACTCAGGTTCTCAGACCTTACAGTAAACATTTCAGTATTATAAGCAGAAAGGATAAGGAACCTTTCAAGAGGAGCAAGGAAATGGGAACCAATTTGCTTTGATTTGAACAAAACCAAATTCACGGAAAGACTTGGGCTGTTCTCTTCTTCACCCTCACCCTCTACTCCTACTGATCCAGCTGTCCCTCCCCAATCACACCAGCTTTTCAACTGCACTCGACATACGTATGAAACACACATCCAAAACCATCCCCATAAAGCACAGATATTACATTTTTAGATTTTATAACCTATCACTTCATGTCTTAGGGTTTTGTGCTCATGAGCACTTTATAAGTGTGTTGTAGAAAATGCTGCTGCGGTGGAGGGAGAGATTTTGATCACTGGAAGGCAGAATTAAATTGGGAGAGATAGCAGGACTCGGTAAAACACACCTTGAGTTGCTGGCCTGCTATCCCAGCTCTCTCTGTTGAGGTATCTAGAAACCAGAGTTTTTGAGATGAATGTCATGTAATGCTATTTTTCAAGCCCCTAAAGCCTTTTGTCCTCACATTGCTTGTCACCAAGTGAGACCCTTGTTTGACATGACAGTAAGCTTGAATAAAGGTATTTATTATTATCCCTTATGCCTTTCCTTTCTTCATAAATATTTCCTTGTTTTTTCATATTACGCTGAAATTAAAACAAGATGAAATGTCCCCGCATTTATGTCGTCAGGGTTAGTTGGTTCCAAGAGGAATTTTTCAAGATTTTTTCCCCAATTGCTCTTACTTAGCTCTCTATAAATTGGATTAGGTATGTATTGCAACACCTAGGAAAATCAGAAAAAGTGAAGAATAGCTTAGTTTGAAGCCTGACCACTGCACATCCTTCACGCTTTTCTTCAGCCAAGGTTTATACCCCCTAAACTGCTGTGGCGCATGTTGCAATCCACAAAGATCTAAAATTCATCAAACAGACAAAGTGTACATTTAATACTCACATGAGGGAATACAGAATGCCTTTCAATGCATCAAACTCCTAAACCTTTTACATCTTTCATTTTTAAGCTACATGGATTTTGATTTGTACAATTTTAAAAATATTCTGAAGCCTAGTCAATCTAACACTAAAAAGCACTGTTGCACAGTAAGAAATCAAGAAATACAATTCAGCAAACCTGGTATAGTTGGTCCCCAGGGAAGTTTTTTTCCAATTCTGTTTGTCATAGCCCAGATCCATCATGTCATGCTAGCCTAACTTACTACTTCTGTCTTTTTTCCTTTTTTTTCCCCTTTTCTTTCTTTTTTACCCTTTTTTGGCACACTCCAACTATTTTCTGTTAAACTAGTGCTGTCACAAGAAAACATATAAAAATGCTCTTTTGCAAACATACTGTTTGGTCTCTAGTGAACTCTCCAGAGCCATGGATTTCTCTCACTGTCTTTATCAGGGGTGAATGCTGACAGATCACTGAACCTTACTGTCAGCAGTGACAGGCTTAAAGCTGTTTTGTGCAAGGTGGAGAAAAAACAAAAAAGGTTTCTGTGCCTTGCATGTAGAAGGTCCCTGATTTAACAACAAAGGCTTATGTTCAAAGATGATTAGCTTAAAGGCATTTCAGAGAGTTTTCATTGTAGCAGCAGTTGGGTGTCTTGCTACTGGGTGAAATATGTATTCCCCTGAGAACAAAGGCGCAGCAATCCTATTCTGCTGAGGTGGCAACTTTAGTAATTCCATGTATTTATCAGTATTGTGTCAAGATCTTAAGGATTTTGCCCTTCAGGTGAAGTTGGAGGTAGATGGAATGGATACGGTGCTGAACAATCCCACTAAGATATACATGGAAAATGTCCCATAATGTCCTAGGGGAGAGATAGAAAAGATTCCTAGGGGTCTGAATACACATAACATAGATAAATGTCTTGGAGGTTTACAAAAAGAAGGCTGAGATTTTTACATCAGGCTTTAGCCTATGCATAAAGTGGTGAGACCAGGTACTTTTCCCCCATACAGAGAAGCATTAAAAAAAAGTATTAATAATGTAAATTAACCAGCAGTATTTTCACCCAGAAGTTAAACCAGAAAAAAAATTAGGAATGCAGATTAAACATTGAATGCATTGAAAATAATATTTACTGTTGCATCTCTTACAAAAGACGCAACTTGAAATATAAATAATAGGATTTGCTGGAAAAAAAAAATTGGAAAGATTATTGCAGCTGGTAGTGGTACGGGTAGGGCTTGACTGAGCACAGATATTACGTATAAACCCATACAGAAACAAAACACCTCTTTGCCTTTGGGTACACAAATATTTTCTATAAGCTTACTTTATGCGCCCATGTTCGGCGACACCAGGACAGATTTCACTGTCCCACAATGATAATGACCAACAGGGAGAAACTATTCATTTGGTGAGGATATATCTATCTCTTCATGCGCCATCAGAGAGATATAGGGGACTTTCAGAAGGAAATGCCTCCTAATTAATGATAGTTCAGAGCCTTATGAAGTGTGAAAGACTGTCTGGAGGAATGTGTAGCGTAAGCATCATTCTGAAGGGCCGGGTAGGATAGCGCTAGAAAGGAATAAAAATGTAGGGCTAACATGCAGGGCAGGAGGGGCAGGTAGCTGGAGGAAATCTAAGATCAGATTTTAAAATATTTGGATGACCTAAAGATACCACTTCGAACAATTAAAGTTCACAGTAGGCCTTTATCTTTCAATGCCTTGAAAACTTCGTATTTTAAGAGAAAAAACACATTTTCCTTGACGTGTTTACTCCATTAAAGTTGGTGAGTTCTTGGCCGTGCTTCATTAATTAAGATCTCATGATGCTTCAGGAATTGCCATGGAGTCACTGGTTATGTATGCCTTGAGACTGCAGTGCTTGTATCAACCTATTAGTAGGCAGTTCATATTAGAAATCATTCGCACCAGTATTTGTGAGATGCAAATTTTCATGTTATTAAGGATTTTTTTATAGAATTGGATGGCTATAAAAGAGAATATCTTAATTCCTCTAAAATCACAAAACAGGAAAATGGCAGAAATATCAGAGAGAAACTTTCTTAATGTGGAAAGCTGCTCACGGAACGATTTTCAAACATATCAATTCTCTTCCGACGTGTTTGTCTTATGCTGTGTCAAGTGGCAGAGCTGTGCCACTGGCCACCGCTGCCGAGCTACCATTAACGTATCCCTTGACTTTGCCTGGCAGCAGCTGTGCCCGCCGCCTCTCCGGTTCCCGGTACCAACCGCTGCTGCCAGGAGCACGGCTAAGCTGCGTGGTGGGAGAGGATGCAGACACTGGCAATTTCTCAGTAGGCTGAGCATTTACACAGACTCCATAAACCAAAACCCCTGATCTCTAGGATCAGGTCTAAAAAGACCTCTGTTTTCATTTTATGCAAGGTTTGGTGATGGTTAACCCGAAATACTGCGATGAGATCCAGAGCAACCATTTGCAAGTCAAACTCTTTTACTTTTTTTTTCTTTCCTTCTTTTTTTTTTTTTTGCTTGCTTTCTTTTATGGCATGGGGTTCTGGCAAGGATGGGTGCCCCGTGTTTGCCAGAATTTAACTACATATTTTCAAATTACTACCCCTTTGTAGTTCAAAAGAGATCCGTTTTCTGCAGCCCTATTTTCCCTCCTAAATTGATTCATTATTAAAGTCAAAGTTTTGCGCTGAGCCTTGGCTGTGATTACACAGGTGTGGGATTACTGGGGTGGCTGCAGCCTGCCCCGGAGCCCTGCTCCACGGAGCACCCACCCACCCCAGGGCTGTACCAGGGTAGCAGTTGTGTCAATGCACACTCCTCTCCACCTTCCTCCTCATTCACAGTGCAGCTGCACCAGCCCCTGGATTACAAGTCTGTAATTTTCATTTTTTATTTCAGAGCTACCATAAGGTGACCGGAGCTGGCAGGGACTCCCATGGTCTAGCCAGCAACAAGCGGGCTGTGCTGAGCAGAAGTTAGCTCAAAACAGACAGAGGAAAATTCATTTCTGGGGGTGGAAAGACCTAAAATATCGTTCCTCCAGACAGTCCATCAGATAAAGACCCCCCAAACTGTCCAGCAGTCGGGTTTCAAAGCTATTCCCTAGCAGCTGAGGACCACCACCAGCTGGAAGCTAATTAGGAGCAGCTCAGGCTGTTCAGTCTTAATATTTTAAGACTAAGGTGTGCTAGTGTCACAGAAAAGCTGTACCTGGAGAGGGTGATTTGTGTTCAAACCTGAGCCAGGCTTTTCTCTCTCACTCCATCCCCGATCCTCTTGCAGTGGTGGCACAGATGGGGACCCTCCTGTGGGACGGGAATCACTGGTGCTCTGCCATCCTGCAGTGCAACTGCTCTGCTTCTATCCAAAGACCAGCAATCTTGTTTTCCTAAAAGCCTTTTCAAACGATATGTGCACATGGCATCTGTTTGCAATGTATATTTGCCATTAGTGTTTTTAAGTAGGAATGGTGGGGTCCGTATGGCAGAGAACATAAGGATTGCCATGGTAATTAGTCATTATTTGGACTAGCAGAGTAACCGCTATCAAAGACTCTTAACTCACTCATATCCTAATGTACCCGACATGTATTTTCTTTGTTTCTGCCCTTTATCTAAAGTATTTTTGCTCTGAAAATATTGCTGATAATTATAATTTCCCTGACACAATAATCTCTACAGGAAAATTAAGTATAACATTGTTCGGAAAGTTTGCTTTTAAATTTTTTGAGTATTGCACATTTTTCATTACAAAACAACATCTACACAACATCTCTAAACCACCATGAGTTAAAGGAAAGCAACCAAAATAAGAGAGAGTAACACCTCCGTAACAAAACATATATGTATCTCCAGCTGATCTACAAAGAACACAAAAAAAGATTATTTACCTGCAGCTTTTCCCTCTGAGACATGTTTACTATGCATATATTCACTGTCTGGGTCTTATTTCTGAAAGGCAAGACGTTTTTTAATTCTCAAGCTGCCAGCAGGTATGTCCAAGCATGCCCACCGCTGCACGGCTTTCATGCCGCCCGGGAAAGAGCATTGCCAGCTCAACCTCAGAAATACCGTGCTGAGGAGGGCTGCGATGTGAGTAAATACACTTTGAAGAAGAGTGGTCACAGGTATGAAACTCTTCTTTTTTGCTCTCATCACCTTTATATGTCTAGGAGTGCTCCCCAGTTCCTGTGAAGCTGAGGAAGGGCAATGACATTGCGCTTGGTGAAAATACAGTGGAAGCTCCAAGTGAGAGCAGCTCCATGCCACCACAGACTGGAGACGGATGAGCCTGACTGCCCCAGGCAGCTCCCTAACAAATCTCACAATCTCAGGGCTGAAGACTACAAAAGCCCTCTCTCAAGCTAGAACGATGGAGTATCTCATTCCAAACGAAGGAAAGGCTCGGCATCTTCACTCACAGCAAGTCACCCAGATAAGAAAGTGAGGTACATAAGTGGGACAGACACCAGATAAAGCACTCTGGTCCTCTTACCTATGAAGAGGGTCCTTTTTTTCCTCTTAATGAAAACATAACAGGAAAAAATTCCCCAGAGCTTCATACTATGCTATGTGCACATGGAGGGAGAGCTGTTTGCTCCTGGAGCTCCCCCTCGTCCTCCTGCACTGTGCGGGAGGTGGGGCAGACACACAGGGTTGTAGGAGAAGGCTTGCAAGAAACCCCCAAGTCAGACAGCACGAATGATGAAAATGGTAGGCTCTTGGAGGAGCACAAGAACTATCCTTCGAGGCTTTGAAGTCTGGAGATGAGCAAAACAGTGTTTGATGCTTAGTAATTATGCTAAGTGGGCAGGTGGGAGCCAGATGCTAAACAACAGCTTCACATGTGAAGGCACTTGTGCCCCAGTGCTCTGCCTAGACCCGTCTGTAGACATCAAAAATATTTAAACATTAAAAAAAAATCAAGATTTGATCCTGAAAGCGTGCTAGTAAGAAGCAGAGTGTGTTACACTGGTTGCCATATTGGCTTGTCTAGAGCATTTGGATAAAGTTTGTACATTTGTATATTTTATGTTGGATTACCATTTCTTACAGTTTCCACATGTTCTTTCATCAGGAAAATAATACATGATCAAATGGTAAGTCCTATTTTTAAACTGCCTTTATGCAATTGAACTGAAAATATTAGTTTATCTTGTGCTATTCTGTCAAGCAATATTACACTGGTTAAGTTTTTAAAAAATTATTGATGCAGATGGAGTATACATAACCTGTGTTTATACTCCATTTCATATGCTTACATCTTGAATCTTGATAAACTTCGAATTTTTGACCATACCCTTGTGAAGGATCAGAATGTCATAACCCCTTTAGTCAATATTTTGAAAGGCTAATTTGAGTGAGTAATTGCATTCCAGTTCAGAAGAATATTAAAATAACTAGTTTATGTGAATACATCCATCCTAATGGAAATATACATTCCAGAAGAGTTGGAAGAATTAACTTAATATCACTGCTGTATAAAATTCAATGACTTGAGCTTTCAGGCAGGGCTGCACAGGCAGACTGAAAACATTTTGGCTCGCTTGGGTTTGCATCCACTGTATCTGCTTCCAATCTCAAATTCCAATAAACGAACAACAAAGAAATCAAAAGGAAACTGCATGGCTCGCCAGCTTGAACCTTGCTTGCAGAGAAACCAGACAAAACCACACAGTGTGAGGAAACAAACATAAAAACACAGTGTAATATGTTTTCTATTGTTTCTGCCAAAAAACATCAATTGGTCCAGATCCACACAAAATCTGCCTTCTTCTGCTTAAATTTACCCCACGCTCACTGAAGGACTGGTGAGATTTAGTGAACTTTAGCGTAAACGAGGCCAAGTTCTGGTGTAACCTTCATTTTGTTTCCTTGTAAAAATACCACACACAGCCATGTCTCAGAATTAGAGACAAATTCCTAGACAATTAAAACAAACCCTTATGCTCATGTTCAGCTTACTTTTTCTCTATATAATGCCTGCTACTTCCAGGTATAGTTGGGAAATTAAAAGATACTCTCCAAACAAGTAACTTGAATTAATAATAATACAGCAGCACAAGCATACATGAAACAATTAAATCCTCAAGAAGTTACATTTTAAGACTGCTTCTAAACTGGCAGCATCAGTGGTACAGGATGGTGATAAAAACGTACGGACTATACTGGATGCAGCTTGTTGCTATGGACTCTGCCCCTGGTGTTGACCATATATTCCACTCTGAACCACAAATTTTCTCTGCAAAAGTGTTGTAGAAAAATTACATTACTCTAAAACATATTGGTTTGATGAATTACCAGGTTTAGGCAACAGGACTTCCATCTAGAAAATTCTATATATATACCTGTAGATACTGCCTCTGCCACCTGAGTTAGCTACAGTGAGCAAACCACCAAGAAATGATAAAAAGTCACCTCTGCCTGGTCAATTCTCTCCTGGCATCAGCACCTGCAGCCTGGAAATGTCATTAGTCAGAAGGAAGAGTCCACTTACATCCATATACCTGGTACAGCCATATGCATCCAGATACATTTGCTTCTTATTGTTGGCTTGATCTTGAGTTAAGAGGAGAGCTGATGACTAACCTGAATGTACCAGGTGGTAGAAGGTTTGGGTTTTAGGTTTAAGTTTCTCAAGTTCACTTACTGTTAATCTAAAAGTCTTAGGCTTTCATACAGACCAAAGAAAAGAGAAATTCTTAGTAACAAGCCCTGTCCCATTCAAAGTTAAATATTGTTACAGATGAGAACAGAAGGACTTATTGCTGCAGGACAGCGATCTTACAATGCACATCTGGAGCACGTCGCCTACACCCAGACTGGCAGTGGAGACTGCACGCATCAGATGCCATTAGTCAGAAAATGTGTTAGCACAAAGGAATTATGATAAGCGCACAACATGGTCAGATGTAAGGAAAAGCACCATTTGTAGATTTGTTAGTCAATTAGGCTTTATTTCAAGTGATTCCCCCAAGGCTTCTTGAGGTAGGAACATTTGTTTTCCTTCATTTCACCTAGTCTTGCTAGAATTCAGTGACTGTAGACTTCTATGTAGTCTCAATATTTTTATTTTCAGAACTGTCACTCAAAGAATCACCTACACTTTGACCTCTCTCCTGAGCCTTATTAAAAAACTACATATCATCCAACCACAGATACAACAAAAAAAGGAGAAAAACAGTACTGCACAAAGCTATCAACCTTTGTACTGCGACTGTTCTCAACCTCTCATTGATATTATGAATTAAATCAAGAATACACCATTTTGGTTAACAAATAGCACCGGTCAAGACAAATTGCTCACAACACCTATATGAGTTTCACCTTTAGGAGGTATGTGATCCTTTTCATTTCCTACTCTAAAATTGACTTTTGGGGTTTCCGATACTTGAGAAAACACTCTTCAGCAAACAAGTTTTAGTCCACAGAAATACGACATTTGTACAAAACCCAATCATTTCTAGTCTATTGTGTTTACCTACCATTAAAAATACTTTGTTCTCCAGTCAGAGGGTATGTTGAAAGCAACGCCACACAGCGACTACCAAATATATTAGGCGACTAGCAGAATAGGTCATAGGCTGAAACTGGTTGGCATCACCTGAGTAAACTGTTATAAAATAGGAAATAAATTCATAGAAATCTAAGTCAATTTGCTAAGTGAAAGAAGACTGAGGAAGCTGAATAGTTCGCTTGTCATGAATAATCTGAGTAACTACGCTCTGCAATTTCAGTAAAAATACTGCAGATATTTCAAAGTTACATATTTACTAGAAAGATCTTCAAAATACTTTTTAAAAAAGTAAAATGTGCACTGAACTTTTCTGACATTTACAAAAGTAATTAATTAATATGATTAAGCAAATTAGACTGAGCCAAAGTCTGACTGATTGTAAAGCATGCTGCAAGAGCCACCTGTTTGCTAGAAAGATTAGATACTATGGTGCTGGCAGCTAGAAAAAAACCAGAGACTTATGAAAGATAAGATAGAAAAATATCTATATATACTGATCTTTCAGATCTGTCTTGTCTAACATGCATCGCCAGATTATCTCAGCTTTACCTGATAAAAAAATTGTCCGTAAGACATTTTTGCTTGGAAATAAACCCTACGGATTAAGCTAAAACAAAGTCACTGCTAGCTAGGTCCGTAAGAGTATTTATGAATCTGATTCCTAATTAAGTACCTCAACTCCTCTGTGGAACTAGCTAGCCAGTTCCCAAGGTCCAGGAAAATCCTCAGCACTAGCCATCTTCTCTCTAGATTTGCTTTCCTTGAGGGCAGCAGTGTATCTTCCTGCTGCATAGATACAATATCTTTGCCCAAGTTAACATTTAGCATTTAAGAACCAAACTTCTGGTTAGCAGTAATCGCGATGAGATGCTGTAAAATGTGCAATTATTGAATATTCATCCCTGGCCACCTTTTACAACTTTAAACAAAACTCAAAAATAGGGCAGAGACAGGCTTTCTTGTTATCTTACTAAGTTTTTATGGTTTGGATTAACATGAAGCCACAGTAGCATACCTTATAGTGTCAGGCACTATGTACACATGGAACAAATCCATCACCTATGTCCCTAGGAGCCTACAGCGAAAGTATAAGAGGAGAGACAACACACTCAGCTTTAAAGGATTTAGAGAAGAGTAGCAGTTGCAGTACAGCACAGACAAGCTGCTAAAGTGCTAACTCAGGATAGTACTTGATTGACTAATACTTGATAGTACTTGATTTTGAGATCCATACTGACCCCTTTACTGTCCTGGCTACAGCACTCTTTATATGGAAGTCAGGTAAAGCGAGCTTTACTACAAGACCATCAGCACGTGTCCAGATTTGAGTGCAGAGCTCTTCCCCAGGCTCTACAGTAGGCATGTTGAACTTGTCTTCATGGTTAAGTATAAGACTTCAGAGAACCCACTTGATATTCAAGTCAGGAAGGGCATGACGACTGGAGCAAGAGCATAGACTTCTGTGTTTCCAGTGCAGACACAGTAGCTTAACTGTGCTGGTATATGGGACTGTCCTGTACCAGCACAGGAGCAAAGGTCGTGGGGTCTGGAAAGGAGGCAGGAGATGGAAAAGAATCATTTTCCAAAAGACAAGACAAAGGAGCAGATAAAGACATGGAAGAAGAGCAGAATCACAGAAGCCCTGAGGAACAAGATTTTGAGAACAATTTATGGCATGGGAGCTAGTTCCCAGTCTAGGAAAGAAAGGCCATCGGTTCTGTGCAGTTGTATCAACCCCACTAACTTTTTCATGGAAATGGTGCCTTAGTGCTCACTCTATGCCCTAGAGATTTAGCTGAGCTTAGCATGGTGCCTTGTATATTAGATTACCATCACTAAAATAACACTTTGGAACCTGGGTAATGATGAACTTTGCAAATCACAATTCTTGCAAAGAGAAAACGCTAACAAATGGACATCTCTGTGAAAAGAAAATGCTAGATACAGAAATTAGCAGAGCTGACTGCTAGGTATGCTCAATTAGGAGCGTATATGTGGACTTTTCTGGAAATAGCTTTAGTCACGCTCAGCCCTGCTGCTTCTACTATACTTGTGCCATACAGATTAACTAAACATAATATTAAAGATGCAAAAAACCTGTGATTTGAAAGTTCTGACATAAACAGTCCCTGAAAAAGAAGCAAACAGAGCACACATTGCCTATGCCATTTGTGAGCCAGTGGATCTAATGGTTCACTTACTTTACAACCTGCTTTGGAATAATTTGGCACATCTCTAATTTTAACAAGCTTCAGTGGGATTAGATAAAATGCAGACTTTGTTTACATCTATTAACACTCAAAGAAGTACAAAAAGACTTGTTAACTGCATTTATGAACAAAAAGTAATGAAGTGAGAGTTTGTCCAAACGAAGTTACTGTACAACTTGCTCAGATTGGCACAGTTGTCTCTAAAAGACTAAAACCAAAAACCCAACAACTGAACTGCATTTTCGGAGGCAGATGTGTATTTTTAATTACATCGGCAGATATAATCTACATTTTCAATAACTGCATTATCAGTTTTGCATACATCGAATTCACAAAAATGACTGCTTTCCTCCACATGCCATGTAAACATTCACGGAATTAAGCAGCAAACCAAAACCATTGCAGCCGAGCTGACAAATACATTCGCCGTTGCTAGATTATTATTTCTATTTCCAATTATTTTACCTTGACTGATTATAAGCACGTTCTTCTCTACATGCTACAGAGCTGGAAAGAAAACGTGGATGACTTCAAACCCAGCACTAACCATCTTCAGAGATAACAAGTGGACACATCACATACTCCTCATAAAAGGTTTGCAAATATTAAGGGAATTAACAAAGATACAGAGAGGGAAGAAAAAAGCAGGTAGAAGACAGACAGACTTAAAAAAGTGAGAGAAGGAGAAAAATGCAGTATGGAATACACTATACTATACACTATAGAATATGGTATACATAAGCTATACTTCTGAACGATTCAGTCTTTTTGGTGATAAATGTTTTACCCCCTGTATCACATCATTTCCATAGATCTGTGTGTGTGTGTGTTCAAATCTCTAAGTAACACAAGAGACACCTCCAGAAGTTGCTGGTTTTTTAAATCCCTCAGGATCAGCCACTTCTAAGGAAGCTTTCTGTTCCCTGCTCAGGTGGGGAGCAACACGCTGCGATCTTTTCCTTCTATCTTTCCCCATTATTAGCTCAGGGATTCATAAAACAAAGTTGACACCATATCGCAACGTTCTTAGTTAAATTTTGTGTGTAGTCAAGAGGCCTGGACACTATATAAACAAATTTTTGTTATTCTAATAGCATACCTTTTTAATTAGAAGTGACACCCCAAAAGAGCAGAACTGAGCTACTCGCACGTGCTGTCGCTGGTGAGAGCACTGGCTGGTCAATACTGTATTTCCCGGTCCTGTGATACTGCAACTTCTCCCTCCTAATATGACAAAATTAATTCTTACAACCTGATAACAAGGCTATTACTACACTAACAATGGTAAAAGGTGGCTCTGCTGGAACAGCCTGGCGTACTCGAGTGTTTCAGATCAAAGGTCTATTGAACTGCAACAACAGATAGAATCAATTTCTTCAACTGTTTCTGCATTTCTAAACTTGCAATGGTGCATTGCAGAACGTGACTTAACAAAGCTCGGAGGAACGGTGCCGTGGGGCAGCCAGCCCTGCCCCAGCTGCGAGACCTAACAGAGAGCGCTCCCGAGCAGGGAACCCAGCCACTGGCTGGAGACACCTTCACGCTTTGGCGTTTGAGGACGCTCAGGATGGAGATCGCTCATTTAGCCCCAGCGAGGAGGGAGCGGCAGGAACAGAGGGAAACACGCAGTTGACTGTACAGGTTGGGTAAGCTGCACAAATCTCGGTGACCTCTCGCCCTGCACTCCGGTTGTGCCCTCCGCCTGCTTAACTCCACCGCGCTGCTGTTTCAAAAGCTGGGCTGATTAACCGCAACGGTTGTGCCAATGGAGAAGGAAGGAAACAGTCTTTAATCAACAGGGCCACACTAGCTGTATCGCAAACATCATTCCTTAAGGTAGGGATATTAAGTGAAAGAAATTTCTTATTTATTATTTTTTAAGGAAATAGAACAAAGGAGAATTCAAGAGCAAGAGGAATTATATGACATCAATTGTAGCTCAGACAAAACTGATTTTTCCTTTTTTTTTTTTATTTTTTATTTTTTTAATAAAGAGTAAAGAGTGAGAATTTAGGAAAGCAACAGGAAGAGAAACGTCCCTCCAAAGTGAAGAAAACCAGGCTATGATAAGAAAGAAGTAAAAAAAGAAAAGTAGTTTCAAGCATAATTATGGCATTACTGGTATCACATTTTAAAAGAAGTGTGAACATCACGTAGACCAACAAGTGCATTGGGACCTGGAGTCTTTTTCCTAGTAACTACCAGCCAACAAGCGGTAGTTACTGAAACAGTGACAGCCCAAGAAAACAGCCATGCACACATTTAATATTCAAGTAACTGAGTTCAGAGGCTACTTGATATAGCCCCTAAGTATTAACATAGATATCTAGATGTGTCAGAGAAACCTGGCTCCAAAATGCTCTCTAAACAAGACCGACTATAAATGCAGGAATATCACAGCACATACAGATAAATTCCTGATAGGTATCCAAACCTGGACTATCTAATCACAGCTTATCATTGATTGCATGCTACACAACAATTTAGGTTTTGTTTTCCATTAGCAAACACCTCAAATTACATGAAAGGGAGAAAAAGTTCCCTAGATACAAACATTAAATATTTATCAGCCTTATGTCTGCTCAGTCACCACTCCTCTAAAAAAGTCCATTAATTAAATACTTTAGAAACGATTAAAACACTTCTTTAGAACTTATTGGCACCTGTTAATTCACTGACCCTACAAGGCTATGGCAGTAAATGTCTCGTTTGATTGCTTCTGTTACCAATAAGTCAGCAGCTTAAAGACAAAGGAGACATGATGCAACTTCATGTACCACAACATTGCCTTAAAACACAAAAGCCAGTATCTAGAGGCAGAAAAACAGAACATTTATGTAGACAGGGCAGCACAAATAATCTATTTAACCTAATCTTTTAATTACAGGAAACATCTCGTAGCAAGACATACAAGAGCAATGAAATGACCCAGAGCTAGAAATCAAGATGATATATTTGTGCATGTGAAAGTAACACCAGCAGAATTCATAAAAGAAAACCTCCTTGGGCATTATTATCTTTCCATCAGGATATACTGTCATCACATTGAGAACAGGAGAAAAATGACTTAAAATATGTCATTAAAATACAAAAATGTAAAATAGAGGGTAAAGGAAAATAAAACAAGAACAGATAAAGGTAAAATTACAGGGGAAAAGTGCAGGTGAAGAGAAATCTCTGTCTGAATAAAAAAAGGAGCATCTTAGGAGCTGGGGGGGAGGAAAGAAATAAGGGACAGACCCTAATAGCCTGACATAGCACAGCACCTACTCTACAGAAGCTGCAATGATTTTGGTGTCATTATTTACTCAGTAATGCACTATTCAGCGGAAAGAGGTGTTCTAATCTGGCCCTGCTTGGGCAGTATGCAAATCTTCTCCCACTCCTCTGCAAGCTTTTAAGGATAGCTGGCAGAGAGTCCCCTGAAGAGTCCTGGCAATGCCACATTCTGCGGTGGGAAACGAGCATCTTGCAAAGAACCCCTGAGATCCCCCTACCCCCTCAAATCTGCGCAAGTGGAGAAGTGTTGCCTGGAAGGGGGAGCGAGACAGAGCGTGTGTGCAGGAGAAGGAGTGAAAGTAATACCAGTAATTATAAAAAAGTCCTGAAATACCAGGAGATGGAGATAATAATTGGTCCTTAAAAAAAAAATAAATTGTACACTCCTCGCTATGTATAATCCTTTCCCATTTGTGATATTCTGACCCTTTGTTCAGATCCTTTACCTTGCTACATCTAAGTCACCACAGAATATTTGAAAAAATTGGCTTCCCTTCCTTTGATCTTCTACTATTGGATTACATTCTTCCTACTCCCTGTACACAGTTCTTCACTCCCACTTTTATTTTCCCCATTTCTTTGTTTACATTCAATTTTACCATATTTCTTCACACTTTTCTACACGGGTAAAGTCTATGTTATGTTCCAACACACATTACTCTCTCTTATTCCTTACTTTGCACTTTTTAATTGATCATATAGAATATTTGTTTCCAGAATGACAATTAAAAAAAAAAAAGAAAAGAAAAACCTATGCAATGGTGAAAACATGTTCCTTTTCACTCCAACTGCAGCCTTAGCTGAATCGCACTGCCATTGTTTTCCAACAGAACTTGCATTTCCAAACTTGGGAATTCCCATCAGTCTGTTTGACAGAATTTTCCTGTTTTTTCTCAGAAGGTGTGCATTTTTCAAATGCCAGTAACATGCCACTACAGAATTTCCCAGGAGTAACAGCTTGGTTTGAGGGACTCTTATTCAAAAGCCTCAGTTCCAAAAAAGCCATTTGAAACAGAAGAATCAAAACTGATTATTTACATTCTATAAATCAAAACAAAACTATAACCAATGCATTTCAAAATATTGGTATAATTATTTTCTACAGGCTGATAAATTGCTGGACATCCTTTCTTGAGCACTGGTTGGCAATTTGTGAGCACTAAACAAAATGTTTATTTAATTTTAGATTGTGAATATAATTATTAAAAGTGTGATTCCAAATGCAAATCATAAAAAAAAAGAAAATCTACAGGGGGTGGAGAGAGGGGGGCATGTTTCAGCTCCATTACAGTGTTTTTACACCTCTGCCTATGGAAGGGGTGAGAGAGGCACTTGCCCCGGGGTGTAACTGGCTGGTTCTGCCCCAAGGGATGGCAGAGCCCAGCCTCAGCAGGGACACAGCAGCCCAAGGAAGGTGACAAAGCTTGAGGCCACAGCGATGTCCACTATGCCAGTTTGGGGCTAAGAAACTACAAAGCTCAGGAAATCTCTCTCGACAATCCTGACTCCATTCTCTAAAATATATTAAAATGACAGAGATGTAAAAATGTATTTCCCTCACTTTTCTCAGAATGTTCAGAAGAGAATCTTGTGTCTTACCTGAAAGGATAGGGATTATTTTCTGAATAAAGTGTATTTTTTCTTTATAATTTGTGCACCATGACCTTTCTTTCTCCTACAATAAAAGCCAGTGGATGTTGTAAGCTGTGAATAGCCATAATACAGTATTCTAAATATGGAGGAAGAGTTCTTGTCTCCGAGTCCCACACGTGGCTTGGGCTGTGCTAGCTGAGGACCACCTCGCACAGACTCTGCCCTATCAGCTCATAAAGACAAGAGAGAAACATAAGCACGGTGCTACATATATCTGCACAAATGCGTAAGACCTACCCTGGTGTAAATCAGGAGAGTTTGGGTGAAGACAGTGTATTAACATCAACAGAGGTAGGTCTTGTTACCCTCAGTCAAAATCAAACCTGTACAGTCTATAGCAGGTAGCCCTGTACCGTGAGAAAATATGGATGGGCTGTGAATGGACTTTGCTACTGTAACTAAAAAGAGAAGCAAAAAACCCAGTCAATTTATAATACATTGATTTAAGTACTGCAGGACGGGTATTGAAATGGGTAGATATTTGTTATTTCAATCTCTTGCTCCATGACATCTGCTTTGTGTCTCCTTTTAACTTTACCACACATGAACAATGTTTCTGAATTAATTCAAGAGATTTCTGTACAGCCCATCATTAAAAAATATTCAACTTTCATTGTTTTTCAGCAGTAGCAGCGGTCGAAGCACAAGTCTGCTTAGTCTGTCTGAGAGTTGGGCATTTGGTGGCAACAGGTTACTTCAACAGTTCAGTTTAAAAAGCGTATCATTCACTTAACTATGCAGTATCAATGCAGTTCATCTCAGTCCATAACAGATGACATGTTGAATAGAATATATAAAGTATGCCTCCACCTAGTGATGACTATGTACAAATAATAGAAAATAATAATAATTCTATTACTTTAGAGAATCTTAGTAATTGGCTAATTCATAAAATAAATGTGCTCTCATACAAATATTCACTTATACAAATGCACTTTCCCTCCTGGAAAATTAGTCTAAAGCTCAATCTGTAAAAGTTTACCTGCAAACTCTGACTTGGGGGGGGGACGGGGGGGACGACACACTAAACACATTCTAGGTTTCAAGTATGTTAAAATTTTAAATAATAATGTACTTGTAACAATCATGACTGTTATCAGAAAAACAAAACAAAGGGAGGCTGGCTGAAATGCTGTGGATTTTAAGTGCTAAAATCGTCTGACAATTTAAGGTAGATGATAGTGTATTTTTAAATGAAATGGTAAGCAAACCACATCTCCTTTTTGCAACTTTGTTTGCCAAAGAAAATATTTGCTAAGCTTCTTGGATCACCCTGTTTTACAGACACAACTGGAGATATAATTACATGAAATTCCTAGGGATTTATTCACCCCAAATCAGAGAAAAGGCAATGAAAGGAAAAATGGAAAAAACCCCGAACTAAAATAAAAAATAAAAAACCCCCCAGCAGAATTCGAGCAATCCAGCCTCTAAACTCAAACTCAAGTTTTTCACAACTGTCATAATCCATATAATAATACTCTCTAAACGGGATGAATTGGAGGGGCATCCTCAAAAATCAATAAACTTGAGGAGGAGGTTTGAAAAGCCAGGGTCCCTTGTGTTCTTCTGGGTTTTCTTTTCATTTGTACCATCTGGGAACTACCTTAAATGTCTTCTCAGGTTGACTACACTTGTATTACCATTTCAAAAAGTCTCCCCATCCCATTATCATGTCCATGAATCACAGCCTAAGAATGACTGCTCTGCTGAAACTGAGAGGTGTATTATCTAAAAGAGAGGGCAGGTCACTATTTGCATTTGTCCCCTTGCATTCATATTGCCTGCCATTGTCCATTTAACACCTTGAAACATCCAAAATCATCCTCTCCCCCGAGAATGTCAGTGGTAGAAATCACTCCTACACAAAAAAAATGTGAATCCCTACCAGATCGTCTGGCATCCCTTTGCACACAAATGCGAGGTGCTGCCTTTCAGAGAGAGGACAGCCAAGGCTCGTCTTGCCCAGCCAACTTTAAATATCTGCCTCACTCATTAAAGAGAAACACAAAAATGGAGTAAAGTGACTTCGCCAAGATTTTAAAAAATGTAGTGGCTGAATACAGAAATACCAGCACCAAACATGTAAACAAGTCAGATTTGATTATCTCTGAGTGAGTTCATTTAGGATTCATTTTTCTCTTTGTTTTTTCTAGAGTTTGATAAATTAAGGGAACGTGTGCAATGTTTGGGCACATATCAAGAAATTTTTTTTTTTAATATTAACTTACATTAAGCAGGCTGCAAAAATCATAATGCTTTTACATTCATTTAGCTGTTTTCACGCAGGAGAATCACAAAACCTTAAAGTACTAAAGAATCAGGAAAGCCAGGCTCCTTTCGTATTTCAGCTGTTGATTGCCAGGACTATGAAAATACCATTTTCCCCATTTTATGAGTACACAAAACACAGCACCAAAGGCCTCACATCAAAGGGCTTTATCAAGTTCACCACACTGGATATCTGTAGCGATAATTCTCATTACGTGCTTTATCTTGAACCAGCCCGTCCTTACCAAGCTATTTACCCTTTCCCTATCAGCCCTGCGGATCAGAAGATAATCACCATTTTAAAACATAAAACTACTATCACATGCATAATTTAGAGAATACAGGTTTACGGCAGCGCTATTCCTTCCTAAAAGCAGACATTACCTCATTTAGCAACCAGCTAAAAGAAGTGCTAATAGTATGAACTGTTTGGCCAGGCACTGATTTTTGCTGAAAAATACTGAAAAAGAGCTCCCTGTCGTGACGGTGGGTGCCAAGTGACCTGCACCACTGTCCTCTGCAGAGCTGGTCCTCCCCCGGGGAAGGGCACAGACGCGGTGGGGTTGGCCAGCCCTGGCCTCCTCCGCTGCCCGCAACGCTGCCCGCAACGCTGCCCGCAACGCTGCCCGCAACGCTGCCCGCAACGCTGCCCGCAACGCTGCCCGCGCCGGCTCGTGCGCTGCCCACGAGATGGCAGCAATATGTTTATGAATAATGCAGCAAGAGGCTGCAGCCCACTGCCATTTCGCATGCGAGCCGCAAAACGCAACTCGCTCCTTCAGCTGTAGGAAAAAAAAAACCCAAACCACAAACCAAAACCAAGCAACACAACCCTCCGTAAATTCAGCCGAGAAACGACGGAAAAATAAGCAGCTCCACTGTCACGCTTTGCTCATGGGTAAGCTGCCCGGATTGCTTTTTCTTAAGGTTCCGTGTTATCCAAGGCACAGGGTGCTTCTTGTGCACTCACATATTTGTCCAGGCCCTTACGCTCAGCCCGTGCTTCTGTCCCTGACAAAATCATTTCACATGCACATTAAGCATTAACTGCTGTTATGTTTTATTTTTGCAACGCAGAAAATGCCTGTGGCTTGAAATAAATATTTTCTTTTCTGATGGACAAATAACATCTGCACTTCTGAAAGCTGCAGCATAGCTGTCAAAAGCTAAGTGATTCACATAATTTCTTAAGAAGAACATGTGTATGAGCATACACAGACACTCATACCTATCACAGTCACTCACATATCAGCGCTTACATCCATCAAAAGATGGGCTCTTAAAAAAGTGCAGTGAGCTATTATAATAATAATTTTTAACAGACAGACATCTATGTACACATAATGTCAGATTTGGAGAATATGGGTTGTGGGGTTTTTAAATCAGCCTGATCTTCACAGAAAACTTAGGTTCGCTTTTCATTTTGATTTTGGAGCTCTCTGGGTTTTAGTGAGACCCTGAGCTCATGACCTGCAGTGAGTATCACAGCAGAGGTGACCTGCAGTGCTGCAGGCAGCATCGCTGCAGCACTGTGCCCATAGCAGCCCTTTGTCCAGACTTTCAAGTCTTTTCAAGACCTCCATGAGATGCTGAAGTCACACTTAAAGTGATTTTTTCCAACACAGTGAAATTTTCATGAAATTTTTCACGAGACGATAATTGGAAAAAAGGAACTGTCTAGCTAAGATGATATTTAGCTACAAATCAACCGAAATTTTCTTGGGAATTTTGAATCTTCCTTCAAGTAGCCACTTACAACAAAACGTTGCTTATCAGAAGTAGATTTCACTATTTCTGAAAAATAATAACTTTTTCACATTATCAGTAAAATGGTGACTATGATTTTTTTTTTTTTTTATAAAAAAGAAATGACTGTCCTGATTTTGTAGCCACAAAATACACCAGGGCTTTGTTCACATGGCTGAAGGTTTTGTCTTACCGCAAAGCAGACACAAGAACCACAGAAAGTGAGAGAAATACATTAACTATAACCTTGTAACAGCTCTACTTTAACTGCTCAGCTTGTCAGTTTATGAATAAAATTGCTGTTCTTTGAAACTCTTGAAACTCTATTATAGAGGTTGAATATATAGAGACGTTACTTGAAACTCTATTATAGAGGTCACAGACTCAGTTTCCCAAACCCTTTAAATGCACACTGTTGTCAAAACTGAGTGTCTTCCTGCTGATACCTTGTCTATTTTCAAACTATATACAGTTTGAAAGATAAAGTACAAACATTTTGGTACATATTATAAAAAAGTTTTCTATAAGTCATTTTCCATAATGTGCCACTGGTTTTAGATATATGAAATCCAAGACTACACAGTTTGTACGTTCCTGTCATTAGGTGTAAAGCTTTGTTGTCACTGCTTGTATCACAGGAATAATGACATATGTCCCTCTCTCCATCACATTTTTTGGGTGGGAAACTGGCTTTATTACCTGGGATTTCTTAAAACTTGAATCACATCAAGCATTTTTGTGTCCATGCTTGCAAAGGAACCTGAATTTGATTTCACTCTCAACACACTCTCTTTGGGCTAACATGGGTAACAGCAAATCTAAGAGTGAAACAGCAGGGAGAGAAGGCAAACACGCTCCTTCGCCCAGGGTGGTTAAAGCCTGACCATGGCTTACCTAGCACTTCTGAAATGAGGGTGAAACTGCATATCCCACAGCTTATGAGTGCCCCAGTTACCAGGCTTTTGCTTATTCTGGACTGGATGAGGATCTTTTTATGTCTCAGCTAGTGCTTCTACTTATGTGCTCTTTAATAACCAGGGACACCGCCTTGGGTCTCAGGAGTAGCTACTGTCAATGCAGCTAAGCTGATTACAGGTAAATTTGCCCTTTTCATTCAAATAAAAATAAAAATTATAATTTTACCAAGCATCTCTAAGTGTCTCTCCTCTTTATCACCTTAAAATCACATGTTAAACTCTTCAGAAGGCAAATAACTTCTCAACTGTATAATATTTAGAATATGGATTGTGTGCAATTTTGTATTTTATGCAAAACTTTCCCAACAATCAAGGCTACGTTTCTTCTTACACTATATAATTTCTCTCTCAGCTTTCTTTTTTACATCAACAATAAAAATTTGGCATACAGATGTGCAATGAATACACAGCTTTACTGCCATTACTTGTATCAGACCCTGCCCAGTTTTGCATGCTAAAAGCACTACCATGAACACCAGATTCAAAAGCAAAGGTTGTGATCTGAACTGCTTGACACCTCAGAAAATTTGGGGACTGAAGTAAGACAAGGAACTAAGGAAAGCATAGTTTTGTTTGTAGCTTCTGGTTTAAAAGAAATGAAAAGATAACAAGGCAATTAATAAAGAGCCTGGTTTTCAACAGGTGTAAATCGGAAGTAATTCCAAAAATGTCCACAGAGCTACACTATCATAAAAGTAAAATAAGAGTCAGGTCCCAGACTCCTGAAATCACTATAAATGCTGTATATTTAAAGTGTCCGCCATCCACAGCTCTGATCCTGCATTTTGCACGCATTTCTGTCAAATACAGTAAGTATTCTGTGGCTTTCAAAATGAAAAAAAATTAAGAATAAAGACAACTTAATTCAAGGGGGAAAAAAAAAGCATTCACAGTTCTTGTTGCATTTAGGTTATAAAAAAAAAAAGCTGATATACAGAGAGGTCAGGAGATCGTCTGCATCCATTCATTAGATTTTACTGAAAGTTTTGGCAGGGGCTTTTCTGGTAAGGTCAGTAACATGACAGTTAGAAGAGAGAAATAGAAACACAATGGAGAGACCATTCCATGTTACTGTGTTCAAGATCTCCCACTTACACCAATAAAACCAGAGTACTTCTAATGTAAAAATATACACTTGAACATCTCCAAGATGATGATTAAGACCATTTCTTGTGCTTTTTAATAACTAATTATAAGTTTATTATTAAAAGAATCTCTTGCTGACACTATCTAATAACTGTGTGATGTGGCTAAGTCTTTTAATTAGGCAATAATGTATGCAGGTCCCTGGGATAGAAATCAAAGCACAATCACAGCAGTAACCTCCAGAAGTGGACAAAATGCTGTACAGATGTTTTAAAATCACAACAGGTCCATCTAATGCATCTCTAATTCAAAGTCACCAAAGGTTACTGCGTGCCTCGTTGGAGCTGCAGAGGCAAGAGCTCCTCAGGCTCAGGATACAGCACTTGCTCCGGGGACAGGTTCGGGATGGGGAACACGTTCCAGCTGCTGATAAGGACCACCAGAAGCTTCACATCCATCTCAGTGCATGGTGGCTTCTTTAGATTTGTCTCCTCTATACAGCATTTATATTTAAAAACATACAAAGACTTCCAAATACCACTCCCAAGCCAAGCCACTCCACGTGGCACTCTCAGTGCTTCCTCTAGAGAGATCATGGAAAAGAAAATGATCCCTCCCATGGCAAAAAGCGGTGACTTAAAACATTCCTGGGAGGCATCCAGATACTATACTGATCCTACAGTATGTAGAACAAAATAGCTTATCATTCAGATTATGCTTTTGGACAAAGCTGGATAGCTTCAAGGACGAGGGAGTTACCCTAGATCAGCACCATGAATGTTATTATATATGAAACAGCTGCAAGATAAATTCTTTCATATTACACATAGGTACAGTTGTACCTTCAGCTGTCTCACTGTTGAAATACTGTACATCTTACACTGATTTCTCTATTTGTAAAACACACTTACAATTCTTAGTTGCTTATGAATGAATAACCCCTTACAGCTGCAGGGTATTGAAACAAAAGCCAGTATCACACCTGATCCGTGGCAAGAGCCAGGGCATCGAACTCCAGAAATCCTTCATATGAAACCTTCCTAAAAAAATGAACTTGGTAAGCAGGGAAAAAATATTACTAAAGAAACTAAAAAATGTCTGTTAGTTAAATGAATAGTGCTATTAAGAGAACAAAGCAGCTTCACCGATTCCTAAGAATGCTGCTCGTGACCTTTTTCGCACTCTTCACCTCTCTCCTATTTTTTCTTTTCTTTTTTGAATCATCTGAGAGAAATCTTCCAAAACCTCTTCAAGGAAATAGTCTACAGCCACAAGACTTCGTGTTAATGTTGAATTATGAAGCCAGAGGTCAAGAGCACGTCTTCCACGTCTGGGCTGAATTTGAAATTAAAAGGGCTGCTTGACTTAGAGTAGAGGATGAGTAAAGCACGGGAAAGAATAAACTCCTGTTGAAAAATTTACTAGAAGCAGAAAACGTTGAATACTGAGAAAATCTAAAACTAATCTAGTTACTGGTGCTTCAGCAGCCATATTAGTACTGACTGGAAAGCAGCCCATCATGTTATTTTCTTTTTTGATAACCCGCAACAAAATGCACCTACCCAATATCTAACTAAGCCAAATAAAGGAGGAGAGCGACAGAGTGACATAGGCGCTGTTTCTGTTCCAGTTGCTGACTGACAACACTGCCATCCCTTAACATGGTTTTATTTAGTTATTACAACCATCTCTCTGTAAATGACACTTAGGATTATTTAAGATTATGTTGTAATCCTTTTAATCCTCAGTGCTTTAAATTTCAGGCTAAACACCAAAGAGCAAACTAGCACTTAGCGGAAATATTTAAAGCATGTGATTTGAACATAAATCTTCTTTTATTCACCACTCTTCTGATGAAGACCTAGGGTATCACGTCATTCAGCCAGCAAGAACAAACAACACGGTACCTCACTGCAAACTGCTACGTTTCCCCATATCATGTGAAACTGTTTCTAACCAGTTCTTTTCCTTGGTACTAGCTATATCATCAACAAAATAAATGAAGGAAAATCAGGTTACATTTTATAAGATGTGCATATTTTCAGCTACTATTAAGAAAAACTTAAAAAAATCCCCACGTAATAATACGTTCATCAAGAACAGAAATAGATTGCATGCACAAATTGGATAGTGTGAGACACAGATCAGACTTATCCTGTTAAACAGGGAGTAGCTCAATTAAAATGAGTGGAGTAACACTGCTGAAAACCTCATGATCAAGACCAGAAACCCAAATCTTTCAGCCTGAATATCATTTACTTGCAGTTTCCTCTTTTTTTTCTCCTGCATCGATCATGTTTCCAATTAGTTTTCTTTATGATACTCCTGTACTCCATCTTCTTGTTACCATCCATTAACTGTCACATGCTCAGATTTTAAATTCAAGATTTCCTCTTTTTCTTCAAACCAAAATCTCAATAGTAATTTTCTATTTCTAATCTATAATTCATGAACTCAAATTGAGCACCCAGCCTAAATCAAACTCAAAATTCTGCATCTACTCCTAGTACAACACATTAGCAGAAAGCAGTTTCCGATTAGTTTGAATCGGAAATGAATGTTTCATTATTCAGAAAGTAATGAAACAAAACCCCACCAACTATGCTTTGTTGCCACGCTTTGAAGATATAATCATACTTATTTTTGATAATTTCAGAGTTAGGCAGCTAATGTATTTAATCAAATAAAAATGCAATGCATCTATATTTAGGTCACAAAAAATATTAAAAAATAAGCCATGTTCTTTTTCATTTCAACAAATCTATGAATAAGTAGAGACATATTATCAATCTTATTCCCACCCGCTAGGGATAAGCAGATCATCAGAAGTGTTTCCTGAAATATTCAGTATCCAGGTACAAACTGACCTCTCCGCTTTCGAACTCGCCTTGGATTCCCTCCAGACTATCTCATAAATCTTCTCTCTCTCTCTAGTCCCCTTCCCACTCTATCTGCTCATGTAGCACCAGTCTCGTTCAGTCCTTTCCTTTCCCAAAATGTCACCACTACTGATGCCAAAGCCTTCTCCTCTTTCGCTCTTACCATCTGGCATAATCTTCTTGTAGCTCTCTGTCTAAACAATGCTCCATCCCTTTTCAAAATGTGTCTTAACATATGTCCTTCCTCCCATGCTTTTCCTTCTTAATGTCTCTCCCACTCACTTATTGGCTTGATGAAGACACGTTTTAATGGGTTCAAACAGTAGTGCATGAGTTTCCTTTCTCACATTATTCTGATTCAGTGGAGTTACACCTCACACCAGCAGAAGTGAGAACAAAATGCATTGCAAAGTCTTTGTACAACCAGTTTGGTAAATCAGTAAGAGAGCTTCATTTATCTTTACATTGGAAATGTATTAGCTGCAGTGAATCACCACTCCGATATGCATTTCCAAACAGAAATTTTGCTTACTGCAAAATGAGAAATAAACCCTAGAAGCTCAGAAGACCTGGCAGTGTGCTCAGGGGGTTGCAGGAGTGAAGGCTAAGGTTTACTTAATTACATTCCAAGTGAAAAAGCTGAAGATTGACAGCAAAACCAAAATATTTATTCTAAAAATACCTAGGAAATGACAAAGCTCCAAGTGCTGTCTCAAGACAACCTGAAGGATGTGGGGGGTAGAGAGGCATAAGTCTCACTGTCTCCAAGAAAAGGAATATTTCTAAATATTGCATGCGTTTTAGAAAGGTGTCTAGAAAAAATAAACCTTGAGAAAGTCTCTGTAACACCCAGTTGACCCAAAGAGGTTTCATTTCAAGAAGCCATGTACAGTCCCTTAGGGGGGTTGGTGTGATGGCTTTTTTTCTTAAACCGCAGATGAAGGCACAGTTGGTTCCTCCAGCACGTTTCATTGGTGATGATGCCAAAGGACTATCTGGTAACTAACAGTATATCTTGACCCTGACATGTTCCCTTCTGCGTCTCTCCTCCCTTTATTGTTTGTATTGTTAAAAATTATTAATGTTAGTACTCTGGGAAACAACTCAGTTCATAAAAAATAATATTTTGATGTGGTTTGATGCAACTTTCAGTGAAACAAAAAACCCCCACCTTTCTACTGATATTCATGGGAGCTGGATTATGTCCAAAACCTGAAGATGTTGCAATAAACTATTTTAGCCCCTAGATCCTGGAATGTTAACCTTGCAGGAACGCTTTTCTCATCCTTTCATCTTCTTGGGCCTTGATCCTCCCTTTCAATTCAATGGGATTGAGATGAAGTAATTAAATAATATTATTTTCCATCAATGAAGAATAGTCCTATGAGAAATACATGTCCTCTATGCTGGCCCTGACAGAGGCAAGCTTTTAAAATCCTCCCCTCCCCTTCCAGAAATGAACCTGGGTCATCACCATCTGAGGACCCTGAACAGCAATAAAAATAAACAGAGTAACCGCACTGTGCTGGAGCAATGCTTGTATAAGCAGTTTGAAGAAGTTGTATTTATGGAAGTCCTTTAGGTCAAGATTCTAGGCCTGAACCCAAAGCAATTACCTACTAAGTTTTAAAAACAAATTGAATATAGAGCATTAATCAATAAATCAACAGGTTCTCAAGTGTTTAGGAGACTCAGTCATCAGAAATCCTTCTCTTAGTAAAACAGCAAACTGATGCCTGATAAAATGTTAAATCAGTCTCTAGATATTAAAACCAAAGAAATAAAACTTACCTCTCAACTTAACAGAGTTTATACTCAAATGAGCAATAAAAGGCATGCGTTGCCTCTTACCTGAAAGACATTCTTTCTGCTGGATTTCTCTGAGGTCCACTCAATGCGAGCACCACACAAATCCACACACTCAGGTTTATATCCTGGTTTCTGGAAAGAAACAAAAAAAAAAAAATCAACCATGAACATGACCTGAGTTTTCACAAATGGGGACAGTTATCAGATAAAACAAGAACAGATCAAGTTCAAGTGACACGTTATTGTAGCACAGCTGCTGGTATTACTGAAAAGAGTTCATGATTTCCTGGTATTATTAAATAATCACTCCTGAGGTGTCTTAACTCAGAAATAAGGTTCTTACACTAGATACATAATTTTAAAAATAATTAGATGGTTTAAAAAAGAGTCTAATATAACACACAATAGATCAAAACGCATACAGATTGACCAGATATTTTAAATGCTTTGCAAAACCTCTTGAAAAGCCTTTGGGTTTAAAGGTAAAGTTTTGTGGGTTTTCCAAAAGCAAATTTAAACTGATGCAGCTGGGAAGGACAGAAATTAGACAAGAACATACATCGTATCTGCAAGACAAGCTATCTCCTTTCGTCAAAAAAATTATCATTTCTAGCTCCTAAAAAAAAGGCTTTGAGGACATGTGTGGCCCCAGAAAGTGCTCAGCACTAGGGTAGCTCCACACAGGTTACTACTTCACAAAGTCAGTCTGTGCATCCCGAAGTGACACAGCTCTGCCTCCCCAGCTCCTCCGTATGGATGCAAATAACTCAAAGAGCAGATTTGTTTGCTTGTATCATTTACATTGCTGGGAGTTGGTGTAAAGCACAATAATCCTCATTTGCCACCTAAGCTCCTTCTCCAGGGACTCTGCCTGTGCAGCAGTTCTGGCAAAGTCTGCGTAGTTTAGAGTAGCCTTTGTAGATTAGGTTACTGCACATCCCAGACAACAATAAAAATACTACTGTTAGCAGTATAACGCACTAATAAGTCCCTTTTGGGTAAGATATGGAGTAATAGCCACATAACGTAATTAATCAGCTTGATGCGTCTTTTTTGCTCTGTTGTTCTTAAGCCCTTTTACCTTAAAAAATGGCATTGGTGATAAAGAAAACAGACTTAATAGTAGTTAACTGTGGCCAGTCCAGCATCAACCACATAAACAGCTTTCCAAAGATTGCTCACTGAATTTCTCTGATGTTGTTATTAAAGGCTAAAAAAATGCATGTTCTCCAGGGTGCTTTTGAGATGGGTAGAAAAGGACCTATTTAGGTTAAAAGAAACAGAGTAAAATATCCTGGACAAGTAATTTGCAGCCAGAGTCTCTGGCAGTTTTTAGTACTGGAGTTGTAATTATGTTCTCCATTTGCCAAACCATAAAACCACCATGGTTCGGCTCCTCTAAAACTGACAGTCCTGTGTGTCTTTGTTCCTTTTTTAAATTTTTTTTTATTATTTTTTTAATAGAAGAAATATGCTGTTCAAAACAGAAGGATGTTCTTGTGGCTAAACCACTGGAAGAGCAGGGTTTGGTTTTTTTCCCCCCAAGTCTGCCTCAGACTTCCTGCCTGGCCTCTGACGAGAACTTAACCTTTCTGAATTTTTAGTCACAGATCCAAAATGCAGTATTGATACTTGATTTTACAAAGATGTTGTGAAATTTAATCAGTTAATATTTGGATGGCAAAAGTGACAAAGTTGAAAAAAACCCAGACAAACACCAACCTACCAGTACAAACAAATATTCAAATGGGGGAAAAAAATAAATTAATTTTCAGTATTCCCATACTATACTTTTATAAATAGGGCTATGGTGCCTCCTTTGACTGGATGACTCTCCCTGGCCCAGAGAGACCCCAGGGAAGTTTTCTCCACAGGACTCCGTGCAAGGACCAGGTCTGCACTTGCACAGAGCAGGCAGCTCTGTAACCCATGACAAACACACAGCACAGGCTCGACCAAGGGGGTCACCTTGCTTTCTCTGAAAAAATTACCCAAAAGGATAGCTGGAGTCTGAGAATACTTTAACAAAGAAGGACAGCTTTATTCCACCAGCAGAAAGAATCGAGAAATTTTGGAAACACATAACGAGACGAAAAGATGATTAAAACGTAGACAAAGAACAGGAAATAGTATCTTGATAGTGAAGGATACCGGGCTACAGAATATTGTCCTCGGGAAAACTACCCTGGCATTTCACACTGAAGTGAGAGAAAACAATGGGAAGCCCAGGGAGGTTTTGCAGGAGGATGGAATAGGATTTTACCATCTCTAATTTCTACGATTGTACAAAAAATTATGCAGCAGCAGAACTTTGAATCCTCTGTGCACTCCCTGCACACACAGTTTAATTTTGTTGTTGTTGTAGTAATCTGGAGTTTGTTTACAGCTCTGATTTTGTAATAAACAGAGGAAAAGTATATGTGCATCTCCCTTTCCAGGAAGGATGGGATGCAAGCTCATGGTGTTGGAAAGATGAACATCCTTCCGCTATGTACAAAAATCAGCTGGCAAACTTCTCTTTTGGAGGATTTATCAATTCTGCCCACAACAGGATATGAGGTGTCTATGGACACCATAGGAGACTCATGGGTATGGCACAGTATACGAAGCTTCTGGTGAAAACTGCATGCAAAACCATTCAGATCCATCAACCCTGAAACTGTCCACTGTGCACATCAGCCCTTCTTCTGCACCTGGGGAACTCCACACAACGGGAAGCCCTGCTTAAATCCATGGCGGGGCCAGGAAAATTGCCTAGAAATTCATTCTGGCCTAAACATTGCCCTGTTATATCATTGCTTTCCAGTTTATGCATTACCTAGAGCCACTGCAAGAGAGTAAGTTAAGGTTACTGGGAAAGCCTGAGCGTTCTGCGTCCTTGCTTTGTGTTTTGCAGTCAGAGCAATTATGTTATATCAATGTTGTTGGAGGGGGTTATGCTGTAAATTGATACAAGTGTCTGCTACAATGAAATCTTCCTAAACATGAATATGGATTTCAGCAGCATTTTCACTCACTAAATTACTTTGCAGATGGGCTAATAACCTGAGGTTAAAATAACCTCTGTTGAATAAACTATGTCAAAGAATAAACAGACTACTTTTTCTTGGTCAGAAAGACCAACTGATAATAGAATTTAACACTGGTAAGAAAGAATGGAGCTGTGATCCATTTAGATAACAACATCCTTAATTTAAAATAAAAACCAAGTTATATTAATATGAATGCTAAAAAAAAAAAGCGTATCAAAAGCATGACCACAAATGATCAAGGCAGCAGCAAAAGATAATGATTTAGGTACATGGGATGCAAACTTGCATTTTCAGTAATATTCGTAAACAAGCTCATTTTCTGAATCTCTCCTCTGTATGCTTTAATTGTTGTATTCTAACTATTACTGATAATAATACCAGATATCAACACTAGCTTCACCAGAAAGCTATGGATTCCAGTCTTCTCCATGCAGATCAGCAAGAAAGTTGTTATAGTCAGTCCTACATCTACAGTCATACAAAGGGACAACAAAAACTCCTTTTAGCTATTACTGGTTCTTTGCATTAGAATATTAGAACAGATTTTGGTAAATATAATTTTAAATCACTTCTAAATGTTATCCTATCATCAGAAAAAGAGGTGTGATTAGAATCCCTCTCTCCTGTTGCCTTTATTGTGAAATATCATTCCTCTTCTAATGATGCTGTCTTATTCTAAATTTTCACTTCATGTACAGTATTTAATAATTATTAATTAATATCTTTCTAAAACAAAGGAACATTAATCTTTTTGTAAGTCACATCGTTTTCCTGCTAACAATAAAAATGCTTTGTTGTAAGACATACTATCGTGAATGAAAATTGCGTCTATTACATTATTTAATTAATGGTTGAGCGCCCTTCTTTCCAAAGTAAACTACAGCTGGAAAAAAATAAATAAAATCAGTAAACAAATGATTTCTAATGAATCCTTTTTGTATTATTTCCTTTCCACTATCAAAATTATATCTGGTTGAATGGTTTATGAAGGAAATCAGCATTGCATTTGCTTTATCAGATGAGATCAACATGCTGGTTTAGCTTTTTTTGATGTGTGAAATTTGGGGTTAGGAAATTGGGTTATAAGATTTTGAATGCTGACAGCTCTTGCTGTTTTTAAGTTTTACCCAATTTGTTTATTTACCATTGCATATAAGTTATATGCAACAGACAGAAAACGTAACTTTAACAGCTTTTTCTCACATGGTGAACGTTGAGTTCACAGCCCCAGTGTTCAGATCTAGCATGGAATAAAAAAAAAAAAAAACACCACCACTTCCCCCCTCGCCCCCCCATAATGAGCAAAATATAGGATCAATATGTCTGTGTTCTTCCTAACACAAGAGGCAGAAGATGTTACCTCACCCATTGTGAGCACAGGTGATGAAGTAAGACTTCAGGGAAAGGGACTGACTTCTCAGAAGATCCTTTCTCATAACACACCTTAGTTTTTTGAGTTAAACAGATTGCAATCTGGGCCAGAGTCCCATTTTCCAGGCAGGTCTACCTTAGTATCTAAATCTTTAAACAGCTAATGGGGATTTTAACCACGCGGAGGAATCTCAGAGCAAAAGCAAGTCTCCTGTGTGTTGAATTTCCACTGGTCCATTTATCTCCTGGGATTCAGGTGAGGGCTTACAAAGAGAGAGGAGAAGTAGCAGGTAGAAGCATAAGACAGCTAGTAAATTATACGATTAGTTCTAATAAGTTCACCTGAGACTTTTTTTTTTAAGTAACATCTAATTCAACTTTAAGGAAAACAGATGATTCTGAAAAAAATATTAATTTAAGTTACACTTTTTTCATGGTTGCAGAAAAGTAGTCTTTTCCAGCTGTACTAGCACAAACACAAGCAGAAAGTGCCAGATTTCACCCTTTACTTAGTTTTATTGTTTCACCTATTATTTCTATTTTTGCTACAACCCTCACCTCCTTTCCAAAAAAGCAAGGCATGAAAAGGTGTTCTTTAAAGCTGATTTTATGGCAGGTGGCATTGATAGATCAAGAATATGTAGAAGAAAAGGTTTGTATCACCTGCCACGGAAAAAAATAGCTTATTGTTTGTGACTTCTGCCAAAGAAAGCACCTTTGTGGCCACCCATCATGCCAATGAGATTTGGCAGGTTTGATCAGGCCTTGAGAACCTTTCACAACGGGGCTTTGTCAAACCTGTCCCTTCGCTGCCCACCATGTCACACATTTACCAAATTCCCTTTTTGTTGCCCATATTCAGGTTTGTAGCCTGAAACTCGGCAGTAACTAGCACTGAAGGGATACGTGCCATTATTGCTTGCACAACATAGCTGTCACATCTCCGAAGACTAAGATCGGTGGTCTTTCCTTGGGGCACAATAAAAAGGTACTGCAAATTTCACTTTGTAGTAACTACAGACTACAGAAATTGCATTAGATGGAGTCTCAGAAATATTCAGGAAGGTTAGCGGGATATGGTAGATGTCACATTTGTACTCTGATTAAAAAAAAAAATCACTTTGCTAACTTATAATGTTTTCTCCTTTGGTAACACCCTATATTAAGGTGTCATTTATAAATAATTTATTATTATTTATTAATGTATAAGCCACTTTATAGGATGGGAGATAACAACTTAAATTCATGTATT
Organism: Gavia stellata; assembly: GCF_030936135.1. Lineage (NCBI taxonomy): Eukaryota > Metazoa > Chordata > Aves > Gaviiformes > Gaviidae > Gavia > Gavia stellata. Next base: position 5,451,909 of record NC_082601.1, read on the forward strand.
AAAGATGCACATACATGGTTTAATACAATTTACATCTCACAATACCCTTTGCAACAGATTCTCATCACATCATCTGTTAAGCATTTATTACTAATGCATTTTATAATATACTTTCTAATACATTATTTGAGGAAGTAGCCGCATTTAGTGATCATTTTCATAAATAAGAATAAAGCATTTATAAATGGCACCTTAATTTAAAGTGTTACCTTCACATTACTGGATAGTCACTCACCATTTGTCTCACTTTGCAATTATTCTCAAAATGCACTTCTTAATAAAGGACATACTAAGTCCTATTTCTTCTCATACACTACATCTGATTAAAAGTTTATCAAGGCATTTTCCTTCAGCTGCTCTCAAACCTTTGAAGGTTGCCAGCTCAGTCTGAATTCGTCTTAGGTAAACACGGAACTTCTTATACTGAAATAACAGTTGCAAGGAAGCCGAGGATATTGGACGGTTGATTGCCTACCAGGTTGGCCAGCGCCGGCTGCTTGGATTCTTTGTAGAATTCCATTTTCCGAGCTGTGAGAACAATCCAGGATGTGGACCAGTTTTTCCTTAAAAATAAAATAAAATTTTGAAAAGGAAAAATCAGCAAGGCATGCAAGCACAGACTTGGCTTTTAATTATTTAATTTCAGAAACAAAAATGGTCTAAAGTCAACATCAGCAATGCAATTCCACCAATATTGATGGAGTTGCACCATCCTAATTATACCGAATGTGGCCCAACAAAGCTTGAAGGCCTTCTTTCTCCTCATTCATGTTTTAAAGCCTATCTATGCTCCTTTTCCACCAAAGTGCCTTAACCACAGGAAAACAGTGGGATTATTCACACATGCTTAAAGTTCACATATACTTAGAGGACTCCAACAGCTGGTGCCCTTCTGGTAACCAATATTTCAATTAGAACCAAGAAGGAAAAATATAATTTCCATCTGACTACACAGAGCTCAGCAAAGGGTCTATTTTGAAAGGTCACAAATACTTTCTCCTTTTCCTAAATTAAAAACGTACAGGAGAGCGAGAGAGATAAGAACGATATCTGAGAGAGGTTTAAGTAACCATTAAACATCAGGAGTTCACAGCCCTAAAGCACTAGCAAACTGCTGGGGCAAGGGAGAAGTCAAAATACACATGGATATGTGAAACAGTGTCCCCTGACTCAGAAGAACATAATATTCAACTCAGAAGAAAATGCTGTTATATATATATATTACATATAATGTGATGTTTCAAACCACCGCATAATCATAAACAAGTAGATCTAGTCTGATAGAAAACTATTTTTAGATGAAAGTCTCAAGTTTGACTCTCCAATTTGGTTGCCATAACATCTGATATTTACAAAAATACTCATAAACCCACTATTTATTTTCTTTATGTGAATGCAAATCACAAATCTGAACGTTTTAGAACAAATCTGAAAATGCATGTGACAAAGAGGCTGTTTCATGTGTATGCTGTAGTGCGTTAAAAAGGAGGGAGCTGCCTATAAGGACACCGAGGGCCCAGGGAGGAGCTTTTAGAAACCCTTATTCCTCTCTGTCTTCCCTAGCCCCTTTGACCTTTCCCTATTAGGTATTCTTATGTAACTCAAGCACACCCATTTTTTATTCTAGCAAAACCTGGCATTGTTGAGCTTTAAAGCCTGTCGGTCGTCTTTGCGATGCTCACTTCCAGATCCACCTCAAAGCTTTGCTGCACTCAATATCCCATCAAACTGCACATCAGGCATAACAACAGGCAGTTTTTCTATTAATGACTTTCCTATCCAATATGTTTCGGTCATCAGCTTAAGGAGCATAACCAGCATTACAAATGAAGCCCTAACGCCACTGACATTATCAGAGGAACTTGCACTCACTTCAGCGTGGGCAGGATTTCACTCAGCATGTTCTAATGATCATCCCTAAAATATGGCCAACAAGAGGCAACAGTGAAAGAAAGTTTCTGTAGAGGAGATGAGCACGTCTAAAGAAAATATAACTGCATTTTTTAGGCCATGTTAATGAGGAAAAAGTAGAGACATTTGGAAAAAGAAAGAAACAATAGGGTTTTAGAAAAGTACCTGACCATCACAGGGAAATATTTCCCTACAAAAGGACAGTGTTTGTAAGTAATTTTGAAATTTTCAGCTAAATTTATTACCACTATAAATCTGGATCCTTAGCTAATGTGAACTATGGTCATAGCGGTGGATTGGGTATATTGGCATTGAGAACAGTTCAACCTCAGCTAATTATTTTTTTAAATTATCTTTAGGAAACAAGTGCTGTAGCTGAGTATCACCATCAAAGTAGTGAATACAAGTTGTCTATTGTTAAGTACAACTTCAGTTCTTTTTAATTTTCTTCTTTTTTTTTTTTTCCCCTACTCATAAAAGGTCTTGTAAGTGCACAGGGGAGTAAGTGGCCAAGCATGCGGTGTGCTGCTTTAAACAGATTTTCCTATGAGTTGGATATCCTGGATATATATGGATTACCAAAGGATTAAAACCCTCGGGACACAGCTTAGATTCACCACCCAACTTACACCAAATGCTTGACATAGCTATGGAGAGGAACATTTCTGTGTCATGGCCACTTCTACCACCCAGAGTGCTGCTTGCTCCAGCTATTTGTGGGGCAGGTTTTTCTACCTGAGAAATATAAATCATCAATTGCATTTTGAGGTCCCAGACTTCTCAAAAGATTCAAATTTCTGATCAAACTAACTGGGAAGTTTGCCAAGATTTGAAAACTTGTCCTTTCAACCATTAAAAAAAAAAAAGCCATTCTATTCATGATTTTTGAAATAAGAAGTCAACAACAAAGAAATAAAAAGTCAATGATAAGTATTTTTTAAATTATATCAGGTGATATTTTTTATCTAAGTTTCATTCTGAATTCGAGGGAAAGAATGCTTTAATTCCATCAGGAATAAGAAAATATAGTGGTTTTGCAGGAGACTACAGGAATTACAGAAGTTATGAGAAGGCAACTCAATTTCACCGTATTATCTGCAAGAATATTTTTTCCCCTAAATTTAAATTCCTCCGTTCTTTTATTCTGCAGTTGTTTCATTTAAAAAGTGACTTTTTAAAATCAAAACTTCATTTCTTTTGTGACCTAAAGAGGTATATAAACTAGACAACCTTTTTATCACATTGTCCATAAAGTCATTCATCAGATTTAAAAAGATAAAAATAATGCTTTAAGTTATATTAGTCTCTGTACTGATGGGCACACATTGTATTTCATGGGATACATGCAGTGACCTAAGGTTTTCAAGCTCTTTAGAAAAGTCAGTTCACAATATTCTAGTTTTTGCCACGCGGCACCGCATTATTCAAGAAATCACTTCCAGCCGATGAAGTTCAGGTAAGTGAAAGGAGGAGTCAGACAAAGTGTACGCAGAGCAGATGAATCCCCACTACCCATCCTCTGCCTGTATAAAGAGCCATAAATATCCGTGTGCAGAGAAGACCCAGCCGGAATTAACAAGGATGTTGAGTGAATTTGTCTATAGCGACAAGGTTAAAGCCATGGTTGAAAGCCACTGCCGCAGAGCCCCTGCGAGGTGCGACCCGACTCTGGGGGCCGCAAAAGGAGCCCCGAGCGCTGCGCCTGCATTTGCATTCTGTCAAATGAACACCTGATGGCAGCACGTTATAGCTTCAGTGGTGCTCACAATCTCTGAGGCTATTTAAAATTACGAGACTGTTCAGGGCTATTTAAAAATACAAGTGGCCGAGCTACCCTGCCTCCTCCCTGTGCCCACGCCGAGCCGGCGCGCAACTCCAAGCCATGGAGATGCTTTGTGCTAAGGCCACCCCACGCGCTGGGAAGGTAAAACTCCCTCCTTGTCTGGGCGTATTCGCAGGCGACGCCCAGCCTATGCACGGTCTGCAGAAGCTTCTGCCAATGTCCAAAGTGGGGAATAGAGTATTACTGGCTTCAATGCCTTTTCCCGAACTACCAGTCTGTGATGGTACCCAGCTGCAGCGGGCTTGGCCAAGCGTCGACAATGTTCTTGCTTCAAGTGAGAGGTTGGACTAGGTGAGATACAGACTCCCTTTTCAATGAGCGTTTCTAGCATCCTTATGGTTTAGCACTACATAGGTATGAGAATTTATTACTTGGTTCCTTTCTTCAGACAGCAAATATAATATTTCACATTACTCATTCTTATTGGTAACACACAGTGCTGGTCACATCACTGCTACTCCTTTACAGGCATCTAAATACAGCAAACGATAGTAAATCCTTCCATAAAAGGCAGCATTAATACTCATATTACTTTCAACACAGTGCTAAGTGAGTGAGTGCTGAACACTTTGATAATCTTGTCTTGGCATCCCTGTGGCATCACCAGATGGGGGGTTCCTACATCCTATCCTTGACCCCTCAAGCACACGCTCAGCACCTAAAATTTGCCCACTGGAAAATTTATTATTGGTTTGCCTGGTGCCTTAAGGTTGTCCTTAATGTGTGTATAATATATATAATATAGAGGCTAACATTGACACGTGCTCATTGCATGCAATGAGCCTGTTAGCTGCTGTCGCTTGGTTTCTAGGACTAATCATACATTGGCTTAATACCGAAACAATGGCAGTTCGGCTATAAGCAGCAACAGTAACTATACATACTTAAGTATGCATCAACTCTGAATTTTGCAACTGGTAAGTTCTGCAACATTTACATATAATACCTTAATTTTTTGCCACCATCTGCTATTTTAGCTTTTAGAAGATATCCTTCTTTCTCCACTACCTACAAGAAAAAAAAACAAACATGTCATAACCATATCATTTATTCAGATGAATGAATCCATTTAGTACACACATAAGAGTCTGCATCTAGCTGATCTATTGTGAGGGCATTTTATCACTAATTCTCAGTTTAGTCACCTATTTTTTCCGATACAGTCAGTTCTTTTGAAAATTTGCAAACAACGTCAAAGTCCATTAGTACACAGAATTAACCTCAAAAAAACCCCAATAATACTCTATTCTTGATTTAGAAGAAATCTATTTTAATGCAAGCAAAGTTTCTAGCTATAAGTAAAAAGTGAGTTGAAAATACATTGCAAGTAAATTATGTCAAGGATATAATTTCATACATTGAGTTCCAGGAGTCCATTTTCCATTAATAGCTATGAGGGACACACCATACTTCTGTAAAAGGCTCTTGCTTCTTATGTTCTAAAAGGAGTCATGTTTAGGGCTAAGCGATGTCAGAGAAACATTAAATATCTGTACAACAGGAATAGTTACACTGCCTTCATGGGTGCCACATTTTGCTTTGAGTCAGCACTAAATCAAGGCTCATGCAAGATGCTAAAAGGCGTCATGCTTTTAAGTGGTGCTGCTTTTCAGATGAGCTCTAGTATTGAGGCGCTCACCCCTCACAGCCCTTAAAAGGTCACACTTCACTGGAGTGTGTGCATCCATGTGCACAGAGAACTTGTCTTCAAGTTTCCAGCTGAACTAAATTATCTCATAGTATGGTGCAGAAAACCAAATTGAGCGGTTCTGTCAATTCTCGACATACAGTCTGAAACTAGAATTATAAACAAGGGAAAGCACAGCTGTGTTGTGCATTTTCCAAAATACACCCAAAAAGGCAAAGCCCTTAGCTATTACCTATAAAAAGCAGTATGGGATGTTAGCAATCCGATATCACCTCTGTAGATCCCGTACTCTGCTATTGCTATTACTGGAACCTGGTCCCTTTTCTGTGGGGTCAGAACAGGCTAAGGACTCTGCTGGTGTACACGAGCCTGCAACCTTGGTTGCAGGGTATCAAGGTTGTGCTTGAGGTTTGGGATATTAGAAGCAAGTCCTAGGCTTGATCTTTTGTTTTCATCTCTCCCTCTTAATTTGTGCTCTTCCACACCTCTGCACACACTTTCCTTAAGGCAGAAGTCCTTGCAGACCCTTGGTTCTCTATGATCTGCTGAAACATCCCTTGTATAGCTGTGATATACAGTTTGGGATAGGGGTTTTTTTGGCTATGTAAATTTATATTTAAAAACTAAAACCCGAACAAAATGAGAGTACTGGTCTTCAGCTAAACCCATTGACCTGCCATCTTATCAGATCTCATTAGCCGAGGATGTCCCAACTGAGTCACTAATGGGAAAGGAAACAAAAGTGTGATTCAGAGTGAGTCTGTTTTCCCTTTCAAACACTACTGAGTCAGTGCCTGACCGGGATATTGTGACTCCACATGATCTTTATAGTAAATTATGTCACAAGGAGATTTTGTAACAATTTCAATAGAATTTTGCTGTCCGCAAAGCCGTTAAAAAGCAATAAAACATGCTTTAACAGGCAACATAAGGATTTTTAAATCAAACATATCTGTTATTTTGATTATACAAAATATCTTTATATTAACAGTGTAATATGTTTATTTCCTTAGATTTTGTCTGTTGATGGTATACAGCATATAATAAAATATATACTGTGTACATATCTTTTTGTACCTATGAAAAGGTCTGCAGGCCTGTGGACAATGATTTAGGTGACATTCTCAAATAGGTACATGAGGATTAGTGTGTGTGTTTTCTATAATTTGTACTTATCTCATGCAAATTCCTGTCATGCATATCATTGCCATAGAAAACCCAGAGAGAAAGTATGTAGGGATTATTGTGCAGAGTCATGTCATTATTTATCTAGTGATGGATGGATGAATTATTAGAGCTAAAATAAGACTTAATCCCCATCTCCACCTACTTTTTTTTTTTTTTTTTTTTTTTTAAAAATCGAACTTACTTTACATCTTTCGATATTTTTCTTCCCCTTCTAACCCTTCATTTTTGTAGCGTAAAACTTCTGGTGCTTGGCCAGGGCCAGAGATGCCAAATAACATATGAGAGAGGTTATTCTTTTTAATATTTCTACCCATCTGGACACAGAAACTGGGAGGAGCATTGGCTAACCATTCAAGCTGTTGATTGCTTCTCTGAATCAGACCCAAAATCTCATGCTTTCAAAGTTTACCAACCACCCTTCCCAAACAGTTATTTTAACCAACCTAAACCTAAAGGCAAATGTGACTTTCAACATCAAATCTGAATCACCTCTGTTCTCACATTTTGGGAAGTAAAAAATTGGTTGTGCTGCCAGATGAAAACGTTGCTGCTCAGTCATATTTTCCTTATAACTGTCTTGAGCTAGAATATCAAATCCACTAACAAATGTTGGGCATATAAAATATCCTGATTTAAATTATATAGCTCAAATTCACCATCTGAGCTCAAAAATACAAGAACTTCAGTTAATGTGAGACCTCTCAGGGCTAAGCAAAGTAACTTTCATATATATTGTTTTAAACTAGTACAGGTGATGTCTTTAAAAAAATTAGCATGGTCTTCATTAATTGATAATGTGCACAGTTTTCTCTGTAATTAGTGTAAAGGGCATTTATGGAATTACAAAACAACTGTACCACAAAGACAGAGAAAAAGATTTCTAGGATGATCCCACTATTTTTATAACCTCCTTTTGGGGTGTTCTATTCCCCTTGTTTAACACCTGCTAATGGCCCCTTTTCCATTCTACTTGTTTTCAGGAAAATACTTCCAAGACAGCTCAGGATGAGCTTCTGCAAATGGATGATATTAGATTAAAAAGAATACCAAATATAGCCTAATGATATGTTCTGTTGTTTCTGTCTCAATAAATATCATCATTTGTTGTTAAGCTGCTGCCCTTCCTGCACCTTTTCAACATATGGAAGGTTGAGAAAATGACCCAAAATACCCTGAAGAATTAGAACAGAAATAAGAAAAGGGAATTATTGTGTGGGCTTTTGTGGTTTGTTTTTTTTTAATTTGCTTTTTAGAAGAATATTGAAGATGAGAGTATGTCTGTGTAAATATTTGAGTTTCTAAATAATAAAAAGAAGACTCATGAGCTAACAGTATTAGAAACTATAAGGAAAAGTAATTATTACTATATCACATACAGGTTCTGTAATTTTCTTAATTAGAAGAATTTAAAGCTTCTGAAACTAATCCTGAAAAGTTTGTGTAGGTAAAAGTACCGCTGATACCAACATTTCTTTGATGAATTTGTATTTGCATATTCATTTTCTTTTAATAGAAAACCCGCTATGCTTCTCATTCCCCCTAGATTCTTTTAATGCCAAGGAAAATTTTGTCAAATTCCATGATCACCTTTACTTACAAAAATTGATATTAATATTAAAACCACCTTAATATGTGCGAAGACAAGACAAACACATGGTCTCATTCCTTTATTCCAAGTATTAATACTGATGAAACATCAGTCTAGTACAACTGAATTAACAGCAAAGTCAAGCTATATAAATTGCTTTGTACCTTCTAAAATTATTCTTTTTATTGACTAATCAAAGTCCGTCAAATCCCTTAACATCTTGAGGCATCCAAAGCCTCATGTATTTATTCTTTAGTAAAGCGTGTGTAACATTTACATTATAAACATTTAAAATAACAAGAGTGATTTATCAGTTCTATAGAGCAATCGCTTACTGTGTGGTCCGGTGTAGTAATGATGTCTGCAAGCGTTAGGTTATGTTGGGAATGATTTCTTCTATGACGATTTACCTAAAAAAAAATAAAAAATATATATATAATTCAAGGGTTTAAATTCAGAGAGAATTGAAATACATGAACGTAAAGGTGGACCAACAAACTTAATTACTGGGCATGCACAGCATGCATTGGATGGAGTTTTGGAAACCTTGTTTCTTTCAATACTGCATTTCTGTGAAATCCGGTGTTCCTCTGAGCCCTATGTATTTGAAATGTGCAGCTACTGAACTCTAAACATCTCTGGTATAAATGTGTTTCTTTGTGATGTCACATAGGCAAGTTTACCTGAAAATTAACCAACTGATAATAATAATTTTAAATTATGACTTTTCCATCAGGAATCTCAAAAATTGCTTAACTGGTTAGGTGCACGTAAACCCATTTTACAGAAATGGAAAAGATGCTAATTATAACCTCAAGGCCACACAGCAAGTTAATGGAGAAACTAGAAAATAATTGGGAACAAGCACATGATATATCCGGTACGTTTAAACTGCTTTAAACACTATTTCTAAAATCTCCATGAATCACAGAATCACAGAATCAGTACGGTTGGAAAAGACCTGTAAGATCATCGAGTCCAACCTGGGGAAAAAAAACATAAAAAAAAAAAACAAAAAAACAAACCCACGCCACACAACAACAATAACAAGCCACAACCCAACACCACACAGCACCATGTCCATCAAGCTACATCCCACAATGCCACATCCACACGCTCCTTGAATACCTCCAGGGAGGGTGACTCTACCACCTCCCTGGGCAGCCTATTCCAGTGTTTCACCACTCTCTCAGTGAAGAACTTTTTCCTAATGTCTAGCCTGAACCTCCCCTGTCGCAACTTGAGGCCATTTCCTCTAGTCCTGTCACTAGTCACTTGGGAGAAGGGACTGGAAGGCTACAGCAATACTGGACTCTGATTCTACAATTGTTCCCAAGTATTGAGTCCTTGGTTTCCTTCAGTTCCCTCTTTTTTAGGAGGAAGCCAGTATAACCGTCTGTGACTTAAATCTGGAATACTATTGCATTATACCAGAAATTATTAAGACTAAATAAAAGTTTAATTTTAAATCAAGCATTTGGCAGAGCTCAATAGCATTTTACTTCTTTACAAATCTGCAACAAAGAACAGGTCACCCAAAAGTACGTGTGTGTGTATATATATAAAGAAACTTCTACTGTTTAAATTCAATGTCAACCAATAATAACATAATTTGGAGTTGAGATCCTGTAAAATTCAGTATCTCCTCTTTGAACTGAAGCCAAAAAGCAAACAACAAAACATACTCTCAACTAGTTTCCACTGTGTTCATCATAACGCATTCTCTTTTTCCTTATTAAAAACAGAGTTAACCAAAAGTCATAATGTATTCTGTTTATATTCAAGTGTCTGAATATAGAAATTGTTCTTAATTAATCCAGAGGGCCACGCTCAAAAAACAGTTAAACATATTATGATCCCATATTTTTTCTCCACACGTTGCTTTCATGTTTATTTGTAAGCACTAACATTTTTAAGCCTTGAAATCTATATCCTAGATATTGCTCTACTCTCCTAGTCAGAGCTAATGAGCTTAATGAATTACCAGTTCTAAATTCAATAGAAATATTTCAAAGAAAGAGATAAAACATTCTTCACAATTCAAAAGTTTCTCTGACCTATTTATGAAGAATATCACTTAACAATTTCATTAAGGGTGAGTAACAGCTGGTGACATGGCTGTGTCCTAAAGTGTTTTTCTCTCTTAATATTCTGCATCTTAAGCAATCGAGCTTTCATAAGAAATACTTTAGTTAGTGGCAGTCCCTCCTTTGGGGAGAAAAAAATGTCAGACCACATTTTCTGTATTTTGCAATCTTGTTTTCAGGAGTGTCATGTTCCTGTTTTATTAGCATGTAGGGTAAACAAGAATGATTTGCTGATGCTATTGAGAGAACTTCTAAGATTACGGTCTTTCTATTTAGAATTTGGATGGGACTTAATATTAATGCAGGCAGAGGCATGTATATAAATTCAAAATAAATTAATTCAATTTATCTTTTTCTTTATCTTTACTATTCAACAACTCTGAAGGTTCTATAGTGCTCAAGACATAACTAATCTATTCAGGTCTAGATCATAGGAAGCCTTTCTTACCCAGATCCCCCGTTCTAATTATTCCTTAACATACAACAGAGCGTATTGCCCAACGATGCTTTCTAAAATATATTCTTCACTCATCCAAATTAAATAACAAGACGCACCACCACTCCACAGTATCTATTTTAACATTCAGCTGCTCTCTCCAGGAATCACACATGTCTGTTGGGGGCCCTATATGCATCTTTGTGAAGCGTACAGCACCGATCAGAGCTTTTGGTCTGGTCTTTGGTTCAGCGATCAGAGCGTTAGCAAAAGAAATGCTCACATTTGGTACGTGCTAAAAAGAATATATCGGAACCGCTAAATCCATCCACGATCAAACAAAGGGAGATAGTAAAAAGTACTATTTTAGTAGTGCTTGCAAATTATTAGTGGTACTATAATAAAAAGACAATAGTAAGATTTTCAGGAAGCATGAAAGGAGAAAAAAATTAAATTCCAGTTACAGATGATACTATATGCTTTAAAAACCTCTCTGCTTTCCATACAGCAAAAAAAAAAAAAATATTAAGGAAAACTGCATGTGTACAAGGAAAAAGAATAGACCGACCTGATTATTTAATGTGATACTTTTGCTAAAAAGGCATTTCTCTTATAGGGCAAAAATAAAAGAAATTGCTCATTGCTGGGCTACAAAGTAATGTAATCTCATGCAAGAAAATCCTGAAGCTCCAAAGTCTGAATCTAGTTACAGAAATACAAGCAAAATTCACAGTTACGTAAGCCAAGATCAAGCTCTTCTGGAAAAACACCCCAATTATTTGGCTTACAAATTGAATTAGAGGAAACTTCAACAAAGTTCTTACTCATTTCTACCAGCCTTTTGGTTTAGAAATTGAACTTTTAAAAAAGTGAATCAAAATAGCTTGAAAAAGCTCAGCAATAACAGAGGCAATGTATTCTTTAGGACTGATTTTATAAAATTCCAGCAGGCCTTGTACAAATTTGGTCTTAAATATATTTTGCAAATACTGCTGAATGAGTTAGTCATATCACTTCCTTTACAATATACTCAGTTCAATGTTAAAATGTTCTTAGCAGAACCTGGGTGACAGTAGTCAATATGCTCATGTAACAATATACTCACAATTTTCAGTGGTGTACCAAAATATTCAACGGGAAGTGTAGGCTCAATTTTTTTTCATTCTTTCATTCAGTTTTTAATAGATAGACCATAAAGGAGATGTTTTGAGATTTTTTTTTTCTCTATAGTTCTATTCGATTACCCTAATAAACTGAAGAGAAACCTAAATAACATCTGTCACAAGTCCTCTACCTCACCTCCCAGGGTATGATGAAAGGCAGAAATTTACAGGAGAAGTCCGTGAGATCCCTTTTTGGGAAAGGCAGCTTATCAGCAGTTTTCTGATTTGATGAACATTCTTCAGTCAGCAACAATGTCACCTGCAGCATTAAAAATCCACTCTGCGAGCGCTTGCAAGTCTGTGGGCAAGTCTGGTTTTGTTAAATTCAGCCTCAGCAGCACCCCCCTTCCCTTAGCTAAAGGGTATCCATCTCCTACCAGAGTTATTCCAGTATCTAAGCACTAATCCGTCATCATCCTTTCTACAATGGCAAAGCCTCCATTACACATGCCTGGTATCCTGACATGAAGGGACAACCGTCTGACAACTGCTGTTCTAACATTGATGAAGTAAAATACAATAACCTGATGTTTAATTTCATTTCTTTCTGTGTTCCCATTTGTTCTTTAAATTCTCCCTCTTTTTGTGGGAATTCATCACGACTAACTCATCGCTAGTCTCTTCAAATACTGTGGCGTTGATTTAAAAAGAGACTTGGAGGACTGATTTGGATTTTATTTCCCATTACAAGCATATTTCTGACCTAATTCATCTAGTCAATGAGAAGCAGCATACTTCTTTTTGATTTCAACCAAACCTAACAAAACCAATGAGCATTTCTCAAAAGGCCCAGACAGCCTGCCCTAGCGCAAAGTACCAACTAATTATTTCCTGAAACATCATTCTGAATCCACTTGTATCTCTAAACAATTATAATTGTAAGACATTTCTAAGTGTTTTCCAAGATTATCAAATGAGGTATTCACCACAGGTTATTTACCCACAAACATCACCTACAAGTAGCCTGGGAAAACCATAGTTTGTTCAAACAAGCAGCACCTGGTGCAGCAGAACTCTGCTTTGGAAGAGAAGCCCTGGGAGGACATCTACTTGCTGTTTTCTCCATCAGTCACTGTACTACTCCATCAAGGAGAAGGTTCTCATGGAGGTTTTGTTAGATTTCTACCAAAAAAATTGTCATGCTGGGCATGCTTTGGCCTTTCTTTTTAGGGGTCTAACTATTGTTCTGTTTCATCCTGCCCACACTGCAGTCATGTATGTGGAGATTCCTTTACAAACACCCGAAAAGAGAGAAAGCCCCTACTGTCGAACCCCTACTACTGCATCTTGCTCCGCTCTGGACCTGATCCAGCAAAGCACTCTGCAATGGGCTTAAGTGTTTTTCTGGATCAGGGCCAGAACACTCCATTCTTTATAGGATCGAACTTACTGGTGGCAGCTTGAAAGTTTGCAATAAAAGTACAAACTAGTCACATAAACTTTTGTGCAAACCATTCCCTCAACAGGGAAGGAGGGGTGATACCTGATTTAGTGATGCCTGTGGTCATTTCATTCCCAGTCACTCCCATACTGCAGTGACAGCTCTTAATTTCTTACATAGACAAACTTAACAAAAATGTATTGTAGCATTTCTTAATGGCCCCATCCCTTGAAAGACACCTAGGCAAAGGCAAGAGAAAGGAAAATCCTGTAACATTTCACTCACTGCCATGCTCAAAGTGATTTGTTTTGTTTTACAGATCCAGTCTTGGGCAGTATGGCAAGTCCATCATTATCTACAGAAATTATTTGGAAACAGCTCTGCTGTGATATCGTTTCTCTTCTGCTGTGAAAGGCACTGAGAAAATCCCATGGGGCTCCCCATTCGAAGATATACCTTTGTCATCTCAGCAGATAAGGGTTTTCAGTCCAACCTCAAGAAACGGAGGCTGTCAAGAAAGAGCGGGAATAATCCCCTTCTCTCTCAACTTGCTGCTGCTACGGATGCTCTTGGTGCATTAAAGCTGTGCAATAGCTCAGCAGAAGATCCTGTTCAGCCCCAGGGAAAGCTCCCCATGTCCCAGCGGGCTCCTTGCCCGCAGCTGTGGCCGCTGGTGCTCCTGGCTTGCTCTGGAGCCCTCCTAACACCATCCTCCAGAGGGTTACATTAGAACCACAGGGGATTGTTGGGTTTTTTTCCTCCTTGCTTGTCCCAAATAGATTTCACCGAATCATTAAGGTTGGAAAAGACCTGTAAGATCAAAGTCCAACCAACAACCCGACCCCACCATGCCCACTAAACCATGTCCCGCACTGCCACGTCCACACGTTCCTTGAACACCTCCAGTGATGGTGACTACAGCACCTCCCTGGGCAGCCTGTTCCAGTGTTTCGCCACTCTCTCAGTAAAGAAATTTTTCCTAATATCCAGCCTGAACCTCCCCTGGCACAGCTTGAGCCCATTTCCTCTTGCCCTGTCGTTAGTCACTTGGGAGAAGAGACCAACACCCACCTCCCCACATTTCTTCAGAAGAAAAGGTAACAGAGACTACAAGGCAGTATAGTGTGACATTAGCACACTCTGCTTTTTTTCCCCTAAGGCTTGCAGGGAGATAGAGGCACTAAGTGCAGTTTCAGACCTGCCCCCACCAGCCCACATTTACTCCTCACCCTCCCACCCCATCTCCAGACCCCCCAAAAACTCACTACTACGCGGGTGACCAAATGCTTTCCTCGGGAATAGGAACTTGCATGTATGGAGCTTTTGTGCACTGGCTACAGACCAGATAATCTCTCTATGCATCATTTAATAAGAAAACCACTTCACAGTCCTTACAGGCTTGAGTTTGTTACATATGACATACTCTCAGCAGAATCTGCAGACTGAAGTCAGTGGGGGGAAAAAAAAAGAAAGCAGGATTGTGTTGCATTCCCCCTGCATGTCTCCCTTTGAGCACACTGCCCTCTATATTCAGTTCAGATCTCCAGAGCCTGTGAAAATAATGATAATGGTTTTGCTTCCCTTGACCTCTTGCTCCCTTATAAATCAGAATCCTATAGACCTTTCCCACAGTGCGAGGGTCCTCCTTCGTACTTGAGCCTGTGAAGGCAGGTATTTTATATCAAGGCAATTTAATCACGTGGGCATGCTCCCTGGCTTCAGAACTTGCTGTAGACAAGCACCACAGTGCTTTTACTGCAGAAGTACCTCCATTTATTCAGCCACATCATTCATGAAATAAGAGCAAAATAATTATTTGGATCTTATTTTAAATTTCAGCCAGTGTTAAGATGAGGTGATTCTCTGTGATCAGAAAATAAATAATCATGAATTTGATTACAAAACATGGTCTATTTGAAACTATGTCGCCTTCTTTCCCAAAATTGTTGGAGGGGTGCTCCAATTTTGGGGTACCCAATTTGGGCTAATATTTTAACTCCAAGGATAAGCCTACATCAGCCACTAAGTACTTTTCTCCATTAATGGCTTGCTGTTTCCCAGGAGCAGATTTTCCCTAGAGTGGAGCCCTTTTGTTCCTCTCTAGCTACTCAAATGGACTTTGAAATTTGTCCAATTGATCCTTGCTTTGAGGGAGTCCCAGCTGATGTAGTTGGCTTCATTTTTAGCCTTTTCAGGAACAGGAGATCTGCCAAAAGCATATGTGGAAGAGGAGACAGCCACAAAAGGTTCTTACCACCCATATAAGTTTGAGAAATCCTAAGGCTGCTGTGAATCTGACTGTGGGTCGTTCAGATCTGCATACCTGGGGATCAAACTATCACAAAGGGACCAACAGCTGCGTTGCCTCTAATGCTCAGGATTTCCAATTGGAAATCAAGCTGGAACCTGGTCTCAAAGCTTCAGTATGCTTAATTATATTAAATACAATACTCATTGATTTGAGAAAAGAACATTTAAATTGAGGCTTTTTATATATTTGTACTAGCCTTTTCTGTTACAGCCTGTAATATGTAACAAAAATACAGCAACGCGCACACTGTGACAGTATTCATCTAGCCATACATAAAAATATATATTATGAAATAAAATATTTTGTAAGTTTCCTATTCAGATTTTTCTATTCATAATGCAGTTTTTACTTTTGGTTCACCAGGATACTAAAATATATTAATCTTAACTACTGCAGGTGCTTTGGTAAAATTACAGATGAGTAGTGCACCAATGATAGAGGAAGTAAGGAGTAAAAACAGCAGGAAGAAAAATGCAGTAGACATCAGTATTTCAGTGTTCTTTGCCTCTGACATCTATGTCTGCAAAAATCTGTTCTTTGGTGTTATGTCTATAAAAGGTAAAAATCAAAGTTAATACAGACAGAGAGTAATGATAGATTATCTTTTCGTGTCCCCTTTGGATCTTAGAAAAATAAAGACAATAAATGTGAGAACTCAGCTATGACAGCAAACTGTGTCAGCAACTCTCACCTGAAATTGCACCCCAGAATAGTATTCTCAGGGCGAGGGGAAAGCAAAAAAAAAAAAATCATTAAAACTTAGTAAGTAAATGTGCAAATAAATCCAAAAGAATTGCCTTTACAAAATCACATCCAGCACATATACTACAATCAAAATGCACTCAAAAGCTCAGTCTCTCCTGAAAGGACTGTCTTAACAGAAAGAGCATAATTAACATTGATGTCACACTCCTGCAAGTCATCAGTTACTGTATACCATATAAATACCCTTGTATAAAATATTATTAATATTCCTAAACAAATGCTCAGTCCTCTCCCGTGGA
Organism: Gavia stellata; assembly: GCF_030936135.1. NCBI lineage: Eukaryota > Metazoa > Chordata > Aves > Gaviiformes > Gaviidae > Gavia > Gavia stellata. The sequence goes on from NC_082601.1 coordinate 5,468,469, forward strand.
CTGCCTGTTAGTGCATCTCTTTATCCTGCCTGCCTAATTCTTTCTCTCGGATTTAAACAAGCCAAAAACTCACCTTATGCTACTGCAGAAGCAATTTTTATTTTTGAAGGTTAATCCAACTCAGCAGGATTTAGGGATGGCACTTTTGCTTGGTCGTAGGCATGTTGGCTCAGGCCAGACAGCTGTTTGGACATTCTCCACTGGGAATCTTGCCCTCAACACCCACAGTTGATGCACATACATGGTCTACTGGCTGCCTACTTCCATGCCCATCTGTTCAGATGGCATGGTGCCCACTCACAAGTTCGCTGGATCCTTGCCCTTAGTATGTAGATGCCAGGCAATGATGGGCTTAGATGGGCAGCCTGCAAAATACTGAAAGTGATCATTTTTTTCCTGTAGGAAGTCCTTCCTCTGCGATAGCACTGAAGCATGGACACCACATGCTACCCTACACTTAATAACACCTGTGGACATATATGTGCCAGAAATACAAAGCGGAGGGGGGAATATATTGGGGAAAAAAAAAAATTTAAAAAAAAGGAGTGATACAAGGAAATTGAAAAGATCCTTGTGTAAGAATACGCTCTACATTGTCAATGGCAGTGGAGGGATACCCGGGCTAACTTGAAACAACCTGGCTCAAGCACCAGAGCAGCATAGCCATGGCCACATGAACCAGACAGAGCACAGCCTAGTTTACACTGCTTCCCAGGCTAGCCTGCTTCCGAGACCCAACTTAGCTTAAAACTACCCTGGGCGCTGCACATCACTCAATGACCATAGCCTATAAAAACACATTCGAAGGTAGATCATACTGAAAGCAGTGTGAACCAAATCCAGACCTGTCAAAAATTGTTTACCCTCAATGCACATTCCATATATATAGTATTGCATAAAATATTCCACGGTAAACAATGGAACCAGTAAAGATTGATAGTCAAAAAGTCATTTTAATAAAGATTCATTTTAATTTGTGTCATTGCCCTTTGAAATAATAACTGAGAAAACCCTGCTTCGTAACAAGGGACTCTTTTTATAAAAATTAGTAGAGAAGAAAAGCTTCTGTCTGTTTTTTTGAGTCCAAAAGTGAACATTATTGCAGATTTTTTAAGACAAAGCAATAATGTTAAAATTAAAATATAATTTTCTTCCCAAATATAGTTTTATTAACAGCAAATTGACAGCTAATAATAATTTTATTACTTTAAATAATAAGCCACATTTTAATTGAAATTATTTGAACAACTTCATATGTACATATAAATCCCACCGTATTTTTACAGGCCATTTATAGTTCTTTTGCTGTCCTCCATACACTGTATGAGAGTCATTAGAAAAGTTACATCTATAGTTTCTCCTCTTTGATTAGATTACTCAAACTTTGAAAAGGAGAAGGGAGAGGAAAATCAAAGAGATCTCTGCAGCAGAGACTATGTCTAACGGAGTCTTCCAGGACTCCTCCTTTCTGCCAACACTCTGGCGAACAAACTATCACACTTACAAACACTCATGGAAAATTAATAAAATGACTTGCAAATACCCACAAATCATAGTGACAAAATTATTCTAACAAGTGTTTTTCTCTTTTTTCTTCCCCTTCCCCTTGCTGAGTGCGCCCCAACACTGCTTTAACGATTTTGGACGCTTGCTAGCAGGCTGAAAAAGAGATATAAAAGCTACGGCATGGCTGGGTCTGCAGCCTGGCTTGGGGCTCTCATCTAGTCAGCAGTGGAAGCCTGGGCTTGAAGGCACATTTAAGCTGTGTCTAACTTAGTGTTTACTCTGGGGTGACTGGATTTGAGCGCGCTGTCCCTACCCTAGAGAATTGTTTGCTGCGCGGAGACATCAGTCTTGTCTTTGAGCATGCTCCGCCGAATCAGTCATGTGTGACTACTTGATCTGTTTTGGTCTGGACATATTGTCAAATCGTTGTGTCCAAGTTTCACAGGAGCAGTGCCGAAAAAGTCCTGGCTCCAGAATGAAATTAGATTTATAAGCAACACAAGCCAAAAATGTCGCTATGAACATCCAGTGACAAAAATCAAAGAACCTGCATAAAAGCTATCTTGCTCTGACTTCCAAGCTTAGTTCAGCTTCTTTAGTCTGAAGGAAAAAACCACTAAGACTACCTCCTTAGGTGAAAAATTGGCAACGCAGAGGTAAGACATTGGCTTTTACAATGGAAGGTCCTTTGTTTTTGTCAGTACAGGAATTTTCACAAAGTACACTTTTAATGTGATTGGAAGGAACGTCTTCTAACACAGGTCACGGCTGAAAACCCCATAGCTAAATCTTATTAAAAACTATTCAGAGATCAAAATTAGAGACTGTAATACAGAACCACTTGGATACCTGTCAGATTGACAATATCTAGATGGCCATCTAACTTGCCACCTGCTCCCCCTTCCCTTTGCACTAATAACCTGAGTAAGCTTGTGAATGCTTTTTTGTCCACCACTGTTGGCTCATATTAATCTCTCATATCATCACAACCTGTAATCTCTAAAAAAAATATAAAAAAAATCAGCGTTGCTTATTAGCATTGTTCAGAGCACCAAAGGGCATACTCAACAGAAGAAAGAATGCAGCAAAGTTTTCAAACAGATTTTCGCAGGTGCCATTATAAACACTAAGACGAAAGAAACAGAGTAATCAAAATAATAACTGATCTAATTCAAGTAGCTTCTTAAGCAAATTGGTGATTTTGCAAAGGGCAATTAGCAGGATGACTGCTTCCTATTCTAGTTGACATCACGATATTCTGCTAGGAAAAGAATGAAAATATTTAAAAGTTTAACTTTTCCTCACTCTTCCTTTGAGATTTTTAGTTTTATATTTAATCACAACCTTGCAGCAAACCAGGTAGGACAGCAGTTATTGCTAATATTGTTACCCAGCTCTGGGATTCTCCAATTGCAATTTGCCTTCATCTCACACAAAATTATTATCCTAGCGCTTTTGCCAAAATCTGCTGACACAGTAAAATACTGTAATGCAAAGGTCAGGTTGTTGGTCTTTTTTAAAATACCAAGATCAGTTCTTCAAATTTGTATTTGGCTTCAGGGTTCTTGATTTGATTCTTTGTCACACAAGTTAAAAATGAAAAAAAAAAAAAAAGAAAACCTGCCATCCATGTGTGTCTTGGCAAAGTAGGAACTACAATTGCAAAACGCTATTGTCCGCATCGCTTAAGTACTATTTCATTATTTGCCCTTCATAGAGAAAGAAACATTCTAAATAATACAACACTCCCTTTTGTGCTGACTCCACAAATTGGTCCATGTACTGAAGAGAACCTGTAAGAGAGGGAAGTGCATATTTCTGATCCAAGCACACTGAATCTCCAGGTTTTACTCTTGTGGCATTGCACTGACAGCAAACCACATAACGCTAATACGGCGGATAAAGAAAAGAAGAAATGGAATTATCCTGTTTGAAACTTCTGAAGCACCTAGGCAGGCTGGAAATTGCCCCGATTTGATTTTCCTCATTCTGTTCTGATAGAGAAGTCACCTACCTTGCATATAATAGAAAACCCTCAACAAAACAAGAATCATTCACTGCCACCTGAAATGTGAGCAGTGTATAAAGGCAGCACTTAATCTGGGTGCACTGCCAGAGAATTTGATTAAAAAAAAATTAAAAAAATTAAAAATTAAAAAAGAGAAAATAACACACATCAAGAAAACAAATGAGTCAAATGTTATTAGAAGCTTTAGTGGTACACAAAAACAGAACTTTGAGTATATATTTCAGTGCAAATATACCATGCTGTACAAACATATACTACACTATCAGCAAAGTCACAAAGACACACCATGTAATGGAGAGAAAAAGGCTTTGATTTATCACTTATGTGCTGGATTTCTTCTTCTTTCCTCCCTAGTCCAATGAAGGCTTTCAAATAGCACCTGCCACTGAATATCTTTGCTTCTCCACCCCTTGACATGGATGAGGAATCAAGATGGCACTGTTTATAGAAATGTTTATATAAATATTTTATCCAAACTGTGCTGGACTTCGCCTAGGAAATTTCTGTTTGATATCTCCCTGGAAGGGATCCATTCCTTATTTGAAGGCATGAAAAAATGATGAATTTACCAATTCTCTTGATAGTTTCCCCCTAGTCTTTGCAAAATGTACTGTAACCCTCATTTTATTTGGGGGGGGGGGGTCCAACTTCCAGACATTTCATCTTGTATTGCCTTTTTCTGCTACATTAAAGAACCGTTGTTCTGCCCAATGTTGCCCCTTAATGTACGTAAGTAGGAAATCAGTTGCTTTTCAATTTCTTTCAGGTGATTTAAACCTGCTGAGGTCTGTAGGTCCTTCATTGGCAAGATAATTTTCCTAACCTCCAATACTTTTTTTTTGCCTCTTCCTTGCATCAATTTCATTACTTTAGAATCACTATTCTAGTTTCCTTTTCCTCAGTGCCACTGACAGAAATGAACACAAGGGTCAGCTCAAACTTTTTGACACCGAAACACCCATAGGAGCTATGTTTTGCAGTAAAATCTCAGAATACAGTTCCTAGTTCTGGGAACAGCATGGCCTGTGTTTCCCATATATACATAAATTTGGATAAATTAAAATGCACTTTCAGCCATTAAGCAATCCAGATCACTCTCCACAAGTGCCTTTACCCAGACCTATTTGCCAGTCCATCAATCTTCGCTTTATTTTAAAATGTTATTAGAACTGTTCTATTTACTTCCATATCATGGATAAAAAGAGTGATTAGTGTCAAGCTTAGTACTAGTCCCTGGAGAACAACTCTAAAAATTCACCCAGTTGATGATGATTCCCCAGGGACTACTTTCCGAAACGTGTAAATTAATCAGTTCTTAATCCATTTAAGATGTGCTTCACTGATACAGCACATAGCTAATATTTAATCAGAATGTCACGTACTATTAAGTCGAGTGTCTTACAAACTTCCACTACACTTCACAAACATGGCTGCCTTTTTCAACAAGACTTGCATCAAAAAAATAATGCTGTTTTATTGAGGTTTAAATTTGGTTTTTATTCAGTTATGATGATTGACATCAATGATATTCTTAACTTCCTTTTTTTTTTTTTAATTAAACCCTGCAACAATGTTGCCATTAGTTGACCCAATACTCCGTTAGGTTCATCTGCCTATAAAATTTTCCAAGGCATGCAATTTTCCCTTTTTGAGTATTGGCACAATGATTGCCCTCTTTGAACCTTTTGTAATTTCCATGACAACCTAATATTTGTTTAAGATTGAAATCAACAGGCAAGGACCACCTCAGAAAACTCTTTAAGGCTCTAGCATGATATTTATTTACATTACCTAAAATTTTGCCAGATTTTGCTAATTTTTCTGAAATTAGTATCACTGGTAGATGCCATTCAACATGTTATTAGCCATTAATACCATAGAAAGGTCATCATCGGTTTCTTGTAATCAAATCACACCCGATTTTAAAACAAACCCCCACAAATATTTACTGGCTGTTCCTGTCTTTCCTGCATCACTATTAACATCTGCATCACCTGAACAGTGTGCCTGTAAAAGTGCTGGCATTAAGCTTTTAAAAATCAGAGATAAACCAAGATTCTAGCCATCATTCCTGTGCACAGAGTTCAGAACTTAAAGAATTTGGAAAACTCCAGGACAGAGTAAAAGCATCAGTTTGGTCCAGCACTGCAGTGCTTGCAGGATTTGCCTCAGCGATACAGTCTCTGGGTGAAGTTTATTACAGGGAAGATTTTATACACTGTTTAGCATTTGGCTGCTTTTCACTGTGTAGAGGGCCTGTCTATCTCCATAATGGGTGCCATTACAAAAACCAGTCAATATATCTCAGTTTGTCACTACCTAGATTCAGTGACTACAGATTTATAAAATGGTGAATGCACGGCACATTGTCTTATAAAAAGAACAAAACTACCTGGAATCTACAATTTCCGCATGCTAAAATAACAAAGTTGATTTTGCGCTGCCCTGCATTTTATACAATCGTCTATTTATCTGTAAGAAAAGTCACCAAATCAAAAAACGGGATAATTTGTCTCATTTATTCAGGTGCACATACATTCAGAAAGGCAGAGGCAAGCTGGCATACTGCGTCACAATAATTTTTAAAATATCTGCTTATATCTTCTTGCAGGTTTAAGCATGCGTGTGTGTTAAAGTGGAACACAATGGAAGATAAATCCCCTGAATCATGATTTCTTCAGTAATTTATTACACATTGCCATAGAAACTAATTTGCAAATTATTTTCTATGTGGCTGTAGAAGAAACAAAACTTAAACAGTGCTCTGAATAAAAATCTTAAAATGTTCTAATGTCAGTACACAAAGGGCCATTCTCTTGCCACCTCAAATATCTAAAATGCTGTAAATGGAGACTGACCTAAAAAACCCTACTCCAGATCTGAAGATCGTCAGGTCTATTACACAAACCCATTCAGGCACAGATATAGCAGTTGTTGTAAATGTTCAGAAAAATTAGCATAAAGGCACATGTAACTCTAATAGGTGCTTAAGTATAACCAGTGGGAAGTGGAAATGGTTGTTTGCAATACTACTGTGAGAATTCATCTATTTATGGTGCAAACGCACACAGAAGCGTGCGATGCTGAATTTTTTCCCTGAACTTTATTCTTTTAATAATTACTGAAAGATTAAGAGGTAGTCAAACGGTATAGATGGACTTTTCTTTTCTTAAAATTGCTTGCATATGCTTTGTAAGTGATATTTTTCTGAGCCTAACACCCTCTGTTTTGTAGGTCATACGGATATCTACAGACTGTGCGGATACCGAAGGCGCTTGTCCTTTAGCCTTCTGCCTCACCACATGATTGAGCATCCATATACCTTACAACCATACACCCTGTCGAGCGTTATTCTCTTACATATCACAATTTACCTCGCTTTCTCCACTCAAACATGCAACCAAGCTGAGCAACAAGCTGCTTCAGCTGCCATGTCATTTCAGTTTTTACACATCTTCTCTTTTTATGTGTGCTCTACATCTCCGTGATGTCTCATCTCCCCGTTCCACTGCCATAGGCTACAAGTCAGGAACAAAGCTCAGGCTCAATGTCAAACAGAGTGAAAATGGGAAAATATCATAGAAGAGAAAATTAATGGGCACAAACACAGCTCTAAAACTTCCATCCTTGTGGGCTTTGCAACTTTCTCTCATTTCTTGGCAAAATGGGAAGTGGAGGAGAGTAATAGTGTTTGTAATAGAAAATGCCTTAAAAAGGTATTTAGCTAAGGAAATTACAAGTCCAAAAAATTCAAGGTGGAAATGTTATGCTTGCATATTAAGGAACAAATAATCCCGTGAAGTGTGCAATCAGCCCCCTTTCATCTGAAACATTAACTTTTTTCCACTCCCTCCCATTTTCCTGCCTTGCCCTTTTCCTTGCCTGACCACCATGGCTTGTGGAGGTTCGCATTTCCAAAAATGCCTCAGCAATCGATAGTCTAAGACACAGAAATGGACTCCAAGGCTTCTCTGCCTGAACCGAGGCCTTTCTCTCATTTCAAACTGGGAAATTTCAAGGTGAACCACACATGAAATCTCTCTTTTCTCCACAGGTTCACTAGTATGTCTTTAGAACAACAATGTTACCTTTCAGCTTTTCTCATTGATTTTTTTCTGTAATAAACATTTTTGTTTTCCTAAGGAAATTATGAAGTTTGCAACCTACATTTGAAAAAAAAAAATTAAAACCCCCAAAAATCAATACTTTAAAATGTCTGATCATACCCACACCGACATGGCCAGCAAATACACAGATTTCCATCACATGGAATCATGGTCTTATATGTCATTAGTCATTTGGTTACTATGAAATTTAACTCATAGCGTAAGACTTTTTAAAAAATAGGGATTGTATATTTCTGCAAAAAAGTAGAGGTCCCAGAGCACACTAATGGATAAAGAAAAGGGGATATTTTGTTTTTAGCCTTACACTATAGAATTACCTTATTCTAGAAAATACAATCTGGTTCAGAACCCTGTCTCTCTCATCCCCACGAGTTTATTTTTCAAAAAATAACACTCGTCCTCTTTTTGTAGATCCCCAAAATCAAACACAAGAGTAAATACTAATATCACAAATATTAACTTTGATATTTTATTTGGATCCAGATACTTGATTTGTCAGCTAAATTATTTGTTCAGGAGTTAGCATCATACTTTATGTGACCCTGTTTCTTATTGTGTATAAACCTTTCCTGAACATATTATATGTAAGCTTAATAAACCCTCTCACATTTAAATTTCAGTACTTGATCTTTTCACTATTTGAAACATATAATTTATATTTTTGAACTAACATGCTATAATTGAGCTTAACATATATTATGTATATTTTTTTTTAACAACTTTCAGATGAGCAAACTAGAGTTGAAAAATAAAATGCCTCTTTTTTGGAGGTGTGTGCATTCGCGATGCATCTTCAGTCTGTTTATTAAGTAATCATATCTGGGTACAAGTGTCAACACAATTTACATTTTGAATAATGTGAAGCAGATAACCTCAATTAACAAGTAATTAGAGTCATTTTCCTATTAAGCAGTTTCCCTAATTGTTTTTGAAACCTGGAACTAAAATTGTAATAAATAATAAGCGGCCAAAACATGTCCCTGCATTAGCTTAATCCACGCTTTTCCACTGGAGCCTGGGAAAAACGCCGCAGAAATACAGGCTGAATACCCACATGATATCGAGAGAAGAGGGAAATGTTTTGTAGCTGCAGACCTCTGCATAATCCACTTTTTTCTGTGGTTGTTTTGTGGGTTTGTTTTTTTTTTTCCTCAGCATGATTCTCTTTCCTTTCCCTTCCTTCTCTCTTTTCACCCCCATGATTCCCTATATGAACACTTAATGTATGAAGTATTTGACTTAATCATTACTGTGGATTGACTAGAGCTTATCAGGGAAAAGCCATCCCACAGTGAACATGTAGCATACTGTCTCTGTTGAACTACAATTTATAGTAGTGCAAATTCATTTGATACCTTATACCTTATATCCTACCTTGCCAGCCTTTTTTTATGTACCTTTTTTTATGTAAAATAATAAATATGACCTGGTTGTCCCAAATAGAACAATTTGTGGGTTTGCTGCTGGTCATCAAAAAAACCAAAAGTCCTTCCCTTTGATAGCAGTCTTCAAATAGATACATGTCACATATCAAGTACAATAAGTGAGCTCAGAGAACAAAAAAATTTCACGTGTATTTCCTCTGCTTACACTACATGATGTCATGGAAAACACCTATGTTGCACTCTGCCTGCCATAGCCAAAAGTGTGTGTGTGTGGGGAAAAATCTACTTAAATACAAAAAGAAATCCAGCAGCTGCTCCTCACCCTAAGCCAAAACAAACAAGCAAACTAAAAACTAGCAGAAAACCTACCCAAGAGTCCCAGGAAAAAAAAGCTAGTGCAATAATAGTCTCTTCACCCACAAAGTCCAGTCTAAGTCAAAGCCTCCTGTCTTGCAGATACATTTATCACAATTGCAGCTGGAGAGCTGTACTGGTAGGATATACCATTTTGCCCTGAAGGTAAGGAAAGAGAAAAACTTCTTATAGTCCACAAAGGAACCAAAGTACCTGTGACTGCTCAAAAAGGCTCTTAGCTAGTAACTAGACAGCCTCCCTGCCCCTCAAATAAACACCTTGCTGTTGTCTCTATGTCTACAGGAAATTTTGCCAGCCTTGGAGGAGTACAGGACTTATATTTTCTCCTTTTTAAAAAAAAATTCAATAAGGTAATAAATCAAAACCAGACTCCTGAAAATAAGAAGTGAAGACCCTCGGAAGATACCCTGAGAAATTCCAGGAAAACCTCTGGCAGCTATGGGAGGACATGAGCTCTTCAGAAGGAATACAAACATTTAAATAATATAGCTTGCTAGAAATTAAGCTTTGTGAGAAATCCCATTGATTTCTTTTAAGTCATTTTATTAAAAGGTCTATTAATGCTTGGCTTGCACTTTGTGGCTATGAGAGATGTTGGAATGAAGAGCTATCAAAGGTGGCTATCAAAGTTTTTTCTTTTTTCCATTTAACTTTTTCTAACTATTAAGCTGCTCATTTTGTGGAGACAATCATTAGTGTCTTTAATGTGAAACAAAGCTTCTGGATAAGAGCTGCTAGCTGAAGATCAATATGAAAGATATCATTTCAGTTACAGCTTTAATAACTGTAACAATAGGGAGCCTGGCATCGCTGGCTTTATGCATTAATGTAATTTAGGATCTACCAGGTACAAATCTTATCAAACGTTAGCAGTGGCTGCATTGGGATTTTCTACGTAAGGAAACTGCCTGATGAATGGGAAGTATTTTAAAGGTAAACTTTCATGTAATCAGGCTCATCTGCCATAAAAGCATGAAAGAATTTACATGAAGGAAAAAAAAAAAATAAAAGCCAAAAGAGATTCTTGGAAAACGACGGCAGTTTTTAAGGAACTGGTGGTGCATAGGCACATAATGTGCTCAGAGTATGTCGCTCTTGTTTAGATCGTTGTAAAAACCATACAACCCACAAGACTGGAGGATTAGGAGTTTCAGCCAAATTCAGTGCAATTAAAGTTTTTCTACAAATCACCATATGTAGAAGCCCACACCTACCTGGACATGCGTTGCATAGCCTTCAGCCAAACCACAGAACAGATGAGGAGCTTTTTCCCAGGCTGCCAGCAAAGCACCAGCGCTGCAGCCCCGGAGCGCGACCCTTCCTCCAGCCAGGGCCCACAGCTCCACGCAGCTGCAGCAAATTCACCTTTCCCACCCCATTTCTTCCAGCCCACCTGCCTCCAAATCCCTCAGCTCCCCACTTGCTCCGTGCTTTTTACAATCACCAGCCCATTACCCCAATCTTTCGCAGGCTTTTGAGATTTGCATGGTGGTATCATCCTTATCCTTCTGCAACAGTTTATCTTCAGTCATGTTGTTTCTTTTCCCAGCTCTTCAATTTCTTGATTGGAAAAAAAAAATCACCCCCCTCAAAAAGAAAATCATGCCTGAAAATGTTAAACCACAAATTTTAGATTTTCCCTGCAATGTTATTCTTAAAACCTGATGCAACCAATTGGCAGGTTTTTAAACAATTTGTTCAACTTCTGTCCAAATGTCTTCAGGTTTTAGTGCTTACAGGTGGCCACTTTAGATTTACACTTTAATTTTGAGAAAGATCTAAACTGGGAACACTGAATTTTCAGTTTATCATTTGCTGATAAAAAATGGAAAGCTCAAAGTTGAAGTAGCCAACTACTGAAAAGAGTTGGCACCTGGCACTTTAATTTTTAAACATTGTTTTTTTGTCTGTAATGAGGTTATAAATTAAGAGTCTGACTTCAGGACCACAATCAAGAAGAATGTGCTCTTAAGGATGACAGAACTGCTGATGTGGAGCTCAGTTGGTCCAAAACCCAGGTTTAGTCCAAATAAACACACAAAAGTTTGGATGCTCGTCTGGATTTTCTACCTGCCTTGGGGCTAGAGATGTCATGAGAACAGATTCGCTCATCACAGCTGCAGTACTTCCAGTTCTGGCCATGGATGAAATATCCAGAAAAACAATCTTTCTTGCAGAGCTCTGGGGGGTGGGGGGAAATAAGGGAAAATGGGGTAGGGTATTTCACAATCTTTCAAATTTGATTCCAAAACTGGGAGAAGATTCAGAGACTAGAAAGGATAGCACTTTTTTGCTTTACTTGGGTTGTGGCTGTACTCTTAAATGCAACATTTTACTGTAACTGTCAGAATATGTGGCAGCTCAGATAGTCAATAATCATGAAGAGAAAGGCATAACTGTTTCTAAAGTTTAGGCATACTCAGTACTGTCCTAAAGTAACAAATAAAAAATCGTGGTATCAGTCTCTGAAAGACAAATTTTTTTTTTTTCTACAGTCTGTATACTGAACAATGAAGCTCCTTCTTTTGATCAAGATGTAGGATCTTGGGCCCTTTGAAGGGGAAGGTTTGAATTCCAGTGGTGCCATGGCTGTGAAATCACAGTGTATGTGTGCATGCACACCCATAAATGCAAAATTGCAGATGATCAAGACCTATTTCCATTAAGGCTATGAACCTCACCAAACAAGAAATCAGAAAGAAAATAAAATATTACCGTGTTAACGTGACTGGATCGGATCCTGCACTTATTGCCCTTGAAAAAAAAAAAAGGCTGACTTCAAAGGGAATTTGATCTGATTTGGGGCAGGAGAATGCTGCTGTCAACTATTTGACTAAGAATAGGCATGTTGCCTAACAAGGACACTCTACGGTCTGTTTTAAAACCTCTTCTGCACTAAACAACATTTAGTAAGCATGTCCGTATATTGTGCAATAGCACGTGTATTTAGGGCATGCACAAAATAATTTGATCCCCGTTTCACTGCATCAGTAGTACAATTATTTCACTTCAGTAATGAAACAAACAAAAAAAACCCCTAGTTTTTTACCTCTCCTGTCATGTTGCATTGGGTCACTTTGTGTCACATGATGTGATATAATGTAACTCAATGCAAGGAGACACATGTCCCTTCTCATTGGAAATTTAAAGAAATGGAGCTTACTTTTCCCCTGTGGGAAACTGTACAGGTCAGGTGCCCAAGACTAGCTATGGGAAGTTTGATATCATCTCAGTTTCAGTACCTACATATTTCAAATCTTATGGCATTTTGAAAGGAAACGTGTTAGATGCCACAATTCAGCTGTAATACAGTACTTAATAAAGATAGTGTAAGAGTAATATAAGTCCACAGCTTATGTTCCTTGTCACGGTGTGCACTGACACATACTGCCGAAGAGACTCTTTTAAACAATACTTTTAAGCATACTTTTTGAAATATACACTATAAAACATGAAAGCCCTCAGAGAAACCTAATGCCGCTAAAAAGCACATGGGTAGAGAATCAAGGGAACAGAACTGATTAATGACGAAGCCAAAACAAGACTTTTTGATGAAAAATAGTGAAATAGTTAAGCACAGAGAATATAGATAAGTAAAATGTACAGGACCTCAGGCCAAGTTCCCCTCTCAGTTACACTAGCATAATTGTGGAATAATTCTGTTTCAATTAATAGAGTTAATATGATGAGAATAGAATTATCTACGTAATGAGCATGATTGAAACATAACAGTCGACCCAGCTCTGTGGCAGACTCTGTAACGCGTGCAAAGGAGATATGCATCATCCTCAGTCATGTTTTACAGGTAGAGAAAGAGAAGAAAGGACTAAAAATCTCTTGGCAGGCCAATGTCCAAGCTGGGACCGGGAAAACATGGCAAATTCCAGTCCAACCCCTTCTCCATTTGGTTGCAATAAATAAATACAACAGAAGGCTATCATGGAAGCCAAGTGAAATATTACGTGTATAAAATATTATCTCTCTAACATCACGGCATGTTGCTATCTCACTCCTGAAGCAAAGAGGTGTAGCTTTATAGTGTGTTGGGACATTTAGCATCAGGGCAGTAACTTCAGTGTCATTAACATGTCTATATATTTGAGTGCCACTGTTTACAGGATAAAATAGCAGAAAAATTAGAAGCCTGAGAAGCACATTCAGAACAGATGCAGGAAATAAGTTTTTCCTATTAGCAAAAAACACAAGGATATGTGGAATGGGCTATGAAATAATGAAAATGATATAAAAGAACTGGAATCATTTCAATTTGAATTAGACATTAAATTACAGAAAATAATACTATTGAAAGAGTTCTGTTTAGTTGAAACCTCATGTCTAGGTTTTCTTAGCGTGCTCAGTTGCCTTACCAGGACAGGCCAAAGGCTTAATTTTGCAGTTTTGGAAGTTTTGAGCTACAAGAACTTGATTCAACCCCATGATTGTCCTTTGGCTTTGAACAAGCTAAGCCAAAGGAGAGAAACTTTTAGAGTTGCTACAGTTCACCTCTTTTAACATCAAATTCATCATTTTTGCACATTTTTGATAGAAAGAATGAAGAGGGGGGAGGCCTTTTTTTCCTTTTTCCTCCTAAACTCTTGCTGGTTACACAGCCCCAGTCACCAGTTACCACGGAGAAACGAAAACCTCAGTCTGCACCTGTACCCTGCTCTAAAACAAGACATCCCACTCTGTGTGATTTGGCCAAAAAAAGATATTACCATAAGTTTGCACTGCTATTGCATAGATTGCAGTAAAACCAATAATTTCAAAAGAAGAAACACATATTTACCCCTTGAATTTCCCTGTGTTACTGAAGAACTACTAACACTACCCTAGAAGATATTTTCTGAGCATTTCTTTGTCTGCTTTTCTATCAGTTTGGAAAACCATGGTTTACTTCCCGAAGTGTCTTGAAGAAACAAAGGGAAAAAAATGCTATAATATTTTCCTTTTCCAAAAATACCTAACAGGGCAAATGAACAATAGGTAGCATTAGATTGAAGGGAAGAGTGCTCAAACCACCCTGCACCACAGGAACATCACCTGATACTCCCTTGAGGGAAAGGATCGTGTTTTAAGGGAAGCACCAACTGGTTAGGCAGAAGAGCAAGGTCTGGGCTGGACCGCCTGTCATCGCCTTTCCAGCAGGCACACATGCCTTGGTGTCGCCAAATGAAGGTGGGGACTGTGGCCAGACATCTTACAGGGTGAGTACAGAGTTCCTGGTCCTGCCCCAAGCTCTCCCACCAAGTGGTGACACCCCAAAGCCCCAGATCCTTGAGAAGAGCCAGCACTGGCATCTCATGTTTCCACAGCTACTGCCAGCATCAGAGACAAAAAGCACTGTCAAGAGGCAAGCACAGATGAAAAGAAACTATGAAACAAAGGAAGTGGAACATGGCTTTCAGATGGTAAATTAAATAATTTTTTCACAACCAAGTTTTCTTTTTTTTCCCCTCAAGATAGACATTACAACAGAGAGAAATGCCACAGCTGAAGAAAAATAAAACCCTCTTTAATTATTTTACCCTTTTTTAGTTTGTCCTATCAGCTTAAAAGTATTTTCTAAATATTTACACCACGCTTTCTATGAAACTCAAAGGGATTTACAGGCTTTGAGGAATGCATTGATCTTGTCAAACATCCCCCAAATTGTAGACAACTCTATTAATGATAATACAACTGTTTCATTCTTTCACTAGACGCTCAGAAAATGACGGGGAGATATTCGTAGAGAGGATGGAAAACTTCCTAGCAATGCATTCGGTTAGGAAGGTATTTCAATATCAAGCACTGCTTCGAACAATCGTATTTTCAAGCGACGGATGATGGGAACGTCAACGTTTCGGAGTCAGCAGCTCTTCTAGCTAGCATCTCCCCAATTTTTAAAGAGGGGGGAAAAAATAGAAAGGAAAAAAAGCAAGCCAAGCCATTTGGCATAGGCCTGGGCTTCTGCAGCATCAGCTGCTTCACCTGTAATCTCCAGTGCTGCTCTGCCCCCTTGTGCTGCTGCAACTGCAGAGCAGCCGCCCGCGCCTTTGTGCGGGCACCGCACGCCGAAAATCCCCCACTGTCACTTCTCACTTCTCTGGCAAGTTCAAGGTCAGTGCCTAGCTATTTTCAGCTCATCTCTTCTTGATCCATGCAGAGAAATGACAAGGTAACGTGATTTGGGGTCAGCTGTATTACAGGAACCGTTACATAAACGGAGAAAGTGGAAATCAATCCTAGCTGACAGTGTCTTCAGGATAATCAGCGCTCACTCCATGCCGCTGTCAGCTCTCCTGCATCAAACACCATGTTACTTCTGTCAGATCTCTTTAACAAAACCATATTCTCACTTTTGGCAAAGTAAATAAGTATTTCACCCGGGCTTGCATTTAATTCATTGTTTAGAGAACTTTAACACTTTGGACTTGCAAAGAGTCCCCATTTATATGGGAAAAGACGTCTTAGCCTGTCATGTCCATTACTGCCTGCGAAGGGCGTTGGCAAAGATACAGTCGAGTCTTATGAAATATCCCATTCCTCATATTTTGTGCTCGATTTCTTCATGCAGACGATTGTCCTCCAATTCTCCGTTATCGAGCAGAGCTCGGCTTCCCAAAGTGCTTACCTAACCCACGGTCATCCTCACCCCAACCGTATCAGGGCTTTTCCTCTAATGTTTTAGGACACCTTTCTCAATTTGTTTGATTATTATTATTTTATCTGAACCATTTCCTCCCCTAACTAGACATCTTCCCTAATGCAGAATTATGAACATATCATTTCACAAGATGTGCCGCGTTAGCCGTGTCTCGGTGACAGCACATGGTATGTCAGTTTAGGGAAAGAAGAGCGATTCTATCCCACCCACCTTGTGCTCCCATGAAACTGCCAAGCCTGCCGTACTCTGCCGAAGAACAATTTACCATAATATTAGTTGTCAGTAAATTCAAAGACGGAACTCCTAAAGCTATAAAATGGATTAGAAGCAATTTAAAAAAGAATTAACAAACTAGAGTAAGAGTATACTGTCAACAAACAAATGCTTCATCATAGCACTGTAATTTGGAATTTTAATTACCCCTCTGCTTCTGTAACAAAACAATGTCTGAACTGGCAGCCATTTGAATCTCTCACAGGTCATTGAGCATTCTAGTTAATTACTCTATGAATAGCCTGTTTTTCTCCCCTCTGGAAACACGTTTCTAATGGCAGTCAAGGTCTGACAAATGTGTCATCTACATAATTAGCTAGGAAGCAACACAAAACATTAAACATGCTTTGTGCCGACAACTATCAAAACATTTCATTTGTTGTCAATTATTCATTACTTTGTAGGTTCTGAAGGGGTTGTTATTATGGAAATAAGTCCAGATGCTAACAAGGTTAGAGTTTTTTATTCAAATTAGTAATCAGAGGACTAACTTTAAAAAATGTATCCCGTGTACGTTTATGGCAGCGTTCAATCAGTACTAAATTATAAACGAATTTAGTTAAGTTCAAGTTAAAATAGCCATGGCAGAGCACATACACTAATTTGTAGAGTTGCATCTCTCTTTGAAGTTTTAGGATCTAAGCTGAAGTAGCAAACTTTCAGAACCTTTGGCAAGACTAATTTGTGCTTGGTAAATAGAGTAAAGATTTTCACAGCATGAGATAATGTAAGATTGCAAAAAAAAAAAAAAAAACCTGGAGGTTTTTGAACCTTTTTTCTACCCTTCTGTCACACTGAGTAAAAGTCAAAATCAGCAATTCCGACTCATATAATATCTCGTCTGAACTTCAGTTTGGTTTAACAAGGAAGCCAAACCAGTTATATTCACCACTCCCTTAATAGAGCTGAAATGAATTTATCCCCGCTTTTAAGAAGAAATAGGTGCTGGTTATTTCTTTTTACTATGATCTCATTATGATGCTGCCTATCAAGCTATGCAGCTGAAACGCTGCAGTGAAATGTTTGGAGGAGAAATAAATGGGGAGTTTAACAATAAAATTAACTTCTTCCTTTTTAGCCAAGATTATTTCGGTTGAAGTGCTATAATACAAGTATACAATAAAGAATACCTTCTCACAGGGCATATATAAGAAAAAAAAGGAAAAAAAAAAAATCAGAAAAACAAAAGGCTCGTTCTGAGCCTGAAAAAAAGGCCTGCACACTAAATGCTGATCCTGACAAAGGGTTGGGAGGCAACTTGCATTGCTCCATTGAGAAAAAATGCTTATTGAAGGTAAACTGAACCCTCAAATATTCTAATGCATTAATATTCTGCTTTCAGCCTCTACATCAAAGGAGTTTATGGCATTCAGGACATACGTGAGCACGTAGGGGTGCGTCTGGGAGCGGTGCCCAGTGCAGGCTGAGGGCCTCTGCCCCGGAGCCGGAGCAGCTCCTCAGGTGGGAAGCAAGGGACACGCCTAGGAGACGGCTGAAAAACCGGAGTCAAGGGCCGAATGAGGCAGTCTGCAAGCACGACGCACACCAGAGAGGAGATCTAGGTTTTGAAAGCACAAAACCAGTTTGAATACAGTAAGGGGACATATGACACATTTCATTTCTCATTTTCCTGCTCTAGAAAGGAGAACGACTAATGATACTCAACAGATTTTTTTTTTTTTTTTTTAGGGACGACAATATTCATGTTCAAGAAGTAAAACTGGACTGTGTTTATGGACTCACTGCTTTTATACCTACTCTGAAATATTTGGGGCGAGCAAGGTGTAAGCTTGCATTTATTAACAATTACCACAGTTGTCATGGGAAGCTCATATATTTTTCTACATCTGCCCCTGTGCTAATACATGATTTGTGTAACAGCTTGAAGGGAACACAGCTAGTTTCTTATAGTGATAAAAGTAAATGCAACTATAATGGACTAGTGTATGATGATAAAATTTGCCGAGAATAAAGCCCGGGCAGTCACTATTAGAACACAATAAAGCGAATATTTTTCCCCCTCCGCCTCAAATGTACACAACTATGACAGAAGGTTTTCTGCTTTTAGAAATATTTTGTCATGATTTGTTTTTTCCTCCAGGAAATAAGTAAACTGAGAAAAAAAAGGAATCCTCAAAAACTTTCCCTAAATAAACTGTACCATAAAAGAAGCCCTGATGATCTCTCAGAGATTGAAATAATCCATTTTCAGCTAAAACTACCCATAGCAATGAAACTGAAAATACTCTAAAAGAGGGCTGGAGTCTGTCTTGTCATTAACATTAAACAGATAACATATTTATGAGGGAGTCAAAATATTTTGGAAGCCGATAATCCTGTAAGCTTAACGTGGTATAAAAACAACAAATAAATGCAAAGTGTTACTGTTACACATGCCTGCCTGATCAATGGTTTTCACATATTGATCTATAAATGGAGTTGACAGTCTGTGTTGGCTGCACATTTTCCAAGCAGCTCTATTTTTGTACAAAACCAATACGGGCAATTACCTTTGTTTGAGATGCCAAGTCTTATCAATTCAATGTGATTTAGTGTCATTTTAATTAAATATCAGGACCTACTTCGGGACAATCTATACAAACAAAGCCTCAAACTTGACTATAAGCTTGATTTGAAGTAAACATGTACAAGCCCTGCAATTTCAAAATATGGCTGAAAAACTCTGCTAGACAGAAGGCTTATATTTTTAGCAATTTTATTTCTGTCTTTTTGGCTAGCCATAACTTTGGCAAGTGTTCTATGATCACAGGAGTAAGAAACAAAAGAAGATGTCTTCCGCTTTCCCTGATAATGTATTAGGGAGATGAATAAACCTACCAGTTTGTTTAACCTCATCAGAAAAAGCTCTAATACATTAACATTTTGGAATGTCTAAATAGGTTCTAATTCTTAATACAGACGCCAATAAAAAAAGACATTTCATTGTTTGAAGTTGCTCTGAATGAAGCAAAATGCACTTCCCTGGGGTTTAACAGATGAAAATAGCAAATATTCATTTACATTGCTAGTTCAGACACTAACATTAAGCACAGAAAGAGCCCTTGCTTACCACAGCCTGTGCCCAGCTTCGTGATTCACACTCCTAAAACTCTACATTAATATCAATTTCAACCTTTGCACAAAGCTCAAGCATTTCCATCAAAATAAATAACGTAAACCCCCAAGAATCTACATTTAGCTTTTGCATCAGTTAGCCTATGCATTCCACATTTGCATCTTTACTACTATAAAATGCACAAGTGCATATGGCCCTACCGACGTATGATGCATATCCTTCTTTGTCACACTATAGAAAATAATCTGTCCACCTTCAAAAGTATAGCCCCAGGTGTGCTTACAAGCATCACAGCAAACGCTTGAGAATACAACAAATCCCTTAGAGAAAATTATGTATTTTCTTCTCTATAAATCACCAGTGATCGTTCTAGTTTTGTGCCTGGTTTTTACCCTTTATTGTCTGGAGCGTTTATTTTTTTTCCAAATATGTTTTAGAAATATGTATGTGTATTGATTGTTCAAAATGTGCCAAATGCTGATTGCCTTAATCCAGTGAAGTCAGTAGGTTTTGCATAAGTTGGGTAAAGAGGATTTAACCCATTTATTAATAGAAGATAGAGTACAGTGCACATGCTGAATATGGGCGATGAAAGAGTAATATGTAGTCCCTTATTCACCTATTTCTAGTTTTTAAAAAGAAAAATCTCTCTGATGACGGGGCAAAAATATTCAGTCAATGTGAAATAGAAAATAAGCATGATCAGTGGGTACCTTATAGATTATATGCATCATCTAAACAGAAGCAGAGTGTTGAAAAGAGAAAATTACCATATAGAAAAACAGCATAAATCCTTTTTATCTCCTAGCAGAAAATAATTAGCTTTGCTTAACATACTGGTAATATGTCTATTTTGGCAGGGTTCTATGTGCCTTTAGAGGCAAAAGTGAAAATTGTGTATTTAAGTGCACTGGAAAAGAGTGCCACAAATTTTAAAACAAGATTACTAAATGTATATATATACACACACATACGTGTATATCAGTTGGACCCTGCTTTTTCAAGATACTTGGACAGACAGAGACTATTCTCCTCCACCCCTTTCCCCCAAATCCTTCACAAGTCACATGCACAGATTCAGATATGTCAGCATGCAATTGGTACACGCAATTGGTATTTCACTGCTCTTTTAACTGGAATCTCACTGCATTTAAAGCACGTATTTGACAATGTTTGGATCCTTAGGAATTTTGCTTTTAGTTTGGGCTTTAGCAAACAACTTTAAGAGGCTTATTTAAGTAAATACGCCAAAACACTTTCAGTCTGTCAATATCTAGTCAGAAAATTCTGCACGGCAAAAAGAGATGAAAAGAATTGAAATAGAAAGGAAATTAGTAGCATGGCAAGCTTTCAATCTATTATGTCGGAGCCAAGTTTGCTTGGTAAAATGACATATACTCAGTAAAATTCCACTTTTATATAATTAGCTACTAAACAAATGTAACACAAAGCAACTTTTCAGCGCTCAGCCAATGAACATATATCGTACCTGCTATGGTTATTGGAATGCGGCAGTGACTATTTACATCTAATTTAACTTTTTAGAGCCCTTGCTATGTAACAGTCCAGCATACTATCCCCAAAACTAAAGTTATGTAACAAGGTAATATCAACAATGAGAAACTGCATGATAAAATCCTGCCCAAAAGTGAAAAATGCTAATTTTGTCTCATTTAGCAGCTGGATACAGAAATGCTCATTAGTTTTAAGAGGGTTAATCCTTTTAACTTTTGCATATTGATATGCCAATTATGCCTAATTGTACAAGAGGCATCAGTCAAGGTAATAGTGCATAAACACATGAAAGTTATTAAGTACATCCCAACATGTAATAAAGTAGGTGTTAATTGGTAGCTGAGTTCTGCAGGCTATTGAGGTGGATAATTCATTGAGAGATGGATCACTTGTAATTTCTCTACATAATTCCTTTTGCAGTCTCATGCTGTGATGTTTTCATGCTTGTCAAAAACAACTGCAGCCTAGTGCCTTTTGTTAAACACAGCCAATAAAATATGTTAGGCATCATTAAATATACTTAACTTTTAAACTTTTTCAAAGGTACAGTTCTTCCTGATAATACATTATAGTATTCCCAGTAAATTACTATAAGCATCGTTTCAGGTTTGTAATGGAGCAACATTTCACATCAGATAAAAAGGAAGAAACATGTACAGTGTGTCTGAGGTGAACAATATCGTTTAAATGGAAGGTAAATCAGTACCTTATCAGCTGCTAAGATCTAAACAGATTTTTCTCTCCACAGATGCAAGGTGAAATGAGTTAAGCTATACCAGAGAAATTAATGATTAAAACAATGCATTTCTAAATAAGTTTGAGTTTTGAGTTTGGAGTAAAAAGGGAAGAAAATACAGCTGTTATTGTGGGCTTCCTCCATTTAATAACTTTGTTAGAAAGCTGAATATTTCATAGGAATCCATTACATCAACAAAACAAAAAATTAATGGCTGGCATGGCTCTGAGAAGTGACTGAGACCTGGGACTCTGTCCCCAGCCAGCAGAGTTTTCTCCCTCATTTACATTCTGTGAGAACAGAATGGATCTGGAGTCCAAAAAGTGGCTAACATTGCATAAATAATTTTGTAACATCATATGGCCTCAGCTGCAAGTTGCCACCATTATGGAAGAAAATTAACCAGGGGAGACTCATACCAATCAGTTTGTTTAGTAGCTCAGAAGGAGTACAGGGGCAGGGACGCAACTGGCAATAGAGTTCATCGCTAACTATTTAATTTCAAAAAAAAAAAAAAGTAATGGAAAAAAAATTACTCAACTCTTTCAACTCTGTCAACTATTAAAATAATAAAAGAACTTTAGTGTCTGATTTTTACAATTCATTCACTCTTACAGCAAGATTTATTTTTGTTACTGACAAAGCTGTCTTGTATTTATTGAGTTGTAATTTCCATTTCTTTACTTTTCTCTGGTTTTAGCATTTGCCTTTTGAGAAATTGTGGCATATACATAATACTGCAAGTACTCTTCTCTACAGCAGCCGTATTCAAGTACTGTAACACTTGAGAGTTGAAATGCTGAGTAGATGCTTTAATCCTGGGCACCAAAGCCAAATTTTGTCTTTCAGTGAAGGAAAATTGTTATTCCAATGCCTAGCCATACTCCTAAAAATGTATTAGTGCCATTAAATCCCTCCTTGCAAGGGATGATCATGAAACCAGTATCTTAACCACAAAAGAGAATTCTGTAGTTCGTAAAAAATTGGAAGACTCAGAAAATATTAGTTACATTTTACTTACAGGCTCAGTGACTTTCACATTCTCGGACAGAATCATAGATTTGCTTTGGCTCAGTCTATCATGGTGACTGTTGGCATTTTTGATCCTCATTTGAACAGCCCCCGTACTGTGGTGGGAAGGATTAGGCTTTTCAGAGGACATGTCAGAAGTTGTAGACCTTTGCACAGTTACTGGGTTGACCTGAAGAACATAAAACAAGAGCATTAATCTAGGGACCCTTCATACAAAAATGTATCAATATGTCAGTTATATGTCACTGCAGTCAGGAGAAGAAGCTGAGTTATCTTGCTGGCAAGATCTTGGTCATCTTTGAACACCAGGATAACTATCAGCTGTGTCAGCCTGTAGTTTCATTATTGTCCTTATCACTCACCCATCCAAACTGCCTTGGAAGAGTTAGTTTATGTAAAAGATTATCCTTATCTCAAAAGCCATTCTCCTCTATGGTGTAATCTCCCTGCAAGCCTCTGTCACGTCCAGCTGGCAGCCACAACACTTTGTCTTTGGCCCTGCTCACACTACACATTTTAAATCTTGCAAAGGAAAACGACATGCTGTGAAGCCAATTAACATATCTTACCTCTACAGTTCGATACACGCGTGTTACAAGTGCACTACAGGACCGCACTGCAACCCTGCTAGTGTCCTAGATTCAAACCCAGATCTAATAACATTTCCCTTAATTTTATACAATTCTACCAACAGCGCAGATGGGATTTTTGTTTCTCTGTTAATTTGTAAAATTTTGAAATGAAGAAATGGCTGAGCATATCAGCTCTCAAGCCTTTGGAGGGACTGGGGGGAACTTGTGCAGAATGATCACCTTCTCTAGCAGTGCTGCTGTTCAATCTCCTGTCTCAGCAATAGTGCAAATCAACAAACTGTTCTAGCTATTCAAATTGCCCAAACATTTTCCATCAACAAGAGTTGCTTTATATTTCCTGCACAAAACATCAGGACAGTGATGTACAACACTTGCTCTATTTTCCTCCCCACTAGTTCACCCTGGCGCTACTATACATAAATTGTGGGTGAAGTAATATGGTAAGAGTCACAAGAAAACTTGCTATTTATATTGCTATGTAACTGTATGAGATAATGTGTAAGGAAGAGATACTATATAAGCTGGAATTGCTGGTTTCCCTACTGCGGAGCCATGGAAATGGAAATCCAGTCAAGTGCGGTTTATATTATAAACTGTTGAAAATCAGCATTTTCTGAACGGGTTTGAAAAGCACAGCTTTTTCTAGCAAAATCTCCCCAACCTCTGAAGACTCTAAAAGATTAAATTCCCTGATTTCAAGAAAGTCCATTTCTATGAAAGCATCAGAGCAGAGGAAGGTATGGTGCTGGTGTGAAGGTGGGAGAGGGAGATGAGGAGCGCTACTGCATGTCTCTAGGCAGGACCACAGCCGTTGTGCTGGTGGAAGGACACAGCTCTCATAGCTCCACCCTCTCCTAGCCCTGATAAATCAATTCCTTACAGGAACTGCCTTAGATGTAGAGGACAATAATCAGAGGTCATGCAGTCACAGAATGGTTGAGGTTAGAAGAGGCCTCTCGAGGTCATTTGGTTCAACCGCCCCTGCTCAAGCAGGACCACCTAGAGCAGGTTGCCCACCACCATGTCCAGGCAGCTTTTGAATATCTTCAGGGGGATTTAAACTCAAACAGCCAGAGATATGGAAAAGCAAGGAAACACAGCACTCTTGAAGAGAGAAATGAGAAGAAAGAGTTTCAATATTAGCTATTGCACACTCAACATTACGTGCCATGATAGAAACACTAACTTTAGAAAAAGCAACAGTTAAGCTTATGCTTGTTGGCCATTTCCTGCACTGAATTAGTTACTCAAAGGTCCCTACAGAAGTTGAGCCACAGAAAGAGAGGAGAAAAATTTGGCTAAAGCTGTTTCCTGCTACTCAGGAGTATGCATGTCTATTTCTGCTGCAGAGCTGGTATATGACACTGGAGAAAACTCTTTACATGGACCTTTAGGAGATGGCACTATGTGTTCTTCCTCTCTGAGACACTTCTCACCACCCTTTGGAGCAGTTACCACTCAAACCCATGTCGCAGGGACACTTTGCCATTTTGGCAGTAAGGTCTGCAGCAGCGCTAAGCAGGAAATGATTTTTTCCTCCTTCTAAACTTGGAGAGTCAAACCATTTTGTATTTCATGTTGGTATCAAACCAAGATTGCTTCTCAACAGATTTTCAGTAGGCTCCAGGCTGGAGAGCTGATCAGACTCGAGAGACGAGAGCAACACTGGCTCTGTCACTGATCCAATGTTTGGCTGGAGCACATCTCTCAGATTTTCTTCTGAAATCTCCCACCTATAAAACTCTGACATATTTCTTCTTGGGAGCATTATGAGTTTTAATTAGGTAGTCTCTGTCTGGTGTTGTCAGTACATGATGTGCTATAAAAAAGTTTAATAGTATGACAAAGTCATGCCCTGGATCTCAAGTAGTAGCACAGTCAGTAAATGGCAAGTCTGCAAAGACTTCTGAAAATTTATATTCTAATCTCATTGAACCTTAGTTAATTTTCCCCAGAACTGGAACTAATGCACACACATCAGAGCATTACAAGGAGACTTTCTGAGGCACTGAAATTACAGGAACTACCATAAAAGAAAAGAGAAAAAACCCCAAACCTCAACGTTTCCTCCATTAGTTTTTATTTGTCTTAGTCTAGAGCATGGTGAGATCCTGCTGAATGTGAAGGAGATCTTGCAGAAGATGAAGGAAAGGTACAAGGTACGGAAGTTGCTTCCTTAGGATTTCCATGTAGAAATCCTTTGCTGCCCAAATTCCATTAAGACTCCTGACAGCGTTATCGGCCCTGCATGCCAGTAGATGGCAGCCTGAATATGAGCTCCACAAACGCAACAGCATTGCATTCGCATTTGCGAGAAGAAGAATTCGGTAGTGCTTACACGCTGCCCTCATTTTTTTATTATTTTTTTAAACTTTTAAAAAATAACAGAGGGGAAGACAGTCAGGAAACAAATAGAATATTAACAGAAAACAGAAAAAGGATCCTATCCGATGCTTTTATGATTTAGTGCTTCCAAACTGTTACTAGCAGCGTCAGGGCCAAGTTTGGGCTGGTTTTGCAGGGGAATTCGTTTCACTTACTTTGGAAGGCAGATCCGCCAAGCCCTGTGCAACTGCTCGTGAGGCACTCCATGTTCATTACATAATTAGCTAATTTGCCTTTTGGCAAATAGTTAGCATCTGGATATAAATTTTAGTTCTGAAACCTCCTACGGTTGATTTGCTGGAGAAAAGCATTAAACGAAGACAGACTTTCCCCCCTCCCCTCCCTCTTGTTTATAGGGTTCCTGGAGCAAAAGGGCAGCAAGACTTTAAGGCATTCACCTAAGAGAAGAGGGACAGGGGAATACCCTGAAAAACCCTCTTGGAAGTACCTTTTTTGGGGCACTGTGGAACAGAAGCTGCATGTTGGATAAGGGCGGGGAAAAGTCAAGGAACACTACGGGTACAGGAAAAATCCTTAACATGAGGTTGGATGGATGATACAGGAAGAGGAAACTGATTCACAGAGTGGGGAAAAAAGGTTACATTGGATATGAGAAAGAAGAACTTTAATTTCTGGAGAGTGGGTAGATCAGCTTACTTATGGGGTAAGAAACACTACTGAGCTGAAGGGACAAAATCATCTTTCTGGCTGGGACAGCAAAACCAATTTAGTCCTACACAGACAGCCACTTTTGGAGATACCCTCAGGAGTTCAAAAGCCCTCATTGAAGGCAGAAGCAGTTCATACTTTAAATGAAATTTGCAACCTCAGTGGGTCAACACTTGCAGTCACTTTTCTCATTAATTGGTCCCTGTGTTTGGGATGCTCCGAGAGGAGATAAGCCTGCTTCAGCAAGTAGGACAGCATCTCCGTAGTGAATCAGGTTGAACTGAAGCCAGAGCTCAGACACCAACTACAGGTGTGAGGTGGCTGCTAAATAGTCAAGTGACATTTGACATATCTGGCAGAGTAATGGTTAAGATCTTAAAACCCATATTTCTAAATGTACAGTTGACTTTCAAACTCGTGGTGTGGAAGTAATGAGTATTACAGAGGTGAAAAACGGAAAGGTTATTGCCGATGCAAATCCGTACACACAGTAAACCCATCCCATTTCTGAGAATCAGGCCCAGGTTAAAAAAGTAACACAGCAAATTGTGGAGATCAGATTTCGGTCTTCCTCACAAAGTGCTGGGTCTTGGCAAAACTGATTTTAAGAACTTTTTTTGTAACGTTTCTATTTAAAACAGTGTTTTCACAAAACCTTGATGCATGATAACAGTGAAAATATTTAAATTAGTTCTGATTTTCCTTTGATAGGAAAAAAATACTTTTCTGCCCTTTCTCTTCAAAAAGAGAAAGGAGATGATAAAGGAAACAAAGTAAAATTGTCAACTTTCCAATGAAAAACAAAACAAAAAACCTCTTTCTTTTGCTATTTATAATTTCCATTAAAAAAAAGAAAAAAATATACTTTTTAGCTTTTTGCAAAAATTAAGGAAGTGAATTGTTCATCTCACTGCCATTCTTATGTCTTTGGTAGCTTAATTATTGTTTCCGTCCCACAGTGACAGCCAGCAAGTATTCCTCTCCTACAGCAGCCATGGAGCTAGAGGAAGTTTCATATTGCATTTATCAGATTTTTAACACATTTTGGCATGTTGCTTTGTCCAGAAATGGATCATATAATGAGTGGGCTGACTGGTATTACCCAAGAACTTTATTTCATGAGTTTTGGTACAGTATCGGTAAAGTTAGTATATAGGTTTTCTACAAAGCAAAGCAAAGCAAAGCATTAGTTCTTCAAGAAACAAGAGGATAGCAGTATTTCTAAATTTTGGCTTAAGCTACGCCTCTTTCCTACAGCTACATACAGTGAAAGACGGAATGCGAATGTTAATTCATTAGCAACTTGTACCAAGTAGTAGTTGCAGCAAGTACTTTTATCCAAGAAAGGAAAAAAATCTATCCATGATTAATATAATTTGTTGCATTTTTTTTCTCAAGATTATGAGATTAAAAACATTGTATATAATTTTCAGTATTTATCAAGATAAGCTTTTAATTTCCAACTTCAGTCCTTATGACATATCTACCAGTATCAAGTCAGAAGCATAGCGAACATGAAAATACTCAACATAGTAATGTGAAAACACTGCAAAATTAAAGTGTATTTTGTTACATTCACTAATTCCATCCTTCTGCTGAAGAGCATACTGTATGTGAAGAACATCCATTGAAACCTAATACAACAATATTACAAAAGAATAAAAATCAGCACTAGGTTCACCATTACACTAGACCCGTGAGCCTGAAAAACCATAAAAATGGAAGAGGAAGTAAGAGTTAACAAATGAAAAAACAAGCTAATGCCACACACGTGGTGAGTCAGAGCAGTCTTGTAAAGGAGAAAACTTACTGCTGTGTCTGTGAAAGAAGTGTTTAAAATCAACACACCTACATAAGTATTTCTGCTGTTGGGTTTTGCTCTTAGCCTTTGCTACACTGTTTGTTATCTCTGACGAAGTACGGCTCAGGGGCAGTTAAGTGCTTAAACACACAACTGATGGAAATAAAGGGGGACGGATGAAAAAACTATAGGTAAAGAGAGTGGGTAACAAGTAAACTGCCACATAGCTTTTTTCAATTATTCTTACCTGCACTCTACTCTGTCTTTATTTTTTTCTCAACCATCCCCACCACAATGCTCTCACAGCTAACACATCACACATCCGCGCCCAGGGCACAGACACAAACAGCAAAGGCTGCTGAGGGGCATGGTGTCCTGGGCTGGTGCCCAGAAGAGTCCTGAAGCCAGTGTATCTGAGTACTAGAAAAACAGAAAAATCCATTGTAATGAAAATACAAAGCAGATGTAACATTCCTATGCCTTTTCCTTTGCAGAAAGATGTCATGCAGCCTGGAATAATTTGTACTTAGGAAGCAGCATTAATTTCAACCATCAGTCATATCTCTAGGCAAAGTAGGAGATCAGAAATGACACTACATCACCATTGCCTGGGTCTTTACTCCAGTTTTATCCTTTTATATCAGATAGACAATACAACAGGATTTCATGCCGAGTTCAGTCTGCTGTTAAATGTTAAATGTCCTAAACTCAACAGCACAGTTTCCCTCATCAACCAAACTCGCATTCTCATCAGCAAACATCAGCGAGTTAGTTGATGTGTCCTAAGTCCTACAGAAGCCATGCTCATCAGCGTTAATTATCATACCCTCTTTTAATTTTTTTACCTGTTGCAGCCATATTAGACTTTTGGTGGTGTCTCTCAGAACAGGCAACACACTGAGCAAGGATCAAGGCGGTCATCTTACCTCATGTGTCTAAAGGCTGGCTTTGTAGTCACTCTTTTCTAGTCCAGTGTTTGAGGACTTTCTGCAAATAAAAGCAGAAATGGCCCACAGAGTTCTTCAGGCAACTCTAATTTAGACCTACAGTTATCCACGCCTCTCCTGTGATCAAAGAGCAGAGTAAAACATCTTTTCTGTTTTGTTTGCAGCAATATCTCACTGCCCAGCATTTCTCTGTTACCACATGTGGAATACCTTGTTCAGCACATCATTCACAATTTTATTTATGTTCTGAGCTATATAATCCAGTCTCTATGAAGGATGCACCTAAAGGTAAATTTCTTGACACAGTTTGGCCCGAATCATAGCAGACTTCCTAGGCAGTAGCGCAATACAGGAGGTAAAGCATTTTCAAGCATCATTGCTAAACAGCTGTTAGGCTACAGAATCTTTTATCCTCGAGATGTTAGCTTGATCCTTGACATAATGACCGTTTCAACATTCTCGGTTTATTCTCTTATCTCAAGACAGGGTAATATTTTACAATAACTCTTGGTTAATAACTACATAATTCTCATGACTGAAATCTGACAGCCTAATATCCAATAGGATATATCATTTAAAACAATTTCTTCCTAGTTTCTGTGATACAGGACACACAGTTCCAGACAGGTCTTAAAGGCCTGATCCTGATCTCAGGTTCGCAGTGAACCCACTGAAGTTAATGGAGTTACAGCAATGCAAAAGTAACATTAAGCACACCCAAGGAGGAAAGCCTAACCATTTATTGCATTACGGAGCCAGGTATGGAAATATACTTTATAACAGATTGCAAAAAAGAAGGACACAGACTTGCACCATTGTACAGCACTAACTATGTTGTTTAATTTTGGGTCTAAGAACATACTCTAAGGTCATTTTGATTACTTACTTCCTAAGAATTTAAAGTCTTAAAATGCAGTACTTCATTTCTCATTCCCAATAGTTACCACACATATTAGGAATATGTGATTCTCCACTTACAGTATGTCACAGACCTGCATGGGTGTGGAGTCTACACTGCACAATAACTTACAGACTGTTACAGTTTGATGCTTTAGGGATTTCCTGTCCATTGACCGCAGCACTAAAAATATGAGTGGCTTACTGCTCTGAAGATTGACTGCAGTTATTTCTATTTTTTCAACCCTAGCACCACACACAACCATAGCACCTTACACGATAAAAAAAGGGTGAAATAAAATAATAGAAGGATGATATTGAGTCCCACTTTCTAGCAGATGGCAGCAAAATGTCTTAACCAAATATACAGTTTTAGTGGAAATACTGTTAATCTTTAGAAACTGTTGCTTGGTTTGTCTCAAGGATTGGATGAAGAGAGACGTGAAGGCAGAAAATTTGAATAGCTGTGCTAGACTGGCAATAGCTATCAAAGAGGATTTAAGCAGGGAGCTAAGGTCCTCCTTTGTATCATTCTGAAATTTTGTAGAAGGTGATAGCTGAAAACCCCAGGGTCTGTTCCCTGCTATATGTAGACCCTTAAAAACAGCAGGATCAGATGTCAAAGAAAAACAGGGATCTGGAAAAGCTACTTGTAACCTATAGGTCAGAGATGTGTTATCTCTGGAAATGCTTTCCTATCTGGATAGAAATGGCTTGAGAATTAGAAAGAGAAGAGAATGTGAGACAGTTATTATTCCAAAGTTGTGTAAATACAATGACAAACTCTTCACATCCATATTTAATGACTACAGATCCAACTCTAATCCCGTAATCCTCTATGACCTGCTACCTACAGGATTTCCTTGCACAAATAAAAACTCGCTAGGAAATATCACTAGGATATTATTGGAAACAACAAAAACACATGCAATGGGGTAAAAGAGCTTCTTCAAGTCAGCAAGTGACTGCATATGGTCATGTCTCTTCTCGCATCACTTAGTTTCTTAATTATATTACATGTGAAGGTCTCAGGAAAGGTAACAGCTGTTTCAAAAGTTCGTCTGTCCCAATATATCATATGGGATAGCATAATGGAGTCTATTTTCACCACTCCTATGTCAATTTAATATCTCAGTTTCAAGTGGAACTTGAAGCTAAAAGTATCCTTTGTGTACAGTTTGGCCTGCATATGTTCTGGGAACAGTCGTCCATAGTAGAAATTCAGTTGAATATGTAAAAGAACATGCCTGGGAAACATTGGTACTTCTAGGTCTTCCTGCTGGCAGCGCGTTTCATTTCTTTCTGGAATGCATCTGATCCACGACACCTGCCTCCATTTTCCATGCTGTGCAAGCTAGGCTACAATCCTTCAAATGATGAATATTGGTCATATATACACAGTATTAAAAAACCAAACCATGAATATCATCCGATATGTAACACCTCTAACGCATCCTACGACACTGAATAGCAGAATGAGTATGGTTTAGTCGTTAGACCAATGTCAGCAAGTGGTTCCCAGCATCATAAAAGTTCATAACAATTTAATTGATTTAACACCAAGTAAGACCTGGGAAGTGCTAGAAGGGCCCAGAGGAGTACTGCTTGGTTACTCCTCACCTGCCCGCACCTATCAGGTGAGGAGAAGATAATTTCCTTCCACCTCCTTCCTTTCTGCTATACATTTATGTACTGCAGATAAGTACAAATTAGAGTCGTGTCTTTCTAACCACCACAGGTAAGACTGTTCTACACCTGCATGCGGTGCTTGGTGCACGGTAACTTTTTAGGTTAAAGCTGTCTAATTCTGAATAAAAAGAATCCAATGTTTTCTCTAGGAAGATCATATAAGAATCACAAATTTTCTCCGGTGCTTGAAAGAAATCTGTTCCTATAGCCTAAATGTTCAGAAAAGTGTTGTTACTTTTAATGTTGCCAGATCTGAAGTGATGAGATACTATGGGAAAGGTTATTCTTGCAGTATTTACAGATACAAGCAGAAGCAGAAGTGACAGAAATTTCAAAGTAAGACTGCTTGAAATACTTCCAGCTCAATTTTGCAGAACTTCTCACAGAGATTCAGATATTCATCCAAACTTCCCATGCTTACCTGAACTAGACATGTGGTGATGGTAATTTTGGAACAGCCCAAACTCTCTGGAGAAGTGGAAGAGTTAGTACTGCAAGACAAACTGATGTATTAGAAAAATATTTATAAGCGCCTGAAAGTGCTGCAAATAGCCGAAGAAAGAAACTTCCTATAAGCTCTAAATTTCACAGTTTTGCCAACAGAAATTTCGGTTTCAATTCGACAGCAGCTAAATAAACAAGCTGTCACAAGGCCAGCTCAGGTAGGACATTACAGCACATTTGTGACGTGCACCACATTCACGTACATGCACATGCTCCACTGGTTGATCTGCAGTGGAGGAATCACCTCATGTTGATCACTGAGTAAGACTATACACAAGTTTTATCCCACTCTACTTCTAAATCAGTTATGCGCTATTGAACACTTGGAGCAGTTGGAAGTTGTGCCTCAGTTTGCCTCCTGGTCCTTAGTTCCTGTAGCAGC
The DNA here is from genome assembly GCF_030936135.1 of Gavia stellata. Classification (NCBI taxonomy): domain Eukaryota; kingdom Metazoa; phylum Chordata; class Aves; order Gaviiformes; family Gaviidae; genus Gavia; species Gavia stellata. The sequence goes on from NC_082601.1 coordinate 5,501,039, forward strand.
AGCATCCCCCTCACTAGCAAAAAAAGCCTTCTTGAGCTCTCTTAAGCCTTTGGTGGAGCAGTGGCAGTTGTTTTAACCTCTTAGAGTATCTCAGAGTCCCTCAACTTAGTACTTTAAATGCACATTTGCCATGTCTTAATCTATTTTACAGTTCCATACACCCATCATCCTACAGAAGACATGTCTGTCATACTGAGATGCTGAGATTATTGAACAGGAAAGGCTTTAAAACTTCTCAGACTTTAAAAACAAATTAAACAATAAACTTCTAATAAAACTATTTATTTCTGACACTACCTGCCTCAATAGTTTCTACAAGAGGCTCGCCCCTTATTTGGAGAGCCAGACCCCCTCCCTGCCACTCCCCAGGATAATGCTCAATTCCCTGTGCTGTGCACACGAAACTGTCCCTCCTACCCTCTCTCAATCTTCCTCCATACATATCTGCAGCAGTTTTTGTGCTGTGATCCTGCAGCTGCTCCCTTACTTCTTCTCACTGCTCCCACTTCCCATCTGAGGGGGGAAAAAAAAAGCTCCAGACACTTTTAATCTGTTCCCACACTCCATCTCCACTTTCCTTTGCAGAGCTCCCAGTGCTGCTCTTGTAAGAGACGCTGCTGTGAAACGCAGCAAAGCCGGCACCTACAATTTTAGGAGAAAACTTTTAAGCTACAGCAGGAACTAGAAGGGGAAATTCTTTGTGGCTTGCATCAAGCAAGCCCCTCTTCTGCATTTCGTGGGGCCCCCGGCTTGCTTTCTTCACCAGCCGCCTCTGCCGTGGCCCAGAGCAGAAGGCGGCAGGGGTGCCTGCCCCACCACGCTGCTCTTCAGCACCACACAGCAAAGCGAGGAGAAGACAAAGGCGTTTGTTTTATGTGATAGCACCTGATATCACATTGCGCAGCTAAGATGTCTGCTTTCAGCAAAGGGGAAATACCAAGGATACTGTGGTGTCAAAAATACAGTTTCTTTGATTATGCAAGAAGTTTGAGCACAGGCTCTGTTAATTACATCTAAAATATTTACTGCAAATGTACATTGTTTCGTGAGGGACCAGTGAGAACATCATTTCACTAAGGTGGTTCAGGGTGACTCCAGAAACCCTGTATGCATGCTTTCTGCAGGCCAGGGGAGCAGAGCCCACCTGCACCACCAGTCCCACCACAGACGTGCTGCACTTGGTAGGAGCAGTCAGAGTCAGCAGCAATGACAGCAGGAGTGCGATGGTGCCAGATCCACGTGTGAACACCAACAGTCATAGTGAGAAGAGTGGCAGCCATTCATCTGCCCCCAACATTGTTAGGAGAAAAAATACCACAGCTGTCGGCTGTGGGTTTATTAGGTAGTGTGGGAACATGCAGAGCTGATGGACTCCTCAAATCCCTTGGTGGCTGAAATTGCTGCATTCAGCTCAAGTGAGCCCTTGCATTCCTATGTACCTGAGTTAAAATGTCCTTACACTGCATCAACATTACTCCCTAAACGTCTGTATCTTGATGCATGGTACAACTCTGGTAAGAAATCTCTGCATTTAACTCTTTTCATTCTTTTATTTTATACAATCTTTGCTCCACATCTTAATAGATTCCCTCTCTTCACTTACTCGCGCTCTAAGAAAGATTTTATAAAAAGACCCAAACTTTAAATGAAAATTAAAACTAGAAAAGAAGTTTCCAATTAACACACCTGTGCAGGAATTCTGAACATCTCAGGTCTATACAACTACACACTACTCAATCCAGAGCCAGTGCTAGACTGTCCAAAGGAAATTCAAGAATGGTTTGAAGACACCAGTTTCTCTAAGCCTCTGCTAAGACTGGGGGCACTCCTTGCCTTTACCAGGACCTAGGGGTTAATGAACGAGGAGGAACTGAGATGCATTTACTTGGGCTGTTTCCGCTTCCTTTGCCAGTCCAAGAAGAGTGGATGGATTAGTGCCACCTCCTAGTCCAAAAATCATCACAAGAATTTGATTACTCTTTACTACTGGTTACTATACTTTGCTTTTTTTGTTAATAAAGTAACAAAGCTGATAACAGAACTGCTGATAACAGAAATACTAATCTTTCTAGATCAAGCCTCAGCACTAAGCCCAAAGCACAAAAGGCAGCATGTATCAGAGCAGCTCAGTCAGTTGGAAAGTCTGATGTAACACCTTCCTAGTGGAAAATGTTGATTCATTTGTAGCAACACCATTCGTTAGAAATGCATTTTGCTTGAGAGAGCCTGGGGAGGCTTCTGTTGGTGTTTGCTGTGGATGCCTATTGCGTTACCATCAGGCTGTCCTGCAACATGTAGGGGAGTTTGGCTCCGGCCAGCATCACCATGTGGGTTGAGGATCCCCCAACCCGTGGGACACACTGCCAGTGTTGGGTCCATCTCCCACTGTGGACTGCTCAGTTCCTCCAACTCCACCGTCCCAAGCAGACATCTGGCTGGCCCAGCAGGAGGTGTCTCCTGAACCAGCAGAAACACCAGAAATGCTGAGAGCATCCTCCCAGCAGGCTGGTGATGAACCCACCAGCCATGGAGGTGACTTTCCTGAAGACAGAACTCCAGAGCTTCAATTTTCTTCACAAAATATCTGTGTCATTTCCCTCCTCACCCACAAAGGAAGAGAGTTTAGTAACATCCTGAGCAGCAGACAAACAAGTACAGGTGCTAAGGACTATGCCTTGCCTAGGAGGAGCTTTGGTATCTGGTTCAGATAGGCGCTTCGGTATCTGATTCAGCACCAAATACAGTGGTGGCTTTGCTCAGGGTGTGGCAGGAAAAGAAATAAAAAACAAAGAGCAAGAGCATACTTAAAGCATGTCTTTTCAGCTCTAAGCTACATTCACTTCTGGTTTTTCTTCCTCCTTTTCTCTCTCTCCCCTCTTATTATGTTGCAGTTGTGCTGAAAACTGATGGATGTCTTGAAGAAGGAATCAGAAGTCACTTTAAGTTCATTTTTTTCAAAGACTCTGCCTGTTTATTATATCAGGCACAGGCTTTGGAAGAAATATTCATGAAAAACCACAGTACAAACCCACAATACCCAGCTTAACAACAAGTGAATGATTTAATACCTGCCAATCTCAAATGGCAGAAAGTGTTATATTGTGTCTTAAACAACCTTAAACCACTAATCATAGCAATATCAAACTTGCTTAGTTAATTTGTTAAAGAAATGCTTCAGTAGGTATCTGTGCACTGTCTGAATTAGAATTTTACTATGTAACTTGCAAATACCCCCAGAAGTTTAGAAGCTAATTTGGAGAATACCAATATCTGTTAAATAACCTTCCAATATCTTTCCTACTTAATTCCCAAAACAGTTCTTTCTCACCCTAAGTAAGGTGAATGAGAATACAGAGAAATGAAGAGAAAAAGGCCAAAATTTTCAAACACGTATGAATTTTGGGTTCTTAGTTTCCAGCAAACAGGACTCATTTTTACACATGCCAGACCTCAACACTCCCAGGTGACTTGAGCCAATGATGCACTGAAAGTCTGCTCCAGCTTGACGTGGCTGCGTCCACAGACTGAGCTCTAGCATAAGTTAGATTTGCTCCATGGTCAGTTTGCAACATCTAAATATCCATGCCTGGAAAATTAATGCCTGTTTTTCGCATTCAGACAGCCTTCTTAAAACAAAAAAGCCATTAGCATTTCTTTTGTTCCTGTTTCAGCCAGCCTGGAAGTTTGCACCCCCAATGTGCTTCGAGTTGTAATGAAGATGATGGCAGTCCACGGACTCTGTGATAAGAGGTCTCACTCTTAAAATGAAAACAGATCTGCATTGAGGAAGTCCCTGTGCAAATGAGGAGCTAGCAGTGTTTGTTTTGTAGCGAGTCTCCAAAACAACCTTTTTATAGTATTTCTCAAAGCAGGGAAGACTGACAGAGGCATGTCAAGTGTGTGAAGGCACAATCTTAACATCCAGCACAGCAAAAGCACAACCACCTCAGTCCTTCAGAGGTCAATAAGAGAGTCGTCAGTGAAATTAAGGTTCATTGAGAAGGCTGGTTGAAGAAGACCAACCTTATGAGAAGGTTTCAGAAGCAGGTAACACCAATGCCTCCAGACCTAGACCAAGCTCACAGGTTCCCAAATGCACGCCCAACATGGAATTGTGCCGTTGTGAGCAAGATGAAGGCAGCAGGGCCTTCAGCCTACTCTGAGACTAAGAGGACATTACAGCAATTAGTTCGATGGTGACAAAAGCTGTTGGAAACCACCACAGGATGGAAAAAGGGACAGTTTTGTGCAAGTTGTGTAAGCAGATAAAGAAATCTGCTGTTGTGCTCTGAATGGCACTTGAATTACCATGGAAGATACATGGTCAAAAGCTGGGCCAAAATTTTATCCCATCTGTTTTCTTCAGGACTTCATGCTATCAACAAATGAAACCAGGAAAATGATCAAAGCATCTTCATATAGATGGTATCCACAAGTACCAGCTTCTGTTTTTGTAGCACTGAGAAATAGGTTTCATGCATCCATGTGGAAGTCTTACTTAGGAGAAAAGTGAAACGCAGAGACTTTAGCTAGAGCTCAAGTGATGCTTTGTTTTGTCTTCAAAAGAGATCAGCCCAAACAACGCCTACATATAACAGGATTAGGATACATTCTGTTCAACTGCCATGTTTCAGGTTTCTAATTAAGAACACACCTAAGCACTAACAGACTTCTCCAACACCAAGAGACAGTTTTTAGCAGCGTGCAGGCTTTAACAACTCATTAAATGGTTAACAACTCACACTGATGTAGCTGACACAGCACAGAGGCATCTAAAAAAATAGTCAAGAAAAATAGGCAAGTATCAGAATTACATATTGTGAGCCTCAAAAAATTCAGAAGACACTGCCTATAATCCACCAAGCTCCATGTGACTCGGTAGAAACAGGCCGTGAGAAGACAGCAGTTCCCACTGCTAAAAGTCTGTGGGACTTAGCAGCAAACCAAGCTGAAGTCTCAGAGCAGCACAGCAAAAGCCATCCTCACTACAGCACTAGAGATCACGATGGGTGCTCCATCCCACTTGTGTGGGATACAACTTTTTAGAGCCTGGCCTGAAGCTTGTCACTGCAAAGAAGTAATAACTTCTGGGACGAGAAATAGATAGAGAAATCCAAACCAGAGCTGTGTACAACTGTTTCAATTAAGCTAGCACCACACCAGAGGTTGCAGTGTTATGCCATCCAAAAATCAGGAGAACTAAAATGTGTCTCTGTCACCATTTTAGTTTCTGGTTCCTGCCTCACTCCAGGTGGGGAGGAACATGCCCAAGACCATGGTCTGATACAGACCTCTCCTTTGCTGCCCTGGTAATCCCAGTCCTGGGGAGAGGGACTACCGAGGGGGCCACACACTCATGCTCGGTCGGAAGAAGATGGAGTATCTCTTCCAAGCTAGGGTATCTCTTGTATCAAAGCAAAAGGAACTTTCTACAACAAATGCTGCCAAAAAGGCAAAGTTTTTTTGTAATTCAATAATAGTGTACAGCAGGAGCTTTAAAATACAGAGAGTGCTTCAGCTGTTCACTCTATTTGGAAAAGAAAATGAACAAATGTATGTTACAGATGTAATTGGATTGAGAGGTAAAGTGAACAAGAGATGCTGCTTTTAAATGAATTTCCTTTGGACACAAAGAGGTAAGTTGCAAGGAAGGGAGAAAATAAAGAAAAATAAATCTGAGAATTCAAACTACTTTACCAAATCTCACAGCTCTGTTGAAAACGCATTTCAAATAACTCTAAGACATTGCAGCAGTAACATAAAAACCACTACAAACACAGCCCAGGAAGAGAACATGTTCTTTTTATACAATTTCCCTGTCTGTGCTGATTTCTGTATGCAGGCAGGACAGCTTTATTTCTCCAAAAAGTACAGAAAAATTGAAATGTAATCTTAAAACACTACGCTAAAATCTGTCTCCAATTAGCATGCACAATTTCAAAATGTGCTTCAAGCCACGTGTGATATCTTTCAACTCTGACCCATATTTCCAAAAGAAAAACAAGTTGCTTCTTACGATAAGGCTATCAGTTACAAACATGAGTACATGTCACAAAGTTTGCAGCAAACTACGTGTTAACAGAAAAACAAATCTTCACCGTAGAACAAATCTTGCTAATTCTGGCTTTCCTTTATGTGCCCATATTCAAAGCATTATAGTGTGTTATTTGAACGTCTTCCTAAATTACTATTTCCTTGTAAGGCTCTGAAGGCCAGAAAGCAGTGTTTGCCCACTGACGGCAATGCAAAGCAGCCTTCCTGATAGAAAGCTTTGAGTGAGATGGGGACTCAGGACACACAACCTTTTTCTGGCCCGCTCCAAAGCAGAGGAGGAATGAGTTTGGATCTAAACAGCCTCATGCAGGAAACATGTTACCGTGACATCTCCATTGAACAGCTCTACGAGGAACAGCATTGAGCGTGCCCATAGACAAACCAAGGATATTTTTTGTACAATGTCCCTTATGCCTCCCCGTGTCCTATTCCTATTAGCACCAGCGATGAATAATAGAGTGGTACCAACCTTTTTGATACAGAGCAAGGCAAGAGATCCCTCTATCGATCTCTTCAGCCTCTAGCGATACTGAGTATCAACTAGATACCTGCCCTTACCACTCACTAACTCTTACAGTAGCCACTGCTACTAATCACCTCCCTCACGGTCAGCAGCAGGGAAGCCAGTTAATCAGAGTTAAATTGCACCTGGAGAAGACAAATGCTGGAAACGTGATCTAATCTCATTTCCCAGCCAGTGCCACCAGCCTTTTCTACCTTTTGGCGACAACTAGTTAGTACCGGCAGGGATAAGAGAAGTGATTGTGGTTTAGGAGACTAGAGAGGGTCAGATGTAGTTGCTTCTTGCGTAGGATGCAACAGATTTGCTGGATTCTGAATACTAATTTTACCTTTAAAACATCGTTTTACATCTATACCCTCTATGTCGTTGTTGCTCATTGCTTTCAAATTCACAAATGCCAACACAAATAAAATAATTGTGTAATTAACACCATCCTTATTGAATGCGTACAAGATACATGCAGTTATGATTATTTTAAAAATCTTTAGCAACAGGTTTCCTAAACTGCATTAAGATGAATTTAAGGCTCCTTACCTACAGCCTCACAGATGTCGTCGTCTCATCTCAAACTGCCATCAACCAGCAACAGTTTTAACTATTTCAAAAAACGGAAAACATCTAGGTCACATGTCTATAGACAGCATTCGGGTTAATCTCCCACAGCTCATAAAGACAGAAAGAAAGCAGGAAAAAAAAGTAAAATAAAACCACTTCCTGCAACAGTAGAAGCTAACCATCTCACCAGTGAGCAACTTACACCCAGGTTTAGTGCAAAACTCTTCCGGATTGGATAAAAAGCCGAATTTTAAAGTATGAAGGCAGAGTCCCTGTTAAAATTGCAACAAACAGGGAGGGTTAGTTTTTGCAGAAGGTAAACATGAGGTTTAAAAGGAAATGCTGAAAGGAATTACGATTCTAAGCCTCAAGACAACTTCCCTTTTCTTACCTTCAATGAAACCCTTTGAGTACCGAAATAAATAGCTTGCAACAAATCTGCTTTGCTGTTTTGAAATGTAGCTTTAGTAAACAGGACACTTACATTTACTTTAGATTTATAAAATAGAAAATTCTGGCCAATCAGAGAGTTTGCTACTAAAAAGACATGACTTGTACTATTGCCTGGTAAAAGTCTCCCAGATAAACACTTCTGTTTGTTTGATTTTCTGTTTTAACACTTCTCCATGAAGCAGCCCTTGGAGAAGCACAGACACACACAGCTGCTGCCCGGCTTCACTTCCCGCAGCATCTCGCACCGTAACGGTCCCTCTCAGGCGGGGGCAAGCCAGAGAACCAGCAGATTCAGATGTAGCTCTGAGCCTTCAGAGCTCTAGAAAAGCCCCTTGCATACGCCTTCACCAGCGTCTTCCCCCGTGGCCTTTTTTTTCAGCGAGGAACAATAGTATCTTTCTGGTATTTCTAGCTCGACTTACAGAACGAGGGCTCATCTCCCCGGTGCAGCGGGGGTTCCCTTGCAGGTTGGGCTGTGTGTGCAAGGACCACCACGGTGCTGGTCAGGCTGCAGAGCCCTCTGCTGATGCTTGGGCAGAATAGAGGCATTTTTTTTTGGTTGTTTCCCACAATAAAACAAAGAGCTGCCATACGACCTGAGAAAATCAAGGCCATCCTGGAGTCTAAGGATTTGTCCCAGCAGTGCAGTAAAATGAACCATCTTGGCAGTGGTTGCCAGTGGAGCTCCTCAAGATGTGCTCTGTCTGTGCAGATGTCCAGCAAGCAATTCACTGGGTGCCCTGAAGGAGGATCCCGCAGAACATCCCATGGAGCAAGAGCAGAGAGAGTTAGGAAACAAGGGCAGGGGCTGGGGCTGGAGTAGAGCTTGGGAAGACCTAGAAAGGGATCATGACAAATTTTACAAGGCCGCACAGAAAAGACTGATTTGCAAGCAGATCATTACCTATTCCAGCAAAAAAAAAAGATGCAAGAAAGTTCCTGTAGAGAACAGCCTTAGTACATCATGCACTTGCTGAAGCACATGGGAAGCAAGAACTTCAGGGACTCAAGAATACCAGAAAGAAAAAGGGGGAACATAGCACTGCTGAAGGAATGGCAGAGCTATTAGGCTACAGAGTGACCCTTACAGTATTATTATTGATTTTGTAATAACTTTTACAACCTCCATTTCATGGCCAAAGATCCAATTGTGCTAAAGGCCATAGAAAGCCAGAACCAAGACCACCCTTGTTCCCCAACGCTTACTACATATGCCAAGAAGTAACACACACGTACAGACAGGAGAAGGACTTGAACAGCATGACAGCTGGTCTTCACTGTTCTAAACTAAAATATCATTTCTTTGTAGGTTCTGCATTTTAGGGATGTATTTTAAAGATGGACTTTTGGAACAAAAAAGTAGATGTTGCCTACGAATGGTGATGAGTTGCTTCTCCCAGGTGTGAGGAGGTGAGAAAGCAATACTGTGTTTTTCTGTAAACTAACAACCGCTAGTGCTTAAAGAACCTGCAGCAGCACTAATCAATTGCTAGCTCTTTTAAAAACAGTATATGTTTCAACTAATTTTGTCATATGAAATACATTTTAATTGAAAAATCTATTGTAGCCATGCAGATCTTAAGATTTTCCTCAAATAAAATCATTGAAAGCATTTTTACAATTACAAAATATTTGTGAACAGTGTGGACAACAGAAATTCCTCCCTAAAATGTGAAGAAACCACCAGCAAACTTGTAAAATACTGCAGCAGAACTTGCTTATGTTACCTCCAAAAACCTAGATTACCGGGAACATGACATTTTTCATGAAAATGTCTTTCACTGTACACCTAACATTTCAAGTCAAGTTCCATACTCCGTCTGATTTCCTTCGCATCCATTTGACAGTATGTCAGTAGTGACAAAATTCTATAAAAGGATGGCAGCTTTGCATACTGCTTAAACTTATGCAGCACAAGCCTCCTGTGTGATCTCTGGAAGGCTGAAAATACTCTAGATGTGCAAAAAAACCAGTTTAGCAAAATCTAAGAGCTCGTTTAATCTAAGTAAAACTAAACAGGAAACAGAAACTGCACAGCCATTACCTGGAGCAGATTGCTGCTCAACAGGTTGGTCTTTGCGTGTTTGCTGTGCAAGTTAAAGATGGAGCATCATTTCTAAGCTCAGATTTCTTGTCCCTATTTCAGTGATTCATGGCGTCATTGCTTATGAGACATGTCATCAAGTTGGTGAACATCCAGATTTCCACATCTCATAACTGAGAACACAGAGCATTAAGGCTCAACCAGCAGTTTTAAAAAGCACTGTTGACTGAGGATGCTGTATAACTCTCTTATAATAAATTCAAGAAGTATCATAAGTTTCATCAGGTGTTTGAACAGCGATTCCATGACTTGTTCCGGACCAGCAGTCTCCTGAGGGGAAAGAAAACTCGACTTCTTTTCTTTTTGCGTCATTCAGTCTTTACTCTCTGTTGGAATGGCTGACAGGCAGACCATGGTCTGGCTTGTATAGGGGACACCCAGTGTTAAATCTAATTCAGTGGGTAAATCAAACTGTAACAGACAACACAAACCTGGATAGCATGCAGGCACAAGCCTGGAAGAACAACTGGGCATGCAATGGCTGATTCCAGAAGAAAATAGCTTTTTATTAATGAAAACGGATAAAGTTCCAAAACTTTGCAATTCACTGGGAAAAACCCTAGGAAACTAGTAGACTATGTGATAATGAAGAAATAATACATTATTTCCCACATTCTTCCCCAGAGAAATTATATTTTTCATATTTGTAGTAGGTTTGAAAATATTTAAATTAAAAAGGAGAACAAAGTTTTATGTCTATATGGACAGCAATTCATATTCTTGCTCAAAGCAATTGTTTGCTCAGAGAGATGATGTCCATTCAGTAGCTATTATTTTTTTGCTGTAAGGGCTTAGAATATTTAATCCCAGTAAAAACATTTCTAGGAGCACATTCTTATGCATCGAGAAGGCCGTGCATGTGGCCATCTAACAGCTCCAATATTCAGAGAATCACAGAATCACTATGGTTGGAAAAGACCTGTAAGATCATCAAGTCCAACCATCAAATAACACCACCATGCCCACTAAACCATGTCCCACAATGCCACGTCCACACGTTCCTTGAACACCTCCAGGGATGGTGACTTCACCACCTCCCTGGGCAGCCTCTTCCAATGCTTCACCACTGTCTCAGGAAAGAACTTTTTCCTAATATCCAGTCTAAACCTCCCCTGCACAACTTGAGGCCATTTCCTCTTGTCCTGTTGCTAGTCACTTGGGAGAAGAGACCAACACCCACCTCTCTGCAACCCCCTTTCAGGTCCTTGCAGAGAGCGATGAGGTCTCCCCTCAGCCTCCTCTTCTCCAGACTGAACAACCCCAGTTCCCTCAGCCGCTCCTCATCAGACTTGTGCTCCAGACCCCTCACCAGCTTCGTCGCCCTTCTCTGGACATGCTCCAGCACCTCCATGTCCTTCTTGGAGTGAGGGGCCCAACACTGAACACAGTATTGGAGGTGCGGCCTCACCAGCACCGAGTACAGGGGCACGATCCCCTCCCTGCTCCTGCTGCCACACCATTTCTGATACAGGCCAGGATGCCGTTGGCCTTCTTGGCCACCTGGGCACACTGCTGGCTCATCTTCAGCCGGCTGTCTATCAACACCCCCAGGTCCTTTTCTGCGGTGAAAGTTATATATAGTCCAAGTTAACAGCAGTCTCTAATATTACCTGCTTGGGCAATAAATGCTCATTATGTAGGAGCTTGTATGTAAATGTCAATGTAAATATACAGTAATGGTTAAATTCACACAACCCTCTCAACCATAACCTGTATTATAAGTATCCTGGTATCATCTTCCAAAACCTTTTACTCCGAGCTGATTTTTCCCCTAAACAATCCATTTTACTTACCGCAGTCTAAAAAGTGCAAAAGGTATTTTTAAAAAAATTGTCATAGGTGGTAGAAAATAGGTCTTTAGAGATTGTCCAGCAATTTAACGTTGGCTATATGGGAGGAACATATGTGCTGTGACTTGAGGTCTAAAACTCAGAACATTCAAATTTTAGGAGACAAATGATCTTGCATTAAAACATCTCTTAATAGCTGAGCTGCTAAAGTTTTGATAGCAGATATACTTTACAAAGCAGCAGAGAAGTTTAGGACAGAATTCTCTGGACCTTTACTTCCTAATAAAGTTTATTTTGCCTTATAATGAGGTTTGGATTTAGAAATATTCATAGCTAAGGAAATAACATATTTATTTATTTTTACACTCATTATTTTTCAAGCCTACCTAATGTAATTGCTCACTAGTTAAAAAAAAATTAGGATGCTGAAGTTAATGAAAACTACTAGGTAAGAAAGTTCTACATAAATCCAAACCGGTCCTTTTTTCTCTCTTTCCCAGGTGTTTTAGGGATCTTGACACTTTAAAATAAGGCCAGCCTTGCCTAGGGCTATTTTTAATAGCTTAGCAAAGCCACTCCAACCCATTGTATAGCTATACTGTACTAAAAAAGAGACAAAACCCCAGCATATGTTGATGCATTATGTAAAGACTTTCCTTGACAGGATTTAGTTACATGCAAGCTTTAAATGCAGTGTAAATGCATTTTCTGGAGTGTTAGGCCTCTGAGTGCTAAAAGCGCTACAGTACCAAACTGCCAAAAAGGTGGTTTTACATCACACAGTAACGGACCTTAAAAAGACTAATGAGTCATGCACTTTGGGTGACAATATCTTTATCTATGCACCCGTGGCCAAGTCAGAGTTACAAAGTGGTGCTAGCAAAATCCTCTTCAAAGCCCTTCTCTTCTCCCTGGTGTTCACCACTGGCTTCAGGTGTGACCCAAACTCTTCACGCCAATAGCTTGTTGACTGGAAATGTTCCAAAAACTGTCAATGTTTTCACAGTAAAGGAAGTCTGAAGTGGCTGTCCCTGATATAAAACTGATAGTCTAGCCAGTGTTATTTCTAGCTCTATTAAAAAAGCTTCAGCTACATGGTGAATAACAGTGGGGAAAGTATCAAGCCCTGTAAAATTCCACGCTGAGGATGAATGCAGAAGAAAGCTGAAATGTTCTGGGATATTCTCTTCTTTTGCTTCAGCCTTTGAGGAAGAAGAGGTTCTTTTCTACAGTATCAAATTCCACATTCACAAAAAGATAAACATAAGCATACATCAACACAATGCATTCACAAAAATAATGCTGCCCCCATCAAATCTAGTGGTAGGCTCTGCTCTCGCTCTGCTCCCTCCCGCACTGCCATTGCAGAGTGAGTCAGAACTGCCCGAGCAGTCGTGCCAGAAGAAAGAAGTCAATAAAAACAAGAGAAAGTCAGATGCAAGAAATAAAACTTCTCTGCAGACAGATGATTGTCCTCTCTCGTGTCCAGAAGCTTTCAGGGGACACTATACTGCCTGACATGGAGTGGAAAATAAAAAAAATGAATCAGTTTATCAAAGACTTGAAGAAGTTAGTTGAATTAAATAATTCAGTATGTCAGTTCCAATCGCTTCCTGTGATTTTATTTGCCCATATAATACAAGGATACTTCTAGTTTTTGTACATGTCTGTACTCCATTGCTCTTTTCCCCAGCTCCCTCCTTCTGACAGGCAATCGCTATTGTACATTCTCATATAATCTGGGAGGTGTCAGGAAATCTTACCGGTTATTGGTGAATGGGGGTATCCAGATTTGGGGCAGGAAAAAAAAAAAAAAGACAGAAAAAATGAAAAGCACCACCAGTGCAACTAATATTCACCAGGCTGAGTGTTAGATATCTTGGCTGTTTGCACTTCTTGGGAGACTTCTTCACAGCAGCCACTTACAGAAAATAAGGAGGTCTTTACTCAGACCACTCCAACACATCCACACAAATACATTTAATTTCAGCTTGCTTCAAGCAGGCAAAAATAGAAAACTGATAGCCTTCATTCTATAGCTTTTGAGATGGTTCCAGTTTTTCAGTTCCTTCTAATCTTTATAGTCTGTGGTCTCTGAAGTCATATACTTCCTTTTCCCTTGTTTCTCAAGACCACTCTGCCCTCCCCTTTTCTCTGGTTCATGCTTGTAATCTTGCTTTTATGAGCCCCTTTTTATTCTATATCTGCCAAACTTAATAAGGACTCTCCTAAAGCAGGTACACAGCACTGTCATAGTCTGATGTGTAGTTGCCTATGTAGGTTATCACAGAAGAATGACCTTTACACTGTGATAGGAGGTGCTTAGTGCCATGTCTTACAACGTCTCCACTCTTGCCTGATGTGGGGGTGTGTTTCGCAAAAATATTACAATGTGAATTTCTTACCAGCCAGAATTACACCTTCTGAGCTGTGAAAAGCATTCATTCATATCCATTGTTTCTATTAGTCCAGACAAGCTCTAAAACAGGAAAAAGTGTATCATGAGCAGTTCAACAGGCAAGTGGTATTTAGGGTTAGGGAATATTTTTAGGTTTTTGGGAGTATTGTGGATTTAGGAAAGAGGGAGAGAGGGCGTTTAAGACATCAGATGTGGCACTGCAGGTAGAAGCCCCCACTCCTTGGTCATGCACATAGACAGGAGTGTCAGCAGAACCGCATCTCTGCTGCAGCTTCTGTGCGTTTATAAAGACTCAATTAATTATAGTCCCTTTAGTCCACCTCCCCACCTGTGTTATCAGTTCACCTTTATTTCAAGCTTCAGTTATCATCACCCTTCTTGTTCTTCTGAGCAAAAAAGCATTGAACGTTAGGCCTGTTGGGAAAAATATTCTCCACGAGACTTTTTAATCCTGGTTTAGTCTTCCCTTGGAACAGGGTCTGCGAAACCAACTTGCACTCATTACTCATTTCTTCACAGAGCCAAGAGGTTTTTTTGATAACCTTTAACAGCAACACTGCAATAGGGGCACCAGCCCTTTTCCCCTCGTGCACAAGCTTGCAAATCTAAAATAGGACCTTACTGAAAAAAAATTTAAACATTATAATTCCGCAGTGTATGTCATTATGATACACTGAATGCAAAGCAGCTGTTCCTAACAGATTTGGCGTATAACAGGGGTAACGTAATTTTACACAAATCATTATGTTCATTATATTAATTTAATAGATTAAAATTAGTTAGCAATATTACTTAAGACCATCTTACCCATAGATCCCTTTATCCATACATTCTAAGGGTGTTGGGTTTTTTTCTCCTCAATATTCTGTGCAGAGAAGACATAAATGCCCAGATCAGTAGGAGCATAAGCCCCTAAATTCATGGCTGTTGAGCCTCTTCCAATATAAGCCTCTGAAGGAAAGGTACTTAAGGGAAATAGAAAATGACATCATCTGTTTCCTGAGCTTTTGAAGAGTGAATTACTTTTTTCACATCCTACAGGAACAGATTCTGGACTAATTTTTCCTACTAAAGGCTTTAAAGTTGAAAATTCATCAAATAACTTTTCCTCAGAGACAATGTCATCCAAGTTCAAAGGATCTATAGCCCTGCAAAACTGATGTCTTATTTCAGAGCTAACGCCTTTGTTTTCATTGAATGTTTGATTTCATCAAATTAAACCACTTCTTATACTTCCTATAAATGTGAAAAAAGGTAGCATACAGAACCAAACTTCTTGATTCTCTGAAGACGCGTACACATATACACACATATAGATGTACATATATCTCATATACATTCAGTTGGTATGTTTTTCTGTCTAAGATTTTTCCAGAATAGATTTTTTGTAGCTTATGGGTTTTTTCAGATGTTTTTTGAAGAGCCTTTGAATTGAAAATAGTAGTCTTTCAAGGCATTTGTTTTAATGAACATCATTATAATTAAGAGCATGCTTTTCATAACTAAACATAAAAAGGATTTTTTTTTCAAGTAAAGTCTGGGCCTGATTACTGATGGAGGAACTTCAAGATCTTTTTTTTGCTAAGCATTTCAATATTCATTCAGAAAAAAGTCAAGATAACAGACTTTAGCATGTAATTTTGGTGACTCATACTTTTTCTGGTATTTTATCACTTCAGTTTTAATATCCAGTTAAAGCAAGAAAGTTTGACTAAAATAAGAATACTAACGAAAGTGAAGCAGTCATATGCTATGTCCGTACTTCCAATGAATTTAGGATCTTCCAAAAATTGACCCATAGCAGTATCCATCATCCGTATCTGATGCAGAGCAATAGTCTTTGGTTTGAGAAGTTGAGAGTAATTGAGAAATTTGAGAAGTTGAGAGTAATTTCTTTCCAGAATTCAGTGTACTTGGCACTCCTGCTTTGGTCCAGAAGGAGTTTACCTTATTTAACTCAAGTTCATTCAACAACAGATGAAACTTGCTATAAAGAGGTTTATAAAATTAAGTTAATCTGCCACTGAACTATGTTCAAACTAGAAGTCATAAACAATGATAATGAATGGCATTTTCACATCAATTTGAGAGTCAAGTTCCACTATTTCACTATTTCCACTATATTCAACTATACGTGTTGTATGCCATTATCTTAATAAGCCATTTTTGCACAACGGTGTATTAAACAGGATATGATCTAGGAAAGCAGGAAGCATAAGGTTCTAGAACCATTAAGTTCTAGAAACCAAGTGTGTGGTCTCGAAATGCACTTTAGCACGACTTCATAATCAGTAAAACTGAAATACCTGACACCGGCATGGTGAACCACAGAAATCAAGTTGTGTCCTGAGGTTCCCTACTGGGTGGAGTGGAGGTCAGGCACCCCAAAGGCAGGCTGCACCGCCAGCGAAGGGAACTAGGCTTCACCAGGGCTTTCCACTACCCCTGCACTGAGCAGACTCACCCTAAACTCAGCAGTGAAAAAAGTCTCTACACTTTTTGCCCATTCCCACTGGGCTCAATGGCTCTGACATGCTTGGTAGCACACCTCTCCAGGCTGAAGCTCGCATGTTACCTGCCCGTCCTCCCCCACCATAACTCTACGCAACTGCAGCTGTTGCTTAGCATCTATTTATAAAAATGGAAAAAACATGGAATTCCCTTAGGCTGACAATGGTGTAATACGCAGAGGCCCTCCTCCCAGGGTTGTGCTCCCACCAGTGAGCTCTTTTTAGTAGGGCTGATGGCTCCACCACACACTTTTCTCTCCACCACACACTTTTCTACCAGAGTTAACTACCATTGCTCTACCTGCTGCCGAGTTTTACCCAGTTGGGGTGTGCTAGGGAGGTTTTCTCAATACTTGCGTTGCCTGGGCTGTTCAGGAGACCAAAGCACTGCTTTGGTCCTGCATCATCAAGGTTGAACCCTTCAGTCCTCCATTCTGGTGGGTGAAATCTTTTCCAAGCTGATGTGCTGAAGAACTTTTAAGATAGCCTCTTGTAAAGAAATGTATGTTATTAACCATTATTTTTACCCCTCACCCATGGATTCTACATTTTATAGCTGTCATATCAAAACCATTTTTACAGTCTTAGTGATACAGAAACTCAGCTGTGGAATCAGGAAAAATAACCCTTTCAGAGGCAATTAAGAGAACTCAGAGGCAGGTGAATATGGATTTTCACTCAGACAATTTCTCTAAGGAGACCTTCGCCATATTTTTCTCTGTAGGAAGCAGCAGTACAGGAAAGTCTAGGAGCATCCTTAAAAAGAAATGTCCAGACAGTTACAAGTTACCCAGTTGCAAGGTGTTGTTCTGTCTAAGAAGGTAAGAATTGGCAGAATGTGTTGCCTTTTGACCACACTGGTTTAAATTTGATATCGCACAGAAAAGCATCTGAGCACTTTGCATAAAGTTGCAGATAAGACATTAAAACTGCTTCTGGGTCCTATCTGAAGGATCAATATTTCTGAAAATTGCCTTTCTCTTCCCAGGTGGAAATTCAAATAAAACACTCATTAAAAAGAAACACAGTGTCAATATGCATGAGGTATGTCAGGCATCCCTCACTGCTAAAATAAAAAAAATATTACAGGCCTGTTTCTGTTGAGATTCGTTAATGACATTTTAATAGCTCCCAGTTCTTAATATCTTGTGCTCAAGTATCAGTGTGAAATTTGCAGACGTCCTGCACACAGCCTTGCAACAACCACCTCACATCATGCTCTCTCCCAGGTGGCAAACTGAGGCACCAGGAAAATTCGCGAAGTAGCAAAGTTGCACATTGGACCCATGAGGTTCGATTCGTACTCTATTACCACAAACATACGGTAACACCTGTCCCACTAAAGACGGTCTCTCCAGTAGCAGGGAACTTGCTCTGTGTTGCAGTAGGTGAGAGCATGAGCCATGCTGCAGTCTATACAGGTATCTACACAATCGATACTCCACCGGGCAGGTGGCGTCCCAGAAGGTGTAATTCCTTTCAAGCTGCAGTGGTGTCTCTAGTGCTCAGATGCTTGCTTTCATTCAGAACATGCTTTATTATGAAGAAAGAATTGGGAAAGTTTATATATATATATATATATAAAATTTATCTTCATATTTATACCTGGCACTGTGATGATAAGACTGCCATTTGCTTTCACTTCAAATCAAGGGTTTTCAGTGCTGCTTACCCCATGCTTATTTCAGAAGCCTGTATAAATCTTGCTCCACATGGGAGTCATTTTGAGCATATTAAATAATGATTTTTCTATGTCTCTCCCACTTTGATGTAGCCTCCTAGGAGAAAGAACTATCCTGAATATATGACTTGGTCATGTTTTAAGAATTTGATGATCTCTTCAAAATCCTTCAATAAAATATAAGTTTAAAAAAAAAAGAACTTCTGCACTTAGCTCAGTTGATAAGAGGCCCTGTCCCCCACAAACTACAATATAGCAACTTTTTGAACATATACTTTAAATTCACAATTCGTCTCTTATTTTTAAAGCTATTTTTTATCATTTGATTAATTGCTTAAAACTGTACACAAAGATAAAGGGAACTTTGAAATTCATACCTTGGAGTATTAACATGTACTCAGGACTAGATGTAAATGTCAGAGAGAAAAAAGATCTAATGAACTCTTTATTGGTGAAATACTGTATTGCAGCTGCCTGGAATTTTAAATGGTTTGTAGCTAGCTCCAAAGCAAAATAACTACAGAAGTTTACTTACAGTATGGACTCTCATTCAGCATTTCTAATGTCTTCTTCCAGGGTATATGGAAGCCATTTGTTTTGCTAGAAGTTGCAGCTACTTCATTTTTTTGAAGTTTGGTGGAGCCTCTTAATGTTAGCAAAATCTCCAGGGAAGAAAAAAAAAAAAAAAAACAAAAGAAAAAAAAAAAGAAAGAAAGAAAAGGAAAAAAAATGCAACCGCAGAAGTATTTTTCTGTCTAGAAAATTACATGACCATAAGTTTTCCTTTTCCCTGATGTCTTCTCTGTCATAATAATGGCTTCAGGATTTAAATCCTTTGCTGCTATTGTGACTTCAAAGCCTTAAAATGGCAATTGAATGAAGTAGTTCATCTGTCATTATTCAAATATGAAGCAATTATGATGAAATAAAGATAGAATTCCATTGAGAAATACCCCAATCAATTCTCACTTATATTTAACTAGAAACATAAAATGATGCTTACAAGAGTAAGTTTAGGTAATAAAAACTTGGAATATAAAAAGTATGAATTACTGATCTATAACTTATTCATTTCTGAATAAGTTTTCTAAATATATTACACAAATATTGACAAAAGTTTAAACTTACAATGCAAAACTATCTCTCAGCCAGTTGTAAAGAGTGACTATCTTTTCAGAAACTTATTTTCATCAGTTTGGGTGCCCAGAGGTTCAGATGGGAACCTGCTGAGATTTTTAAGGGTCTCTGAGCAGGTCAGCTCCCTGTGAAATATCTTCAATCATGACATGTTAATTGCATCTGGAACCATTGGGTTTTATAAGTGAGTATATGAAATAACACACTTACCTCAGCCATGTCTTCATTATATTTCCGCCACTGCTTTGATGTCTACACATCCTGTAAGGCCCCTCTGTGGATTTAGCTCTAGACGCTTATTTTCACCTTTCTGCACACAACCAAGGCCCGTCCCTACCCCTGGGGCTAGAATTTCACAGGAAATTCCCACCTGTACCCAGCTGTATTCGGGAACATGACAATAACATAAAGTAATATAGCTTAAGAAGTTAATGATTTTGTTTCATTATCTTCCAACCTTTCTTTTTCTAGAACTTAATATATTACAGAGCCAGATTAGGTTCAGTTTTTTCTCCCTTTCTTTCTCTTTTCATCTTTCTTTCTTAATCTACCAATATATAATACTCTGCTGATGAAATGAAAGCAAGGTGGATTCTGCAGTAGTCAGACCAAGGGCTCCCAATGTTTTGTATCTTAAACTCTTCACATGGGTTATGTCCTTCCCATTCTCAATCACGCAACAAGCTCAGGTGATAAAATAACTATATTCATACCTTTTTTTCCACACAGGTTGTATTGTTCTTTTGGAAAACAAAACCGTCCTTTTCTGCTTATGGAAGAGGACTTTGCCCTCTTTAGTCTTTCCATGGCAAACCAGGGTAAAAAAATGCACAAATGGATCCTATAGTATTTTTCCCTCACGTTTTCAACAGCTGCAGTGAGTTTGAGAGATCTGTACACAGTACTAAATTGTGTTGTGCTGAGAAAGATCACGTACAACCAGGGATCTACATATTGACGTTTGTGTTCCTTCATTTCATAGGCATTTTATCAC
The DNA here is from genome assembly GCF_030936135.1 of Gavia stellata. Lineage (NCBI taxonomy): Eukaryota > Metazoa > Chordata > Aves > Gaviiformes > Gaviidae > Gavia > Gavia stellata. Next base: position 5,521,259 of record NC_082601.1, read on the forward strand.
TCTACCTGGGTATCAATTTTCTGTCATCTACAAACGCTCGTGTCTTTTAGTTGAATTTGAAAAAAGTAATTTCTTCAGACAATCCCAAAACTAAATGTTATCACAATTAGAAAGCAGTAGAACTTAATACTGAATTTTAAATCAGAGATGTAACTAGCAAGAAGCATTAGGGGTATATACAATTAATTATTTCACGCATAGTGATATTACTCTAACTGTGATAACTTAGAGCATTTAAAAAAGCAGACGGTAATATTGTTTTTCCTTTTTTTTGCACAGAAGCTCTTTCACTTGATATTCTCTTGCTAAATAATATGTAAAATACTGACACCTAATGTTAACTTTCAGTATTATTCATTTTGCAAAACTTTTACTACAAGTAGGGAAAGACCACGTGAAACTGGTGCTTATGCTGCAATTTTGTTTCAGTAAAATGCAATATAGCCTTCCCTCATTTTTTTGAAATCATTTTTTGAAATTATATATATGTCAACAAAAGCGAGGAGCTTTCATATTTATCTTCACAGATCATAGGTAGAAAAGACAGAGTAATTCAGAAAAGTTGAAATTAGTGAGTTCTGATGCACTGAATTTAATCAAATCCATCAGATGGAACACAAATGTTTATTTATAAAGTCAATATTTGTACCTGTAGCCTGAAGTGTTACTAAGAGACAAAATACTATTAATCACTTATTAATAATCTGTTATCTTTCAAAACCTGGACTGCATAGATTCAGTAGGTACTTTACCTGCCCTACTTGGTTCACTTTCCTCAATCAGAGACCCAAAGAATTGTTTTCACTGTTTGTGAATTTAGTGCAGATGCCAAACTGCGACCTCAGCGTTCACCACTTATCTCCCTGTAACTGCCAAGGCAGCTAGTCCAAACCTGTACTCTTCCTGGGTCTGTGCACAACCAAGGTCCAGCTGATATTAAAATAAGGTCTATTGTCCTATGACCTAGTGTCATATCTGGATTTATATTAAGCTTGCCTAACTCTATAGGGAAGACAGAAGTGACTGTTAGCCAGAGCTGTACGGCAGCACAAGTGCTTCAAAGGCAACGACAGTGAATTAAACCACTTTCCAACACTGTGGACTGTTGCAGTTTTATAATCAGTGCTTTTTTCATCAACAGTCACTTTATGGAAAATGGACCTTTTCTAAGATCGTGTCACCTGACAGATGAAAATAGCTGTGCTGCTGATGCAAGTATAAAAATAAAACCACAGCCACTGAAATACAGATACCTGGTCTGCAATACAATGATAGTCTCAGCTGAATTAAAGAGCGATGACGTCAATGTAATCAAAACCTCTTGAGCGAGCCAGAGCTTTCCAAGTGATTAAGACTCCTGTGCTATTCTTTATAACAATATTCTAGTTTAAGGAGCTGTTCTTACTTTTCACAGGTGCTAAAAATACCAACAAATGCTTTATTTGCAGTTCTTTCAGCTTTCCCCTACACATTACAACCAATGAAATGGGTATTACTGCAGCAGAGATTTTAAAACTACCCATTTTTGGGGAATTTTTGAGCACAGGTAGACACTGCGAAGTCCCTTGGGTTTCCCTGTGCAGCAGGAGATGCTCAAAAAGTGGGAAAATTTCAACCAGCAAAAATGCCCTTGAGGCAAAATAGAGTAGTCCTCACTTCTTCCCCCAAATCCTCTCTCACCCTTGAAGTGGAATAAAAAGGACAACCAAAAGTAATTTTGTAAGTGTTTCACACCAAAAATCAGGCACAAAGAGTATCATCAGAGAGAAAGTTTTAGTTGGTTCTTGAAAAAGGGTATGTGCTGAATAGCTACAGACTTAGGAGCTTAGCTGCCATTTATGCCAAGGTGTTATTTATGTCTTAAAACAACTCTGGGTAAAGCGTTGGTTAATTGTAAGCAGTTTTTCTTCATTGCTTTTAGCTGTCTAGTGCAAATCTCGGTAAAAATTTGGGCCAAGCTGTAAGTTAACAATGAAATATTTTGCTGCTGCTTAAACAGTTCAGAGTTCATTTTGCCTAATTCAAAATAAGCCTTGTTAAATCTGAAGTGCTCATACAGCCCTTCATACTGGCTTACACAAATTTAAAATTGTTGTCAGCTTTCTCAAGCATATCATATCCAAGAAGACTACCTAGAAAGATAAAGAGTACATGGTTTGGTTTAGGCAACTGTATCACACCAAAGAAGGTTGCTGCAATATAAATTCAGTGTTCAATTAAATCATTATTTAAACTAGATTTTCAAAATGTTGGGCCCTTTGAAAAATCCACTATGCAGCAGTTAACAGTTTTTAAACAACTAATTGTTAAACTTTTACTTTTCAAGTATAGCACGTACTTTAAATAGAATTGATAAATTAAAAATGTAAATTGGACAGTATCTTTTAACTGTTGGTGATTTGTCTTTTTTCCACTTTTTATTATGCATCATTTTTATAATAAAGAAGGGATTTTTTTCTTTCATTCCTGTTCTAGTAGATAGCAATTCTTCCATGCTTCTCAAAGCTAATGTCATAAAACTACATAAAATGTTTAAGAAAAGCCCCATTAAAATATACAAAGCATACTAATTCATGAAGTCAATGTCAAAGCAGAGTGGAAATATGAGCTTTAATAAAACCATGTCTGTTGTAAATAACTATTCAAGCACAGTCATTTTTTTGCAAATTGCATGGGATATAGCTCAGTCTACTCGAAGCAAAGAATTGCTCAGCGGGATAAATGCATCTTAGTCAGAAATAGATTAAAAGATACAGCTGAGCCATCAATAAGAACCAGATACTGCAGTATTGTTTGCTGTTTGTTTTGAAGATGTAATTGCAGATCCCAGGATTTCAATAAATCTGTGCACATCATGGAAGGAATTGTAGAGAGGAACTGGGGCAACGCGAAGAGCATTTGGTTCTCGCATGTCACACTGCAAAATAGAAAGGGAATGCTTAGTAAATTCAGGTCACTTCATATTTCATTGTCAGACTATATTTTTAAATGTCATCCTTGTCTTCATGGAGTTACAACAAGGAAGAATGACTAGACCGACAAGGAGACAAAAAATCTTGGGACTCCTAAGAAGCGACAGTAAGGACTATTATGGTGAAGAACATAGCAAAGAGAGTAGTGTGCTGCCTAAAAATGGATGCAAGGCTCAGGATGGGCAGGACTCTAGCAGTGTCATGGAGGGGCTCCAAAGCAGCTCTGTAGCCCCACAATTTACCTTAGCACCTGTAGCAACCCATAGTTGAAGAGGCATACAGGTGACAAAAAAGCCACCACAAAACAGAAACATGCCCGTATGATAGCGTCTTGTACTACAGGACCAAGTAATGTTGCAGGGCTTGCAGTATTTTTCTTCCTCCCCTCTGTGAATGCGAACATTTTGCTGAATAGAATAATCTCTCATATTTGAAGCATATTACTGCATCACAAAGACAAGCCAACAGTGTAAGGCCCCATGCCCTCTTAAAAGCAGCAGTTCCTGGAATTCCCTGGCAGCACCAAAACAGCAGCATATTCAGCCTAGAAGAGTTGCCCTTTGGGGACACAAGTCACCATCAGAAATAAAACTCATCTATCATTTATATGGCATTACGCTATCAGCCTCACCTCCCAGCACTTCTAAATCACCGAATGTATAGCCTTAAATTTAGCTTTTATTCTTTTTGAGCAGTGCTCACCGGTAACCGTGCCATTACATGGCGCTGCCGTTCAGTGGCCTCTTTTTCTGAGTGCTAAAACGCCTCTCCGAAGTAAAGATAGCTTTTTAATTCCTCCACCTCGATGCCTCGCAAAGAGCAAGGGTTTGGCCATTTGCAGATTGGGAAAGGGCCTGGTGGAGGTTCAGAGCTCCTTGTTATCGTTGGGCTGTAGGTGTGCAAGTTGTGATGCTGAGGATGGTGAGCACCCCTTGAGCTGTGCCAACTGCCAGCAGCCAGGGGTGGCTCAGACCTCCTCTTTGTGGTCTCTGGCCTCACGCCTGGACCCACGGCAGGGGACCTGGACAAGCACACTGAACAGGAGAAGCCTGTGCAGGCAGTACATTGCACTGGACAGCTCTGACATACTCATATTCATGTTTTTCCAGTGATTTGAGGTTTTTTCTTTTTTTTTTTCCTCCTATCTCTCCTGTTCAGACCATCAGCTTCAGATCTGTAATGCCTCCCCCATCGCAATGCACCCATAAAGCAGCTCGAACCTCAGCAGTGACTCCTGGGTGCTACCCGCAGAACTACTGGAAATAAATCAATAGAGAAAGGGCAATATACAGACTAACAGTTTATAAAATAACTCTACTTATTTGATTATTTGCACAAGTAAAGACTGAAGATGGCGTGTAAGCAATTTTCATCATTCCCAGTCTTTTTTGGCCTTACATGAGACTACATTTGAATAAAAGCAAAATTATTATTTTGTTATGGTATAGGTTCACAAAACAGCTTGTAAGAAGATGAAGTTTGATTTACTCACAGCTACTCCTCTCTTCTCCAGCTCTTTAAACACAGATTTGATTGGAAGGGAAAAAGATAGCGTGAGTTGGCATCCTCTTTCCTCAATCTGAGATGGCGTGATTATTTTTACAAAGGGCTTCTCTGGATTTTTTTTATCCTCATTGTAGTAATGTTTTATCAGGTATTCCAAGTAACCAGTGAGTAGAATGGATTTCCTTCTCAATGCTTTCATTGTAGTTTGACCAAAAACCTATAATGATTTTAAACCATTAGAATGATAATGTGTTGCTATAGAAAATAAAAAAGAAGTAAAGAAGGCTAAAACAGTAGCAGATTTCTCTATACATTATCACTGGAATCAAATGGTAACATCAGATAGACATTATACATAAACGTGGCAGGATTGGGCTTTTGAAAACACAGGATAATGTTATTACTTTAGATAATGAAAGACATTTCTGTCTACTGTTAAAAAGTTTTACACACATCTGTATCTGCATAAATGAATTTGCACACAAAAACAGTTTGCTAAGAGAGCATTCATTTGCATATCTGAAGAGGATCCATAAATTCCCTATAGATGCAACAGGGCTGCATGAAACTCAAAATCATATACAAGTTTTCCCCTGTATGTACCTCAAGTAACAAAATCCAAAGGTCAAGACTGAAACATCATGACTGATCTACAGATTCTTGTCTTTGAAAACACAAAATTTATAATAATATATTGACTTTACTGCTTTCAGTCCTGTACAGGCTCTGTCTCTGTTAGTCCTCATGAAGAAAAAATATTCACATCATTCTGGTTTAATAGCTCTACACTCTTACACAGCTACAAGGACTGGCGAGCTGCAGAAACTCAAAACATCATGACATGTGCAAAGGTGATGGCTTAAAAATGGCAGTGCTACTTTGCCACACAAACAAGAACAAACAATGTGCAGAAGAGTTTGGGAGCAGGAGAAAGTGAGACAGCTTCTGTTTGTGCTCTGGAGAGGCTCAGTTACAGGGAATAACGGAAGACATGACCCTGGAAACAATTTACCCCTGCCTTCCTCAAACCCTCCCTTTTTTTCTTCCCACGCAAGTAGCTTCAGGGAAAAATGACAAGATATAGACATGCAAGTACCCAATAGTCACTTCAAATCACATGCTGGCACATAAATGCAAAATCTCTGCTCATGGACAATTATGCCTCCACTGACTGCAGCTGCAAAGTCAGAGGTGAGGCAGAGGTCCTGTAAATCCGTGATCGTCACTCTCAAATCACTGCTCCACGCTGAAGGAGTAACACTTTTAAGATTACTTATATCATAACCTGGAAAAGTGTGTAAAGAGGTAACTGAGAAATCCTACTCAAAATACAGCAAAGTCTGGTTTTCAGCAGCACATGGAAATCACTCTTTTGTCGAGTATCCCAAGGATTACCCCATGATGCTCTCACAACTGCTAGATGCTGCACAAAACCAAAAGCCCCTACGTGTGCCTTCTGTGAAACAAAATATGGCTGCTGTAAGACAGACTTTGCACGGAGGCGGTGCAGTCACGGAAATGAATGTGACAGGGACCAGAGCCATCAGCAGTCAGTACTTGCCCAGGCCAACAAAAATCTAGAGGTGCTTCCCTCAGCGCACAGGCAGGCAGAGCGTAGACACGACTGTTCAGCACATTACCAGAGGTGAAATGGAGACCTGCCTCCTATTCCTCTGGGCTTTGAGGCACTATGAGGGATGGATCTCCTTAGGCTGCGTGCAAAAATCTGTTTGCTCAGGCTTTGTGCAAGGAATATTTGGCCTCCTGGGTGAAATTTTTTGAAACAGATCTTTTAAATGTGGCTGTAGAGCGCTCCCCTTTTTTCCATAAAAGGGAGCAGCTACTGCCATAACAGTCACTTTAAGCATTATTGAGGAATAACATCCATTAACACTTGCAGTTTTCATTGTTTCCATTGGAAACACTGCCTTCTGCTTAATGTGTCCCAGTGAAGGTGGCATGCAATTTCACTAGCCATCTCTTGCCAGACATGAAAACTATTTTGTTTCCCACTGTATTAGAGCAATTAGCACTGGGAAATCCTGGCTGTGCCAAAAGGTAATGCAGGCACGGAAAGGGGAGGCGATGGAAACTGCTCAGCCTTCATTGTTCGAGGCTCCCTGCAGTGGGCTAAATGACATCAACCCACACAAACTGGAGCACTGACAATCTGGGTCATAGCAGAATAGCTTTCAGCTTATCTCAAAGGTCACATAAAGTTTAAAAAAATATATTGGATGTTTAAGGGCTAACAAAATAAATTGTCAGGCAGAACAAGAAGCATTGCTGTGCCCTTTGCAGTCCTTCAGCATTGCATCTAAGCTGGGGAGAGCACAACTGGCAATTTTCTGACTTTGTTTGCTTAAGATACTGTTTTTTTCAGTAAATAAAGAAGAGGGACATACAGTGTATGGACATTGCTCTTTGTTTCAGCATCAGCTTTGCCGTGACACTAACATTAATGGAATGCTAGCAGAAATAAATTCCTCCCATTTATGCCAATGGCAAAACCTTGCTAACCAAGGCAGGCTTGAAAAGTAGCTTAGGAAAAATTTTAATATAGTATCATACGTAGCATACAGTAGGGAAATCTATGTAAAAGCATCCTTTTTAGCCCCAAAGACCTAGAGTCCTGCATTTCAGGGGTGAACCATCCATAAAAGAAATGCTGCTATGTCTCGATATGAAACGCAGCGCGATACAAGGTGTTTGGAGGACAGCTGCATGCCTTCAGAGAGGGCTGAACTGTGCTTTCCAAGGTGGACCAGAGGGCTTTCAGCACACGGGTCACCCCTTCCGAGCCAGGAAGGGATCAGCTCTGGATGGCAGGACTGCCCTTCCCACAGCCGCGGTCTCAGGGATTCGTATAGAGATGGGGCTCTGCTCCTTTGGCCACCAAAAAACTAATGAAGAGATGAAACAAACCCCATTCTGGAGCTATACCACACTCATGAATTCCCCTTTTAGGAAGCATTCACAGACAGCGTCTGTCTTTTCTGTTTGTGCCAAAAGGGACTACAGCGGAGGATAGGTTCCTGGAGCCACTGGTTCAATTTAGACTCCAGGACGCCAAGTGGCCACACCAATTTTCTTTCAGAAAGGAGCTAAGTCTGTTTTGCCCAGGGAAATATATATAGAAGCAACTCTGGATGCAGCTTTTCAGAGTTATGTGATTCCTTCCTAGGAAGATCTCTAACAGCGTCCTTTGCATGAGTTGCACTGAGGCAAGCCCCGAATATCTCTGTGGGAAAAGCTGCTGTTTGTACGGAGCCCCTAAAAGCCAGGACAGACACAGTGCCAGTGGTCAGGCTTGGAGGTGCAAACCTTAAGTATACTGGGTCCAACAGTAAAGTCTGTGAGAACAGTGAAGGGATGAGTATATTTATTAAAGGCCTTGGTCTCTCAGGGTTGTGGGGTTATTTTGTTTGTTTTTCATTTCACCCCCGCTTCGCTTTCTAGCTATTCGGCAATATTTTTTAGGGGAGACAGCAATAATACACGCAACATTCATTTAATGTTTTCATACTCTTAAATTCAGGCTCAAAGTAAAGCAATTACTTACCTCTAAACTAGCTTGCAGGGCACAGACCAGTAAAATTGGAGGATTCGATAACCGAAATCCATTAATTCCTTCACTTAGTTGTAATTCTGGAAAATTAATAACTTATATTAGTGTTTTTGATTTCTTCCTTTTAATGGATTGGACTGTATCTTGAAGTCTGTCCTCACGCAATAAAGTACTTCACTAATGTGGCCTGTAGGAATCAGTCATTAAAAGGAAATCGTAATCTATTCACAGCTAATACTTTTAACTTCGAGAGAAGCTCGATTTTATCCAGCGGAAGACTTCATTAGCGGCTTCATGGGAACTAGAGAACTGCAATTAATTTGTTTAAATGTTGTGTGTTAAAACCACCTTTACACTTGACTCTCTTTTCACACTGGCACAAAACAGAGAAATTCCAAGTCAGCAGAGGCACGCTCGTGAGGATCCATGGTGCTGCCGTGAGCGGGGAATCATGTTCCTTAACTTTATTAAACTGACGAGACATGTGGGAGACTGCATACGCAGCTAAGCGTAGCTTCAGGCCACATAGAGAAGTTGCATAGACTTTAGCCTGTGAAATTTCACAAAATCTATTTAATAAATCTGTAAAGCCTCACTAAGTTCTGTGTCACCGTTTAAATTTCATGCTCCAGCACCAGAGCAAGAGGGTGCTGTGGAGGAAACGCTTTTCATGCACAGCAGACTGGTTAATTTTATAATGATCGTTGCCCAACTTCTCCCCTATAAATTGCCCATGGAAATGACTAAACAATGTTTTTCTTCTTCTAACAGTATTTCAAGGCAATTTGTGTCTCCTGCTGGCTTTCCATAGTGCCACTCTCTTACATTTGGTCAGAAAACAAAGAGCAGACTGAGGCTATTAGAGGAGTGTTCTCCAGCCAAAGTCACATCAATAGGCGCTGCCATAGAAAATTAAAAATATATTAAAAACAAAATGACCAATCAAACCAAAACTCTCCTTTCTCCTCCTGATCCCTCAGGATATTCTCTCTGCCACACTTTAAAATGGAGCTGAACAGTCTAGCTGTCAGATTTGGAAAGGAGTCCTCGTTTCATACTGGGACAATAAATACTTAGCTATTTCAGAGCAGGTTTGGTTTTCTCTTATAAACCATCCTTCGCTAGTGCAAGGAATTTGGAGCTGCTGAAACATTAGTGGTATTTCATGACTTATGTCAGGTTGCCTTACCTGTATTCATATAATTTCTCATTAATTCCAGTGGAACTAATCCTAAAGTAAGATATTACCCAAGTGAACGATAGCAGATCCTTGCTCGTCAGAGACTTATGAATTTAATTCACTGAGATACTTTGAAAGTTTCATCCATATTCTATATCTGCCTTTTGAAGGTATTTCAGCAAAATGCGTAGAAACAGACAGTCAGACCCATATGCCCAGAGACCGAATTTATTCCCACATTTATTTTGTTAACTCCATTGCATTACATATTTGGGATGAGTTTAGCTTAATCCCTTTAACATAAGCGAGGAAATGCAAAGTTCTATCCTTTCTACTCAAATTACTATGAAAGTGACGCTGGTTATACATAAATGCATCAAATAAGGTAAAACTGAAAGTGTAAAAGTACATACTGTTTTCCATGAGGAATCGTGTTTTGAAGTCATGACCCCACCAGCCGATTAACCTAAGATTTTGTAAAGAAAGTAAATTAACAGCAATCTTAGTATAATGTCTTTTAATTTAGATTTGAGAGTTAAAAACTATATATGTTTCTAACAATACAATGTATTTCTAACAATGACATAAAAATGCAATAAATTCTATAAAAAGTTAACACTAAAAACTTAATACTACTATTTGGGAATTTCTTTTTAACTACTAATGATAAAATGTACCACATCTTTCAATTAACTATTGATTTCTAACAATATCCATTTTGTCTAAATTCATTTCACAAAACGAAAAATAGAACAGAAATATTTCCACTGTTTTGTTCCAAGGCATTAAATTCAAACCGCCCCTTAAACTTAGTTTGATGACTACTGAAAGCTAAAAGGTGTTATAAAATCTGATTTAGGTTACCAAGAAAAGTTAGTGATGGACAGCAGACAGACAAAAGGACCTCAGAAGAAGGATTGTGTGGGCATTGCCTTTTCCTTACTGTGAGACAGCAATGTGAATTCCAACTAAACTTTTCTTCTCCTGAACTGAACTTATTATTCAAAAAACTTTCTTTAAAATAAAAACCAAACGAGTTTAATCCAAAAATTATTTTTTAAGATCATCTCCAGAAAAAAAAATAATTAAAGATCAATTACTTTGAAAATCATTTATCCAAGCTTGTACATTAAGATGACATTACATTATTAACTCTCATTTGCTGAAAAATATGCTCAAGGACATAGCTATAAACAGTTTTCCACAGCAGCTGGATGCACTGGATCACTAAGGCACTGCAGATAAGGTCAATACTGCAAAATCAAGGAGTCTCTCCCCACCTCCCTTGGGTTCTTTACTTCTTAACTCAGTACGTGGTAATATCGGTGACTAATAATGTCAGTACTACTTGAAATTTCCCATATATCAATGCTATTACAATATTAGGAAGTCACCACCACAGACTCCTTCCTGACCTTCTAAGGTCTCCAGGACTGGATGCACTGGGCACCATTTCTTCCAAGGCTTTGCTCAGTTTTCTCTATGCCAGGTAGCAGAGCTATTAGGAGTGAAGCCTGGCAAGTGTTCAAAATTTGCAGTAGTAAAAAAATCTGTAAGTAAAACTTGGTAGATCAGCCTTCCTGGAAGTAAACAAGGAAAAAGAAAATCATTGTCCCTCTCTAAAGCAGAGAGCTTAGCTCTGCAGAATTAAGACCATATTTGAGTTAAAAACTTGTTATATGAATACTGCATAGTGTAAAATAAAGTACTTCATATTTCTGTATAACAACACAGGGTTTATGTTTATTTCTATGAAAAGCTCCAAGCTGCATCCAAACATAGCATATACAGAAAAAGCATGCTTTTTTCTTTATTGCTGCATGATGTTTTTATTATTCTAAGACCCATGAAAATCAATAGTGCAGTATACATTCATTTCAAAGGAGATATTACATTGCCAAAATGGATATACCCCTAATAAAGTATAATGCAGCTTCTGCCCAAGTGACTCAGTTACTGATGCTTTGAAGCATAAAAGATATTCCAGCTATTTAATATGAACGGTATAATATATATAGAACATTTTACTATAAACTCTGAATATTGTATGTTACTACAACATACTACTAATGTCAATGGCACACTCCTTTCATGAATTCCAAAAGTTTTAAACAGAAAAAAATTCCATGGGAAATATAACATATGTACTATTATTCTGTAGCAAGGAGAAAACAATACCGTGTTTTATTTGGACCACATCCTAAAGTCAAAGGCAAAATAAACATCAACCAGAATATTACCCAGATAGAGCCTGATGAAAAGCACTCTGGTTGCATTTTGAATGCTCAAAACTTGCTAACTCTGAAGCTGGCTTAAAACCAGATCTCTGCTGCAGCACCGCATTTGCAACTTGGAAACAGAAATTTCAGAACTTTTCTAAAATGACAGAATGAAGGATTTTTTTAAAGACAGTTTTAGCTGTCTTGCCCTTTCCTACCATAACTTTGACAATTTTCTTTTTTTTTTTTTCCCCTCTTTTTGGCTGTCCTAGAACTTCAGAGGTGTCACTACAGGATGTGCACTTTGAGGCAGCTCTGGTCCTACACTCTCATTGATCTAATGGTCCATATGGATGTCACACTATTTGACATTTAAGTTGACAGGCTTCAAAGTGTGGAAATTAACAAAATCTTTACAAATTAGCAATTTGCTGTTTACAATTTTCTGTGAAATTTTTGAAATGAAGGTTGCCACTGCTATGCCAAATTTCAACCTGTTACGACGAGAAATAGCTAAGGTGTTAAACCCCAAACATAAGGCTTTATAAACGCTCGCTAAAAATAATAGGCAATAAAACTGCACATTAAGATACTGCAGTAAAATTTCTTATTAAAGAGTTGTTACTCTGCATGCAAAATGAGTATTTTGAAATGCCGTCACCATTTTGACTATTCCTGCTTCAAAAACAACGGCACCATGATCTAAATTGATTTTGAACTCCAAACCATAATCTTTGCAAAATGCATAATGTGGAAGGGTCTGACAAGCCTTATATGATGTGCTTGTGTTTAAAAACATCTTCAATTTGTTAGTAACGGGACTCTAGTCTTACATCCTTTCCATTGCAGATAAAGCCCATTTTGTGAAGTGTGTGAAAAAAATCAGTGTCTGGGCAGAAAAGGGTCCAACTTTGTAAATGTTCCACTATCAACCTTTGAGAATAATCTTTTACTGCTCACTGCCCTTTACACGTAAATGTATCTAAACTGGGCACTTGTCTTAACACAACACTAATCAAAACGGTTATCCCGGCGACGGCCGGCTTGTGGTGTGTGCTTGGATGGCATCCTGCTGCCAGTCCCAGGTGCCCATGGCCTCCCAAGGCTGCTCAGCAGAGGTGCTCCTGGAGCACCTCTATGGCTAACATCTCTCCACCCGGCAGCAAAAGCATACGTGAAACCCATTGCAATCGTGCCAAAAAGGCAAGTAAATTGGTGCTGGATCAGCTATGGGTTTTTCTGTGAGGTGTGCATGTTCTTCTATAAGGAAATAACTTAAAATACGCATTGTTCTATTTTATGCCTCAAAAAAACCCAGCGCCCTCATGGTTTGATAACACTGAGACTTTCACAGGGAATTCTGCAGCTTTCCAGTCTATGCACAGAAGCAGTTTTTAAATGCGCCACATAAAATTTAAAGCAAACTGCTATTAGCTCAGTTTCATGAAACGAGTAGGCATATAATGAAATATTGCTGAAAGGTTTTCAAATTCCTTATTTTTACACCAAAATGTTCTCCTATTTTACAAATCAACGAACAAAGATTTGCTGGGTTGGAAAACGACTCCAGAAAGAAACAGTAGTATCCTCTTATTTAGTCATACTCTCTTTAAGCACATTTACACCAGGGAGCAATCCCTTCAATAAGTATTTTTATTTAGCTCATTTTCCTCCTTCATATCTGTCTGCGTTAGACTGAAGTGCTGGTTGTTCATAACTTGAGTCACCTCGTTTGTAGTTGCATTAATGATGCAAGAGTGCGGGATATAATGATCGTGATGTATGTGCAGTGTAAACATCAAAGAAGATCCAGTTAAAGAACGCAGAAAAAATAGAAAAAAACCTCCTTTGACCTTTGCTTCGAAGTTACAGATGATCATGCTACTCATTTATAATTTATAGCCTGAAGCAACACAAGTCTCATTTCCCTTCTTGGCAAGAAAGAAAAAAAGAAACTCTTGAGTAGTGATACAGGAAAACAGAAATACCATTAATACGGTCCAGCGTTTACAATCCAGGGCAATGCGCTGGAAGTATCCTGTTGTTATATCGTGTGAGAAATAATTTCATGTCTGTGAGAAAGCATGTTGAAAGGCTACAACAGGACTGCAGTGTGAAATTAGTAATACTTTATATTACACTTGCCAGCTTCACTGAACATGGAACAGTTTGTCTTCTCTCCATTATCAGGTCACAACGCTATCTAGAAATTTGATATTCATTACTTAGATTATATCTGTGTTAGGAGCATATACCAGCAAAGCATGCTATGTTTATGAAACCATAGATTAAGCTAAATCATAAACAGGCAGTTTTGGGGCGGACTGTGTCCACAAAGCAGCTGATGTAGCTGCTGGGTGGCAGCTAACCCCTTCATTCACACATCGCTTTATTTTCGCAAAAAATTCCAGGTGTTGGCAAAGATTTGTCTGAGTTTTCATGCCACTGTTCTAGCTATGAGTAAGAATCAGCTTTGAGGAGTTAATGAGACGTGTCCCTGCTCCCAAAGGTTATTACACAGGACTGAGGCAGATAGTATGCTCCATCTGCAAAGGCAGCCTCACGCAGGAAAAGGAATGAAAGCGCCAACAACAATCATTAAGTTCAGTTTCTTGCAGTCCTAGATGTCCATGACACAACTGGCTGGTTGAAGCGCACATCCATAGCTCATCCATTCCCTGTGCTTATGTCTCATGACACCTTTAAGAGCTATAACAGACAACCCAGAGGCACACTACAGTGTGAGACAAGCTTAGAGAATAGAGGTTAACTGTGTCTCCAGTATCACTCCATTGGCAGGAAATGTGTTACATAAACAACCCACAAGGGCTTGGGATTAGACTTCAAAAGAATACGGAAAGCCTGGAAGCTGGAGCCAGCCTGAAACTAGGAACAAACTACATCTGACCTCAGTTGTGGCGATTTGACCCTGTTTGATCATCATCCTGCTGCCTAGGAGAACGTGGTGGTACCACATCACTAATACCACATCCGGAGTCCAGCTCTGCCCAGCTTTCATGTTTCCAAAGGCAGGTTAAAAAAAAAAAAAAAAATCAAACCAAAACCACATGGCACAGTCAGCTCCCAGAGACCAAAAGTATTCCTCAGCATGCCTCACATCCATCTATGACTCTCCAGCTCAACTGAAAGTTTAGTTCCAGACCTTGAAGCACATTCCTCCAGTGTCCTGGGCTCCACGTAGCACAGTACAGTTAGAAAAAGTAGCCAGGACTCAGGTCTGGAGCAGGAGCATCTCCTAATGCTGCTGCACTCAGACAAAAGTCAATCCCAGAAGCCAAACTCAAACAGTTGTGTCACCCCCTCAAAGCCACCTTATTCTCACCTGGATTTACAAACAGCTCTCCAAAATCTCTGAGCACAGACACGATCCCCAGGCTCAACAGCTGGGGCACAATCTTTGCGTTCTACTCTGCATTAATTTTATTGCAGTTTTCTAATTGCAAATGTTTTATATGTTTTAATTTCATTTTTATTGCATTAGTTTTATTGCAAGCGCATGAGCATGATTGCGTTTCTTTGGATTTCATGCCAAAATTCAGAATAAACAGCAAGAATGACCTGGCCCCCTCCCCCCAAGAAAACAGAAAAAACTGTTCATTGCTTTACATAGCATATTTTTGGCTCACTGACTAGAGTTTGAGAAGGAGTTTCAATTTTCTTCGCTATCACAGACTTCTCTGATCATGGATGAGTCATTTAGCCTTTCCATGCCTCAAGCCCTCATCTCTAGAAATGCTGCTCGGTACTGCCCTAACTCTCTAGTGAGTGGTGAGAATATATTTGTTAAAATGTTTTCTCATACTTAGTAATGAAGGCCATGTCAGAATGGAGAAAAATATTTCCTTGGAGTATCTTATGTGGGAATTTTTGAAATAGATAGGGAAAGGGGATTTGGAGGTAACGGCTGACGCCACTGTTTTCTTTTTGCCCTCCTCTCAGCCTTTCCCCAAATTATCCTGTCAGGTTGTTTCCAGTGTCAAGTTTCTGTTGAGTTCAGAATGCAATATTTTTCTTGATCCATGTCACCTAACTGGCTCTTACAGCAAGGAAAAAAACTAAATCAATATTTCTATTGCTTAATTCCTCAGGATGTTTTACAGCTGTGCTGAAACAAAGCTGAAGCCCAAGTGGATGGACAATGTTATTCCACTGCAACTCCATCCCGGGCACCACAGCAAGGTCCTGCCCTGACCCAGGGCTCCCCTGCCGACAGCTCTCTGGAAGGGAGAAAAATAGTTCAAACAGTATTTGGCGTGGTGATGAGGGGTCTGTTTAATCAAACCAAAGAATAATTGAAAAATGACTCCCAGTTTCATCACCGATATGCAGAATTCGAAGATTTTAACCCTCCTGCGTAGGTGAAATTCTTCATATACTGTGAAGCTGTCAGTTATGGAGTGTACTTCATAGTATATATATACGGGCTAGGATTTGCATGGGGGACTAAGGGAGTTAACAGCTAGCCCCTGTTAGACCCTTGCAATATTTGGAAACCTAACTCTCACTGTCTCCTTCAGAAAACCTTGCTAAGATTGCCAGAAGCTATATTTAAAGCTTCTTTTCTTTTTTTTTTCTCCCTTATATCTATTTAGATATCCTTTATCCCAAATGGCAAGATTGGATTTCTTTCATTATCCTCTTCTGAGCGATGTCTGTTGTTAATTTTAAGTAGGATCTGTTGTTAGAATCTGAAAAGCTTTTGAAGCCCAGGTAATTATTAGCCTCAGACTTTTGTAGTTTTGGACTTGCACGTACTCTGATGCTTTCCTTACCCTTTTAAACTCGTTACAAATGTTTCCTAATTATTAAGCATATGCGACTTGTGAGCAATGCCATACATTATTAATGGACCAGTCTCTTAGAACTCAGTGGAAAAATCAAAACTTCTTATGAAAAGTTGCCACTGTGAAAGTAGTAACTTTTCATATTTAATATCAATGAGGCTTTACTTTGTCAAAAGACCAAAGTAATATGATTGTATTAGAGGCTAATAACATGACATTTTTCTTCTGTTAAGTAGCTTGCATTTTCAGTACCATCTAAAGGGAGACAATTTTTCTCCTCTATTTTGAGGCTTGTCTTAGTTAAAAAATAGCTAATTTTACTTTCTGCCTAGCAGCAAATTTTAACAGCAAAGACCAAAATCCTGAAAAACAGTTTCATAATGTAAACAATGACACTTACTTAACTAAGCAGCTGCTTTGGGTGAAATGAAGAACTCTCTAGGTTTGAGTGATCATCCTTTTTCCAAAAGTAGCCGGGCAGCTCTCAGCAACCAGAGCTTCGCTGCTCTCCGAGGTGGGGAATTTAATGCGACTGTTGCCACAATTAGAGACACTCTTGGGTGAAAAACCTAGGCTGTTCGGTCAGTCAAGTGCAAGGTGATTTACAACTGATAGGTATTTGAAGACAGAGGGTACGCACGCTCTTCTTGAATTGATTTTTTTCCTTGTTAGTCTTTTAGACTCAACACAAGTGGGAATACACCAATTTCAACATGTCCCTCCATATTACCCCTCCAGGTCAAAACAAAAGGAGATTGAGTTCACTTTTGTAGCAGGAAACAAGTTGCTGCGATCAGGGCATGAGAAAGAGAAATGTCTGCAATGCCACGAATCCAATCAGGGCCCCTTCGAGTTGCACAGAGCTCTCCGCCAAACCTCTGAGGCGCTTGCAATGAGGGATGATAATTTCATTCGCCATGATCAGGCAAAAGAAAGGTATGATCAAGCAGCAGACAAAATTGGAGCCTAAATTAAATCCCGGGAAAAGATCTCACAAAAAACAACCCCTCTAAGGCTAATGAAGTTGAATTAAAAACTGTTAAATCAGCTTACGAACAACTATTATCACAAAGTGCTCGTATATCACTTCTACTAGCCAAATATCAGATATATGAAAAGGGGGAATACAGCCAACAGTATGTTAGCACATTTAGTAAGGGGAAATCAAATATTCTGCCTAACACCAGAAATTAAAAATCAAGCAGGGAGCCAATTTACTCAGAGATATTAATAAAGTTCTCAGTGATTTTTATAAAGTATTGAATAGTTCCCAATTATATTATGGTGATAAACCCCAGCATATTACATTCTTTAAGAATTCAGTAATTTTTTCTAGGCTGTTTCAAATAGATTAAATTAAACAAGAAGCAAAAGCAACAATCCCTCCTGGAGGTATTTTTAAATGTGGATTCTGACTTAAAGGAGACTCGGATGGCTTTGATTACTATGATGCATTTACTGAACTATCCAGTCTCCTCAATCCCTTGAATGAATCTTTGAGGGGATGATATCTAGATAGATTTCTAAATAATACATGTATCTGACTGAGCTATAATATAAAAATTTTAAGATCTGGGAAGTTGCTCTTCCTCAGGTCTTTGTTGTTTTTGACTACAGTAATCACAATATTAATGCAAGACCTTTATCATACTAGAATCCTTATTAGCTAAAATGTAAGAGTTATCTCTGGTCTTTGCCTGAAACAAGAAGCAATCCACATGAGATGATTTTATTTTTTTTTTAATGTCAGTGGCTGGAACTAATTGAATTCAAAGTTTTAAGTGCCAGCAGAGTTGCCACAGAATCCAGTAGTTATGTTATGTTACTAAACATTTACTAACACTAAGTGATATTCAAGGAGAAAAGAACTCAGAGTTTATTGAGCTGAAGTCTAAGACATGAAATCATTAAGGGAAAACAAATGGGCATCTTTCAGAGTTGTTTCAAAGAGTCCCTCCTCAAAAAGCTGAAATTTCATCCATCACTAGAGAATATGAGAGAGCTGTGACTTAGGGACCTTTCTTTACAGGACTGTAGTTGCTCTAATTTTCAGTAGCACATAAACTACCAGTATTTTAGGCCGTAAGACACGAGGTCCAACACAGGTCTCAAGAGCTCCCCAAGCTCTTCTCACTGCAGAATCAGGTGAGAAGCCATCAGACGGAGACACCCAAATCAGCTTATTCTCCTGTCACAAACTAACTGTATCTGCAGCACTGACTGCCAACACACACCGACCAAATCTCTCTGCACTTGCTTACGATGGGTTGCTAGAAAGTCATGTCAGAAAACTGTCAGTGAAAACAGAGGGATACTGAAAAACTAGATTAGCTTAGGAAATCATTAGATTTTTGCTCAATAAACTGTACACAGCTAAAGAAATTAATAAATAGTTCTTCACTTTGAGGTGCTGTTTTTCATGCCATGGGATGGAAAGAACCTACAAGTTTCCCAAAGCAGTTGCGCTGGTGTGATTAGTTCCCTGGTGTGATGTCACACCAACTGAGAAACTAGGATAAGGAAGGGGAAGAGAGAGGGATACAGCGTCCCTCCCAGCATCTCACTGGGACGAGATACTCTTCAGACGCTTGAGTGAGCACTGCATTGCTGTAGCTGCCCTCCAGTTTCCACGCAGTAGAAGGCACCGAGAGGCACCTGCCAGCAAGCGCTGCCGATGGCTTCAATGGCAAATGAGGAGTAGTGACTGTGACGGCAAGAACTTACCATCAGCAACAAACAGCTGTGAAAATAAATATTTCAGAAATGAAAAGTGAGCGGAAGGATGGCTTAAGTCAAGTAGGCAAGAAGAAACAATACATGTCATGAAGGTCTCTAAGAAGCTCCTGACTCAGCGGAGATGTGCGGAGATGGGCAAGAAGCAACGGATGGCAGGCTATGGACTTGCTTTGCTGGACTCAGCGAGAAAGGAGCTGGTGTGGGAACAGGCAGAAGAAATGATCTAGCTTACCCGCAGCAATGGCGATGATAAAATGGACTTGACTAAGGGAGGCCAAGGAAAAAGAAAAATATGAAGATACATGCCCTGATGAGACCATCTTCTCCTGGCTGAGCACTGGAGATGAAGGTTCACCCAGGAGAAAGAGGGGGTATGAGGACCAGAAACCCCATGAACAAGTGGAAACAAATAAACTCAAGAGGTAAACCAAGCAAAAAAGAAAACTGATACAAATTCCCCCAGTGCACACACACAGAAAACCAACTTTGCAAGTAATAGAGGCTGAATTATTTCCTTAACCTGGGCAATGACCTTCCAATTACCTTTAAAAAATGCTTATGGTTTGAATCAGGTGCTGGCTGTGATATGAATCACAATGTGAGCTATATGCATGATCCCAGAGCTGCAGCTAATGCCAGCGAGGTATTCAGCCAGGACAGGGACACGAATAGCTCTGGGAGACATGCACTGCAGGAGACCCCATCTGAACCAGTAACTGACAATTACAGGAATATACTCCAGGGGACACAAATGGGAAAAAAAAGGTAACTGTATTAATGGCACAAAAGCATAATGTCTATTGCTGGTACTTTCAGCTTAGAGCAATTTCAAGGCATACCATGATCTTGAAGCACATTCAGTGAGGAAAAATTAGAAACAATTCCCCACTGAGGGCTAACGAACTAATACAAAAGCATGAGCAAATCTCATTTTTAAAGACTACAGCTTTATTTGAGAATCTTAGGAAAGCTTCACAGAAAGTACCAAAAGTGGGAATCTGAAGTAGAAAAAGTGAAAAATGATCAAATACTGAAAATGAGTCAACATCTAGTAGGAAATCCCAGATGCAAACCTGCATTAGTTCCAGCACATTTCTGCACAGAGGTAAGCAAGCTCTTAGTGGAAACGACAGAAGATTTACTTGACGTTTTTTGTTGAAAATAAAATTTTTCCTCCCTAAGAGAGAAAGGTTCTGTGAGGTGGATACAGAAACATACAGATTGAGATAAGCGTAAGAGGGGAGATAACGTCTCTGTTTGTGACTAATTAAAAAGGCAGGCAAAGAAGGTTTTTTTCGCATTTTGTTAAAGGCATGTGACACCAGCTCAAGTGTTGCATCTCTGGAAGTTCATTCAGCCTTCTCTTATTGGGAAAAATCAAGACACAGCAAAGTGCTTTCAAAACTACCTGTCTCAAAGTGGAGAACTGAGGCACACAGAGCAGGCAGCTAACAACACACGTCCTTTGAAGTAGGGGAAGAAAAAAAAAAAAAATCACAGCAACCATACAGACTCTGAGGAGAGCCCCAGGATCTCTTCCTTGCTAGTTAGTTAATGGGGATGCAAGAGTTGCCCCCAGGCTACATTCACCTTTCCATCAGGCTAAGCCTGTTGGGTTCCTTTCATGTGTTAGAGCAGTTATGTCTTACACCATCTGATGAGAAAAGCTAGAGGCAGCAGATGGGAAATCGCATCCGCAAGGAACGCAGCCACCTCCCTCTCGTTTCCAAGGCTGGGAGTGGGAAAGGCCCATGGCAGAGTAGACTAAGTGGTGTATGTCCCATCAGTGTGGTCCAGAAGGAGAGATGCATGAGAAATTTGAATCTGCTCAGATCTAACATGTAGACTCGCTAGTTTAGCGAGTGATTACTGAAAAATGAATGCCATTGAAGACCTACTGCAAGAATTTGACCAGCCTCGACCTTTAAAATAAAAATGATTAAAAAGAAAAAGGCTGTGACAATCATCATGTTTTAAATGACATTTCTTCATATTGTTGATGGAGTTTTGGACAAAAGAAAGATCAAGTTGTTGGGCAAAGATTTCAATATACATAAAATCCCCAAATCAGCCCCCAAGATATCTGCAGATGTCTGCAGCGAAACACACCTATGCTATAAATACTATTTTGGAGAAGACATGACTCATAGCAGCTAAGTGCCTTTGTTTACTTGTTTATCTCTACTTATCCCAGCATTTTGATGCCTTGATAACAGGCACAAAAAGCAGGAATCAGTCCAGCACCATGCGTTTTAAAAACAGTACCTTATATATTTGAGAAATTTGACAGGAACCATGTCTCTGACTTTCCACATGCTCCATTTTAAGGTTTGAGTTTTCAAAACTAAGAGTAAGTTTCTAGGTAGCATGAGAGTACACACAGGGAACGAAACCAGCACATTACTTTCACACTCACTCCAACCATCCTATAGGTGACGCAGACTTGATATACAGCACATTTACTCGACGTATATAGTCCCCTGAGTTTATAAGGATGTATACAGCTCCTCTCTCAAACACCTTAAAATCTAACCAGGGCAAAGATGACAAAACATAGGGGAAGACCTTCGGGGGTGGGGGGTGAGGGGAGAATGAGAAGATTATTTATAATGAGAAAAAAAGCAAGATTGCTTGAAGATACAACTTAATTACAAGGGAGGATTTGAAGGAAGATAGAGAGAAAATGCTTGACAGAGAACAAGGAGACAATCATGGGAGCCACATAAAAGGATGTACAGAGCTGAAGAAATGAGAATGGGAATAGATGATGTGAGCACACATTAACCTCTCTCTTTTTTTCTCCCAGAGACTCACTCCAAAGTTAAAAAACGCTCTTGGATATTTGCCATTCAGTTGGTGAATCTGAGAACACAGCCCTGCAGGCCCATCATGGGTCTAGATTGGCCTAATAAATCACTTGTCCCAAGACAGTGCAATTAAGCCTAATTAGCTGATGCCTTTATTCCTAAACAGTCTCTTCCCAAGGGAGGTTTTAACTTTTGGTTTCTAAATTAGCTCAAGGAGCTAAATTGTTCTCATCTCCTTGGCAAAGAAACAGTTCATTTCTACCTTAGTACAGGAAACTTTATGCAGTCGGGGGACACGTATTGCGCTCCACGAATAGCTCCACGAATAGTTTATCCATACATTAGTCCACAACTGGAGCCCACTAGGACCAGTGACAAACCCTTCTGCAAAGAGCAGCGTGTACGCTTCCCTCTGTGATCGCTGACCTTCCACCGTGCTGCGTTCAGCACAGCTCCCTGGAAGTCTCTACACTGCGTGTCCAAATCCTCTCCCTGGCTGGTCCAGAGCGCTCTGTTCTGCTAAAACTTTCAGTAGTGCTGAGATACTCAGAGCTGATAGACTCCAAGGGTCATTGAGAACTGGACCATCTTAGTCTATTATTCCTAGAAGCATTTTAAACAAGAGCAGCTTTAGTTCTTTCCAATGCCGTAGACATAAAACAACCTTCCCAATCTTTTTATGACTGTTCTTTGCTCCCAACTCACATTGCTCCAAAGCTACATTATTTCCAGCAGTTTCACAGAAGCTTCGGTTATTTGGTTTGGGGATTATGGGGCTCTAATACAGAAAGGAATAATGTGGTCCCTCCTCACAGATCAAGAAAATAACTGAAGAAATACTCAGCTGGAGCTATCAGCTCTGCAAGGGGTTGAGCAACCTCTTGCAAAACGAAGTTACTGGGTAGAGAGGGTCTGCACTGGAGCAGGGTGGGGACCCAAAGAACCTGGGAAAAATGGGAAGGGGGAGATGCATGGAGCTGGAATAGCGTATTTTTGTTTATATTGTGCCAGGGTAAAAGTTCACGTACCAAAAAGCTGTGCAGGTCTCTCTAAAGAAGTAGTGAGAAGCCATTTGTGCTCTGGCATTTTCATTGGAACCAAGACACCAAAAAGGAAAGTGATCCAAGAGAAAGGGTTGATATCGCACCTCTGCCTCTGAAGAAATTGTCTGAAGATACCTTGTCTTTCTCAAAGCTAGTATGAAATAGTCTTGTTCTTTGATACTTTTTTTTATCCTATAGTAAAAGCTGACACACTCTTTGGACATCAGCTGCTTCCTGCACATACAGCATTTCTTCACATCACACAAACTTTTTAATTTTAAACTCTACCTGCTGCTAGTCTGTGCTAAAGTTAAGTCTTGGTAAATCCTTTCATTTTAAACACCAGACTGTGTACAATTTTCATTTAATCCTCTGCCAAGGCTTATCTATTATTCTCCTGGCTGCTTTACATACATTTATTTCCCTTTCATCTTTTTAAGTTGTGCCTTACTTTTTCTTACAGGGATTTGACTAGGACTTTTTTTCTTCTCCCATCGCGGGACTCTGCGAGTTTGTCCCCTCCCGTCCCTTATGCCAGCTGACAGCAGAGCTGAACTCACTGTACATTTACAGCTGCAGATACTCTGCTGTGAACACCTGACTTCTCTTGTACCTTCTATCCCAGGTGCTCCCAAACATTCACATTTCATTATAGCTAACTTGCTTCATAGATTTTAGTTATCCGTCTTTTTATAAATGGAGAAATTGAGAAACAGGAAAAAAAAAAAAAAAAAGAAATTTTCTGGAGCCCAAAAAGCCAGTCAAGCAACATTTCAGTATCAGTAGGTCACCTTAGTGCTCTCTGTGTCTTGGAAACCTCCCCTCTGCAACGTAACTGCATTTATATAGAAACTTGGTGGCACAGGATCAGCCTGCACTGACCAAACACTTTCAGTAGTGTTTCATAGCTCTGCTCCGTCCAGGTCTTTTTTTATTTGAAACCTTCCCATAGAGAAATCACTCTAGTACAATTAGCCAAGAATATATTGCATTGTGATATATAGAACAGGTATTAAAAAAGCTATTCAAGTATTAAAAGACTTCAAAGGAGGTGAGATCATGAGAAAATAGGGATATATTGAACCCATATATGTCAGATTGATTCAGTTTTACTGCTCTAAGAAGAAAGATAGAGGACTAGCAAAGGACTACCCAACATACTCGGGTACAGGTGTTAATTAGG